>NC_135784.1:19374228-19674853 GCF_051106095.1 Pogona vitticeps
TCTGAACTCCAAGGCCAAACTTCCCTGTTGTTCCTTTTATCTCTTGGCTCCCTACTTTAGCATTCCAGTCCCCTAGAATGAGAAGAACATCTTTCTTTGGTGTCAGTTGTAGAAGGTGTTGTAGATCTTCATAGAATTGTTCAATTTCAGTCTCCTCAGCAATGCTGGTTGGTGCATAAACTTGGATTATTGTGATGTTGAATGGTCTGCCTTGGATTCGTATTGACATCATTCTATCATTTTTGAGATTGTATCCCATTACAGCTTTTCCCACTCTTTTGTTGACTATGACGGCTACTCCATTCCTTCTACGGGATTCTTGTCCACAATAGTAGATATGATAATCATCTGAGCTGAATTCGCCCATTCCTGTCCATTTTAGTTCACTGATGCCCAGGATGTCGATGTTTATTCTTGCCATCTCCTGTTTGACCACCTCCAGCTTCCCAGTGTTCATAGATCTTACATTCCAGGTTCCTATGCAGTATTTTTCTTTGCAGCATTGGATTTTCCTTTCACTTCCAGGCACGTCCACAGCTGAGCGTCCTTTCGGCTTTGGCCCAACCACTTCATTAGCTCTGGAGCTACTTGGACTTGTCCTCCGCTCTTCCTCAGTAGCATGTTGGACGCCTTCTGACCTGAGGGGCCCATCTTCCAGCGTCATATCTTTTGGCCTTTTGTTTCTGATCATGGGGCGTTCTTGGCAAAGATACTGGAGTGGCTTGCCATTTCCTACTCCAGGTGGATTGCGTTTAGTCGGAACTCTCCACTATGTCCTGTCCGTCTTGGGTGTCCCTGCACGGCATAGCCCATAGTTTCTCTGAGTTACTCAAGCCCCTTCGCCACGACAAGGCAGCAATCCAGAGCACGCCAGGCCCTCCTGTCTTCTACTGCTAGTGAAACTAACCCCAAATAGGATTCTGGCTGCTGAGACAGACTAAGGTGGTGGCCTCAGGTGGCTGGAAGACTGCAAGTGGTGAGGAAGTATCGAGGGAGAATGTTATAGATGCCACAGAATCTGCCTGGTGTGGCCTCTAAGCCAGTGGTTCCCAAATGTTGGGCTGGAGATGTTGGACTACAGCTCCCAGAAGCCCCAGCCCGCAGAGCCCATAGCCTACCTTCTTTGATCATAGCTAGAGAGTAGCTGAGGTCCCCATTTTGGGAAAGGTTCCTTTATCTAACCTGATGTCTCCCTCTATCAGTACAGATATAAAACTCCTCTATCTGTCTGGTCAGCTTCCGCCCACGGAAGGGTCTAACCTCTCCTTTGCAGCAAAATGTCTTAGGTTACCCTCGCTGGTTCAAGACATGAACTCTGAGAGATGTCACAGTATACTGGTTCTCCTTGGCTTTGCTTGTCTTATTAGATCGGCCATAACTGTATGGCAATTAAAGGTGATTCACAACAGGGAACTATCTGGTCCTGAACCAGGATTTTAATGGGAGAAGCTGGGAACATAACATTTAAATGTCTATTTATATGTAGTTCTATGTTGTCAAGTCAGTTCAGATCTTGGGCAAACCTCCAAGATATGAAGTCCTCAGCAGTGATCTCCCAGGAACCTTTTGGGACCACTTTTGCCCAAGACCACACAGGAGATGGACCATGTAATCCCATGAGCCACACACTATCCAGGTGATGTTGGCCTGCCATTCTTTCCCAAGATGCACAGTGGGGACTGCCCAAGGGAGATTAGTTCTCCTGACTATTTAAGGGAGCTATATGAAATGCAGGACGAGCCTCCTGTGCTTTTCATAGTTGCCTAGAAGAGGACATTTCAGCAAGTATGGTTGGTTTTGCAAGCTACACCTGCTGAAGGTTTCTCTTCCATGCAAATGTTTAAAAGCGCAGTAGCCCTGCCATCTGTTTCATGTGGCCAGCCTATGCCTGGTGCACGAAAGGAGAGGTATAGCTAGCCATCCAAAGAAGAAGAAGAAGAAAAAACCAAAAAACAAAAAAACAAAAACAAAACAAAAACAAAGACAATGATCCACTCTGCCTCCCTCCCTCCCTCCCTCCCTCCCTCCCTGTCTCTCTCTCTCTCTCTCTCTCTCTCTCTGTCTCTGTGTGTGTGTGTGTGTGTGTGTGTGTGTGTGTGTGTGTGTGTGTGTGTGTGTGTGTGTGTGTGTGTGTGTGTGTGTGTGTGTGTGTGTGTGTGTGTGTGTGTGTGTGTGTGTGTGTGTGTGTGTGTGTGTGTGTGTGTGTGTGTGTGTGTGTCTTATTCAGATCTCTCTCTGGCAGTGCTGTCTCTAGCTTTAACCATGAGGCCGAGTATGGCAACCTCTAAGGAGAAAGGCAGGGTAAAAATATTTTAAATAAATATACAAATGTAAGTTATTTGCTTACAACTGCCATCACCCACCGTCAGCTGTGCTGGTTCAGGCTTATGGGAACTGGAGTCCCATAATCACTGGAGAGGGCCAGTATAGATGCCGACTCTTACAAGGTTGGCCATGAAGGTGTGTCAGGGTGGCAGACAGCCGCTCTTTTCTTACTTCCTCCACCGTGGGGCAAAGCTGTTTATTCCCGGTCCTTGGCCCTATATATGTCCCTCCAAGTCCCCTGCTGGTCCTTTAGAACTGTGAGGACACTTTGGCCAAAGGAAAAGGGTGGCTCTTTTTTGGTCTGTCCCTCAGGCAGCAAAATGTCTTGGGTGGCTCCATCCTTCAGGCAGAGGACTTAAGGCTTACCTCAGGAAGCAGATTTCGGAAGTTTTGAAAGGGCAGTTTCAAAACATTTTTCACTGCTAGGGTGGGGGAAACTGTAGGAGAACCACAGGCGGACAAGAAGGCAGGGTTCTTGTGCCATTAAATTGGGCCTCCTTGACAGAGGCTGGATTGGATCCATGGGGTCTCTTCCAACTCTGCAGATCTAAGATGATGGTGGTGATGATGATTTGTTGTCAGTTGCATCAAGGAGAGGAAATTTCAGCAAGATTAGCTTGCATTGAAAGCTGCCAAGTGTCGACTTTCCCTCTCCTAAGCCAGTGGTTCTTAACCTTGGGTTACTCAGGTGTTTTTGGACTGCAACTCCCAGAAGCCTTCACCACCAGCTGTGCTGGCTGGGGTTTCTGGGAGTTGCAGTTCAAAAGTACCTGAGTAACCCAAGGTTAAGAACCACTGTCCTAAGCAACTGCTAACAGGTAGACTAACCCCTGGCCCTTTTTTCCCCATCTGGTCACCCTAGGAGACGGGCTGGAGGGATCATTTATTTATTTATTTAAAATATTTTCCTGACTGATGCAGCCAAATAAACTGGCCGGCTTACGATCGGGGGGGGGGGGCTGCCTTCGAACTTGAAAGTGAGGGGAGGAAATGTCCTCCCCTCTCTCTGCCTCAGACGGCAAGGTTTCTTGGCCCCACCCCTGAGCCGCGCCTGCTGCTCCCCAGGTGTTCTTGGACCACAATTCCCAGAAGCCTTCACGAACACCAGCTGTGCTCGCCAGGATTTCTGGGAGTGGTAGTCCAAGAGCATCTAAGGGGCGCCAAGGCGGAGACTTACACCGGCCTACAGAGACCCAACACTTTCCCCTCCCCTTTTCTTCTGACCCACGGCCTCACAGGGCCAGGAGAGAAGAAGGAAGGAAGGAAGCTCTGCGCGGCGGTGGGAGCTTCCAGGCGAAGGCCGGCCGGCCTTCTCACCGAGCCGGTGATTCCTAGAACAGCCATAGAAAGCGTGTGCGGTTTATGGTTTTCCCCCTGTACTTCCTGCTTCGTCACTTCCGGTGAGAAAGACGGCTGTCATCTTCCCCCCTTTTGTGTCTCGGTCATCGACCCCCCCCGCCCTCTTTCTTTCGGAGAGACCCGGTGAGTGACAGATGGATGGAGGGTGTGTGTGTGTTTGTGTGTCTGTGTGATGCAAGGATGGGAAAGCCGTGCTTTCCATCCAGGGGGGCGTCCCTCCTTGGGAGGGGAGGTGGAAGTGGGGGCTCCTTCCCAAGGGGGTCAAAGGGAGGGCGGGGATATATTGGGGTGCAAGGGAACCCCAAGGGTGCGAATGGGTGGGTGGGTGGGTGGGTGGGGTAGGGAGGCCGATTTGGGGGGGGTGCCCCACAAGAACGGGGCCTCGGATGGCGAAAAGGGGGAGGCAGAGGAAGGTCTCTGCCCCGCCCCCCCGCTTCACCCCCAAAAAGGAGTTGGCCTCCTTTGGGAGGGCTCGCCCGTGGCACCCACTTTTAGGGGGTTACACAACGACTTCAAAACGCCCTCATTACATCGGGATAAACTCCCTAACAGCAGCAGGAAGAGAGATCCGGAAGCACTGCAGGAAAAGTTTGAAAGTAGAGGGTTTTTATATGTTAAGAAAGTTCGAAAGCTACAGATTATTTTATATATAACATCATCAACAAGGGAAGGAAAAATGCACCCCATGTTTGAGATCTTTTTTTTAATACAGAGAGAGAGAGAGAGAGAGAGAGAGTATATAAAGATATCTGTCTGTCTGTCTCTCTATCTCAAACATGGGGTGCATTTTTCCTTTCCATGTTGATGATAAGTTTTATGTCATTTTAGTTAAGATGTGCAGTTCCTTATGTACTGACTCATTGCTTCTTACTTATAACAGTTATTATTACATGTTGTCGAGGGACTTCTGACTTTTGGTGACTTTATGAATAAGAGATCTCCAAAAAAATTTTTTTACCCCTGCTCAGCTCTTGTAAACTCAAACCCGTGGATCCTTTAGTGAGTTAGCCTATCTCATATTTTGTCTTCCTCTTTTCCTGCTGCCTTCTACCTTCCCCAGCTTTATTGTCTTGTACTGTATAGCCCGTTTTGTCTTCTCATGATGTGCCCAATGTTATGATAGCCCCAGATTGATCCACAGTATCTGTGGATCCCACAAGCTGCAGAATCCCAGGGCGCCCCTAGGGAATGCGAATAGGGAAATACTTCTAAGGTCACTGTGTAGAAAACCCTTGAGAGGATAGCCATAAAATAGAATTGACTTGATGGGTGAGAGATATTATTATAATAAGAAAAGCTTAAGAGAGCCAGTGCAGTGTGGTGGATAAGAGTCACAGACTAGGATCCAGAAGATCTGGGTTCAAATGCCTGCTAAGTCACGGAAACTCAAGGGAAGGAGTGGCAGTGATAAAAGCCCTCCTTAGTATTTCACATAACCTGAAAATCCTGTTAGGTTTTGCCAGAAGTCAGATGCAACTTGATGGCATATAACACAGAGAAGCTCAATTATATATTTAAAACAGGGCGAGGATGAACTGGTCCCTCTTGCTCCTGTACTTACAGCTTCCAGTTTGTAGATAAATCTACAGTAATAATATTAGCTATTACAATAAGCCAATAATGTTAGCTGTTGCAGTTAGCATCCCGCCTGCTCTAGATTGTCTATGCACATGTTATTTCCTTGCAGAAATTTTCAGGACAATAAGCTCAGTGAGTTAGAAGAGGTTGGGGATTCAATTCCTCCCGGTGCCTCCTGGCAGAAGAGCCAGCCTGTGTAGCCTTGAAGAAGCTGCACAGTCCCAGGGCACCCCCAGAAGAAGGGAAGGGGAAACCATTTCTGAATACTGTTATACGTAGAAAATCTTGAAAAGGGTAGCCATAAGTTGGAACCAACTTGATGGTGTGCAATTATGTATTAGATGTGCTGCTGCAAAATACGTCAGATTTGACTTGATGGCACATGAGGATGAAACCAGTTCTTCAGATGAGGGGTGTATGGCAGCACAGAGGCAATGCTCACAAATCTGAAAATGCGGACTACGATCCAGGATAGAGGAACACCAAACAAACTAACCACGCATCCTCTGTCGCTAATGAGAAGTATTTTTATTTATTTTACAGTGGTGCCTTGCTTAACGGGCGCCCCGTTTAACGAAGAAATCGCATAGCGATCGCATTGCGATGTTCCCTATGGGAAAAAAATCACTTTGCGATGATCGGTTTGCTGTTTCGCTTATCAATCATCGCATAGCAATGATTTTCCAACAGCTGATCAGTGGTTCCAAAATGGCCCCCGGGTAAAAAAAATGACCGCCCACTGTGTTTTGGGACGGATTCCTCGCATACTGGGCAGCGGAAATGGTCGCCGTATGGAGGATTTTTGCTTTAAGGTGAGTCTGAAGCCCATAGGAACTCATTGAAGGGGTTTCAGTGCATTCCTATGGGCTTTTAAAAATCGCATAGCGACGAAATCGCTTTGCAGCGGTTTTTGCTGCACGGATTATCGTCGCTATGCAAGGCACCACTGTATTTGGAGTTTGATTAAGGTGACTGTAAGCTGAATGCCTCTTGACGGCACGCAACACACATGTACTTGTAACTATTCTGTGGACTCAGTGTTCAATGGGGATGTTAAATGTAGGTCTATAGAGCCTGTGTCCTAAGCACACTCCTGTACTGTAGTGAGTCCTGGACGATTTGTGCACGGCAGGAGAGGAAGCTAAACACCTTCCATATGCGTTGTCTCCGACGGATTTTTGGTATCACCTGGCAGGACAAAGTTCCAAACAGAGTAGTCCTAGAACGAGCTGGAATTTTCAGCTTGAACACATTACTGAAACAGCGACGTCTACGTTGGCTTGGGCACGTCGTGAGAATGGCTGATGGTCGGATTCCAAAGGATCTCCTGTATGGAGAATTAGTGCAGGGAAACCGCCCCAGAGGGAGACCACAGCTGCGATACAAGGATATCTGCAAGCGAGATCTGAAGGCCTTAGGAATGGACCTCAACAGATGGGAAATCCTGACATCTGAGCGTTCAGCCTGGAGGCAGGCATTGCATCACGGCCTCTCCCAATTTGAAGAGACCCTTGCCCAGCAGGCTGAGGCAAAGAGGAAGTCACAAAAGCAGCAAAACCAGGGAGCTGGACAGGGGACAAATTGGATCTGTCATCAGTGTGGAAGAGACTGTCACTCTCGAATCGGCCTCCTCAGCCACACTAGACGCTGCTCCAAGTCCCCCATACAGAGCACGATACCATAGTCTTTCGAGACTGAAGGATGCCATACTACTACTACTAACATACTAACCATTGTAGGATCACGAGAAAAGGGAGTCACCTACTTATCCCTAGGGTTAAGTGTAACCTATAAATGGCTTGGGCCCAAGCTATTTCAAGGACGGTGTCTCCCTTTATGAGCCTGCCCGGGTATTAGGATCTTCAGGGAAGGCCTTTCTCTCAGTCCTGATGCCTTCATGTTTGGTGGGGACACAGGAGAGTCTGCTCCCAGACTTTGGAGCCCCCTCCCACTGGAGGCCAGGCTGGCCCCATCTTTGCCATCCTTCCGCCAAGCAGGTGAAAACTTTTCTTTTCAGGCAAGCTTGGCCTGAGTGACTGGCCGCCTGATGGGTTTTTCAAACCAGATTGTTGTACCTTGCTGCTTTGAATGTGGTTTTTGGTATTGTAAGTGCTTTGGTGGTTTGGCCCCGTTTGGTGTGGCACTCACTTCCTTCTCTCGCCTCTTCTGGGTGATCACCCACTCACTGGCAACACGGTGCTTCCCTCCTCTGCCTCTTCCGGGCAATCTCTGTGCAATGTGCCGTGTGCTTCCCTCTACCTCCTCCAGCAGCCACCCATGAAGACAAAGAAGTGGGGCAGGGACGCCGGCAGCCCTGCCTCTGAGTAGACGGTCACCCAGAGGAGGGAATCATGCTGGTGATGGTGAATGCATGACTGGCTGGAGGGGAGAGAGGAGGGAAGCATGCATCACCCACAGAATACCTGGGCAGGTACCGCTCTGAACCGGGCCGAACCACCAAAGTGCAGTTCATGCCCATCTCTCGTCAACAGACAATAATGTGACTCAGGACGTCCCAGTCCCAGAACATATTCTGCATTATTTGTCAATATTGTTGTATCCGTGATTTGTATGTGAACAAGGAATGCCTCAGCTCTTGCCTCTCACCACCACCCTCTCCAGCGTCACTCGGAGTCATGGTGTCCCCTTCTCCTTCTTTTAGGAAAGAGCCTCAGTTGCTCTCCAGAAACCTACACTTCGCTCTTGCTAAAACAAATTTCTGTTTCTTTGTTCCAAGAGCGTCAGACATAATCTCATCATCTCATGCGTTCTTCCCCTTTCCAGCCAATTCTGGTTCCCCTCACCTCAAGAACTTGGCAGTGGAGCAAGAAGGTCTTGTGAGTCCTGTCGGAGGTAGAAACGAGAACACCGATCCAAGATGGAAAAGCAGCACTCGGCTAGTCCCGAACCAGGAAGAAGCCCTCACGGGATTGCGATTGGGAGCAGGGCAGCATCATCCTGGGAAAGACCAAGGCAGAAGGACCTGGGGATGCTTTTTGGCAGCTTGGACATGCAGCGCAAGCGGTTCAGGAGATTCTCCTACCAGGATTCCAAGGGACCCCGAGAGGTTTGCAGCCAGCTCCACAAACTTTGCCGTCAGTGGCTCAAACCTGAGAGTCATACAAAGGATCAGATCGTGGACTTGGTGATCCTGGAGCAGTTCCTGGCTATCTTGCCCCCGGAAATGCAGACCTGGGTGCGGGAATGTGGGGCCGAGACCACGGCTCAGGCAGTGGCCCTGGCCGAAGGCTTCCTCCTGAGCCAGGCAGAGGAGAAGAAGCAAGAAAAGGAGCAGGTGAGAGAGCGTGTGTCGTTTTAATCATTCCAGAGTTTGGAGAACCCCAGCTCTCCCGATTCTATTTATTTATTTATTTAAGAAAACATTCAAAGAAGGATGACTTGACCTTCTGGAGTGGTTGGTCCAAATATAGCACGGGATTCTTCTTTGGAAAAATCCAATGACATGTAAAAGGGATGGAAAATAAGGTGTGGTTTTGTTTGTTGGTTTGTTTTTGTTTTTACTCTTTGGGCTACAAATCCCACAATTTCCCCTCTGGGAATTTTAACTGACTCACACCTTCCAGACACCTAAATGTGGTTCACCTGGGGCGAAAGGCCTACACTGAAAAAGCCTTGAGGCTAAGCTAGGCCTGATCCCACCTAGGTTTCCTTTTCCTGCCCCAGTGCTTGCTGGGAGTTTTTTTCCCAGAACAGAAAGTTAGATGAGCCTAGCTAGGCCTCAAAATCTTCCAGTTCAGGTCTTTTTTCTCCAGGTGAGCTATACTTAGGTGTTTGGTAATTGATTTGTTATTAACTATTCATTTTAATTAATTTTTGATTATTATTTTAATTAGTAATGTATTTATTTGTTTGTTTGTCTATGTGTTTATTTTTAACCCTAATACTGCCCCATTAGTGCAAAGCAGTATTCTGGGCAGTTTACAACTTCTAAGATGGGATAAACAAGAGGCAAACAACAATAAAATCATAAAACAAATCTTAACGGAACCAATGAAACAAGCAGTTGTGGTACATTATACCTAAATCAGGGATTACTCCCAGAATGGAGAATTATGGGATTTGTAGTCAGAATCTGTTCTCAGTCATCCCAGAGTGCAACAATGGGCTCAAGTTACAAGGAGCAAGATTAAATTTTTAAAAAATCTAATTAAAAAAATACCATTTCTAATAGAGATTTTCATGGAGTGGGGTAGATCCTCCAGCCGACAGAACAATTGGTGCTGTCCTACAAAGCCAGCATGCCACTCTCTGGGTTCTACAGAGCTGAGTTACTTGAGTACAGTCGTGCCCCGCTTAATGATTATCCTGCATTATGCCGAATCCGCTTCACGACAATGTTTTTGCGATCACAATTGCAATCTCAAAACGATGTTTTAAATGGGGTTTTTTCGCTTTGCGAAGATCGGTTCCCTGCTTCGGGAACCGATTCTTCGCATTATGACGATCAAAACAGCTGATCGTTGGGGTTTCAAAATGGCCGCCCGGTGCTCAAAATGGCTCCCCGCTGTGCTTAGGGACGGATTCCTTGCTATACAGGCACCGAGAATGGCTGCCGTATGGAGGATCTTTGCTGGACGGTGAGTTTTTAGCCCATTGGAATGCATTAACCGGGTTTTAATGCGTTTCAATGGGTTTTTTATTTTCACTTTACGACATTTTCGCTCTACAGCGATTTTGCTGGAATGAATTAACATTGTTAAGCGAGGTACCACTGTACTGCAAATGGAGTGAACTTTACTGAGATGCGAATATCTGTTTTCGGATAACAAAACAACAGCAGTAATGCAAGCGCAGCCCAAACTAGGTGCTACAAAATGTAAACCCTTGAGGTTCATTCACCAGCACTCGCCAGAGCAGGAGTGGCTTGTAAGGAAAATGAAGTGATTTTCTATTGTCTCTTCCAAGCAAAATGAGCCAGGAAGAAGGTCCCAGAGATCTTTATCACCCAAAGCAGACAACCCACATGCAGTTCCAAGCACACAACATTTAAGACCGTAAAATAAAATACAATTCAGATACAAATATACATTCATTCATTCCTTATTGTCCTGTCACAGACCCGTGTTCAAAAAATAAAATATAACAATACAACAATAAAAACAAAATAAAACTAATTATTAAAACATGCCAATATTTAAAAAAAGTAGTCCGTTAGAATTTAAAAGGCCTTTTTATGAGATTTTGCAATAGAAAACAGGAACTTGGCTACAGACTCTGTAACTATTTGGTTTATACTTGGCTTCTTCTGGTGACAACAGTTCTACTTCATTACAGTGGGGTCTTGACTTGAGAACTTAATCCATATTGGAAGGCGGTTCTCAAGTCAAAAAGTCTGTAAGTCAAGTCTCCATTGACCTACAGTGCATTGAAAACCGATTAATCCCATAACAGGCCGTTTTTGTTCCATTTTGGGTTTTTTCTGGTCTGTAAGTCAAATCTCAGTCTGCAAGTCAAACCTAAATTTTGCGGCCAGAGAAGTCTGTAACTCAAAAAGTCTGTAAGTCAAGCCGTCTGTAAGTCAAGGGTCCACTGTATTCTCTTGAACATTGTTCTTAAAATTTCAGAACTTTCATGCAACCAAGCAGATTTCAGGGCAGCGTCGAAACTGAAGGATTTTAACTAAGAAATTCAGTAATGCAGCAGGACCCCCATATCCATGAGGGAATCAGTTCCAAGCCCCCCCTCTCCGATGCTGAAAACAGCGGATTATAGCAAACGCTACCCTGTTTCCCTTTCATGTACAACCATCATCTTCCAGCAACCAGAAGATGATGGTTGTACATGAAAAAAAAATCCCTGAAAATGTGCCCCAATGCTTTTTTTCGAGCAAATGCTTTTTTTTTTGCTGTTCTGAGATGTTTTGATATTGAGCAGGATAGGTGTTTTGTTTTAAATAATGGTTGCAAACAAACAACGCAACTTCATCTGCGTGTGATGATGTCATCAGCAGCAGCAGGTGTTTTTTTTGGAAATTAAAGAGTTCTGATTGGCTCTTCATCAGGTCCGGAAGCACCCTTAGGATTCCTTTTATTGTTGGAAAGCTTTTGGTGGGCGGGCACAGGATGGGTGGGGGAGTCTTTTAATTACCTGGGCCCACAGTGCCATCCCAACGAAGGGGATCCCCAGAAAGCCTTGGGACCCTCAGGAAGGGAGAATCAAAAATATGTGATCTCTGGGGGTGGGAACTACTGCAGCGGATGAGGTCAGCCTTCCAGAGGGTACATTATGCTGCTGGATTTTCAGCCAATGAGTACCTGAATGCACACAAGCAAAGGTAAGGTGATTTGTTTGAAACGCCTGTCCCAGCATTGAAAGGAGCACAGCTGGATTGAGCTGGGCTCCCCCACTCAGCTTATTCTTGAGCAGTGGTTCCCAACCTCGGGTCCCCAGAGGTTCTTGGACTACAACTCCCAGAAATCCTGGCCAGCACAGCTGGTGAAGAAGGCTTCTGGGAGTTGCAGTCTTCTGGGGACCCGAGGTTGGGAACCGGTGCTCTCGAGTCAGGGTGCCATGTTTATGCGTGCAAAGCGCCTGTCTTCTAGAGATGGTACATGTGATAAGGACCCCATTAGAAAATCTTCAGGGAGGTTGGTGTTGGTATGAGAGAAAGCAGTCTCTAGGTCTTCAGGATCTCATGACATATACAGGGTTCGAAAGCAAGCACCAACGCATTGGGTTGGGGCTTAAGTTAGGAGCAGATCGCAGGCTGGATAGCTCAGTGGTTTGGTTATCTGGCTGTGGAGCCAGAGGTTGGGAGTTTGATTCCCCCACTGGGTCTCCTGCAAAGTACAGCCAGCCTGGGTGGACTTGAGCAAGCTGCGGAGTCCGAGGGACCCGCCAGAAGAAGGGAGGGGGAAACTGCTCCTGAGTATTCTCTACTTGGAAAACCTGAAAGGCACTGCCATGAATCAGAATTGACTTGACATCATATTATGATGATTGTTGTTGTTGTTGTTTTGTTTTTGTTTCTGTTGTTGTTATCATCATCATCATCATCATCATCATCATCATCATCATCATTATTATTATTATTATTATTATTATTATTATTATTATTATTATTATTATTATTATTATTATTATTATTATTATTATTATTATTATTATTATTATTATTATTAAAGACTAACCAGGTCATCAAGGGCGCGAAAATGGCTGCCGCCTATGGAGGAACTTCGCTGAACGGTGAGCTTGAAAGCCATAGGAACGCATTGAACAAAGTTCAATGCGTTTCTATGGCTTTTTCCCTCCCGCACAGTGATGTTTCCCACAGCGAAGGTTAATCCGGAATGGATTAACCTCGCTGTGCGGGGCACCACTGTATTTCATTAACATCTCAATCATGCTGAAGTCATAGTTTCAATTATAGTCTTTGTATTATGAGCTGCCAAGCTGTTTTCAACTTAAGGTGTCTGTAATAGGGTTTTCCAGGTATATGTGCGAGTCATGGAGTGTTTTCCGATTGCTAGACCCCCCCTGTGGCCAAGCAGGGATTTGAACCCACATCTAGGTACTAGAACTGTTGAACTCAATGGCACCTATATTAGTGTGGTCTAACAAATCCCATTGCTGTCAGTAGGTTTAATGTAATAATAATTACATGCTGTCAGGTTGATTCTAACTTATGGTTACCCTTTCCAAGTTTTTTTTATTTTATTTGTTTGTTTGTTTGTTTGTTTGTTTATTTAAATGTCTACTCTGGGTGGCTAACAATAATAGATGCATTTCTATATAGGGTAACCAGAAGTGGTTTACCGTACTATTCCCTTCTCCCTGGGATTATACAGCTTGCCGAAGGCTACAAAGGCTGGCTCTTCTCCCAAGAGGTCCAGCCGGGAATTGGACTTCCAGCTTCTGGATCTGCAGCCAAACTTACTGAGCTATCTAGCCAGCTTGGATTTAGTCTGGGACGAAATCTACACCCACTCAATGAAAGTTGATGATATATAAGGGCTTTCAGAGCAGAGCAAGTTTAGAAGACCACCAGAGTTTTAAAAAATGATTTTATATGGGTCTGTAACCTACACTGAACTCCAGCGATATCGTGTGGGCTGTAAATGCTTTAAATAAATAAAGTGTGGAAAAGCTTTGTACTGTTCCTTTCTGCTCCTAACCAGCCCCTCCACTCTGCCTCCAATCTTCCTCTTTCAGTTGACGGGAGCGTTAATTAAAGTGGCTGCCGGTTTCCCTCCAGTCCAGATAGCTTCTCTGGGTGCCAGAGGTTGGGCACCATTTGGATGGATCATACAGGAGAGCTACGGAGGTGCCCGATTGCTGGGTAAGGACACCTGTGTTCCCCATTTCACGTCTTAACTTGATTGCATTTTCTCAAGTACAGTAGTGGCTCGCTTAGCGATTGCCTCGTTTAACGATGTATTTGCTTAGCGATGAGGTTTTTGGAGCGATCTTGCGCTCCGTTTAGCGATGTTTCCAATGGGGAAATTTCGCATAGCGATGTTCGGGACTTTGCCTGGCTTAGTGATGACAGTTTAGGCCCCCCTGTTTCGCTTAGCAATGTTTGTTTTCGCTATTTTTAGTGTGTCTTAAAATGTTCAAAAACTGTTTAAAATGCTTGGAATCGTTAGTGCACCCTGTAAAACCTTTGCAAACTTAATTTGGCTTTGTTCTGAGTCTTCGTTAATTTT
This sequence comes from Pogona vitticeps, assembly GCF_051106095.1. Taxonomy (NCBI): domain Eukaryota; kingdom Metazoa; phylum Chordata; class Lepidosauria; order Squamata; family Agamidae; genus Pogona; species Pogona vitticeps. Next base: position 19,388,157 of record NC_135784.1, read on the forward strand.
TGGTGAATTTCCCCACCCCCATTGGAATGCATTGAACTGTAGGTTTGACAGCTGTCAACGGACCTGTCAAAACCATTGAAATGCATTGAAACCTATTCAGTGCATTTCAATGGGGGAACTGCATTTCGCTTAGCGATGTTTCCTATGGCAATTTTCGCTTAAGGACGGTAATCTGTTCCCATTGGAACGGATTATCCAGTTTTCAATGCATTCCTATGGGAAATGGTGTTTCGCTTAGCGATGTTTTCCCATAGCGATGGTTTTTTGGAACCAATTAGATCGCTAAGCGAGGCACCACTGTACACCCATATTTTACAACCAGTACAATATGGTTGTAAATTAATTATCTGTTGTATACTTTTTAAATTGCATTTTGTATATTTTAACCATATAATATATTTTACAGTATGAGCTGGTCACCCGACCGTAATAAATTCATTCATTCATTCATTCATTCATTCATTCATTCATTCATTCATTCATTCATTCATTCATTCATTCATTCATTCATTCATTCATTCAAGTACCCCTGAAGTTCCTTTGGTACCTTAATTTTTCCCTTGAGTCTGTGAAGGGAGCAGGTGCTTCTCTCTAGCTTGGCTTACTCTTGAAAATATGGTTCGCTTAGAACAAGGGTTCCCAACCTTGGGTCCACAGATGTTTCTGGACAGCAACTCCCAGAAATCCTGGCTAGCACAGCAAGTGTTGGAGGCTTCTGGGAGTTTTAGTTGAGGCTGGAAACCACTGATTTAGAGGTCAAATCTCAAAAGGATCTGAACCAGTGTTTTGAGTTGTTTGTCGAAGCCACATGGAAATATTTCTCCCTTAAGGCCTTTGGTCTCATTAGCCTGGTTTACAAGAAGTCCGGATTTGAAAATATGGGATTATATATAGACTAAAACCCGCAGGAGATGTCCGTCTATTTTATGGTTCGAAATTGTCAGTAAAGGAAAGTGCAAGCACTATCTTTTGGTTCATTTTGAGACCATGCAAAGCATTTGGATTATTTTTGATGCCCAAAGGGAAATCCCAAGGTTTATCAAAAGATTTGTCACCACCTCTGTTTCCCTCACAGATGGCAGAATGAGCCTGGATTTGAGTTCAGGACCATTTCCTGGAGGATTTAATATTGTTGTTGTGGAGCCAGAATCGGTAAGAAAAAAAAAGACGGAGACAAGATCCTCAGGTAGAGTAAGTTGGGGAACTCTGGATGTCCTGCCTCCCAAACAAACTAAGAAGCCCTCTTCACACAGAGGAAAGGCGCCTCTCGCCCAGCAACTTGTTGGTCGCTTTGGTCCAGTGGGGAGGGCCCAGCAAGACAAGGGGGCCCAAATCCTTTCCCCACACCCCACTCCCTCAGCCCTGGGTACTGCAAATTAAAAACACCCACCAATTGTAATATGAAAAGTGCAAATACAGTGGTGCCTCACTTAGCGATGTTAATCCATTCCGGAAAAAACATTGCTAAGTGATTTCATCGCTAAGCGATATGAAAAAGCCCATAGGAACTTATTAAAATGCGTTTAATATGTTCCTATGGGCTAACAACGTACCTTAAAGCGAAATTCCTCCATACCAGCGGCCATTTTGGGTGCCTCTCAAGCGAGGCTAAACAGTGGTGGCAATTTTGTTTTTGTGGCGATCAGCTGTTTAAAAAGTTCGCTTTGCCATGATCACTTCGCCGCGATCATTGCAAAGCGAATTTTAGCCATAGGGGCCATTGCTAAGCGATCGCTCCAGCGATGGCCAAAAGTCCATCGCAAAGTGATTTCATCGCTCAACGGAGCGATCGCTAAGCGAGGCACCACTGTAAACTATTCAGCAATATGAAATGCACCACTGAATTCTGTAAATTCACTAAATGCAGCATTCCGTAATGCCTCTATTTGTGTGAGTCAGTTAAATAATAGTAATCATGTGCTGTCAAGTTAATTCTGACTTATGGTGGCCCTTTTCAGGGTTTTCTCAGTCAGAAATGGCTTCCTATTCTCTTCTTCATTGCCACACAGGCTGGCTGTACTTATAGGAGGCACAGTGAGGAATCAAGCTCCCAACCTCTGGCTCCACAGCTAGATGCCTAATCCGCTGAGCCAGCCAGCAAATCAGTTAAAAGCTTGCCTAAAAAGGAAGGGCTTTGCCTGATAGCGGAAGAATGAAAGAGAGGAGACCAGCCTGGCTTCTCGTGGAAGGGAGTTCCACAGCTTGGGAGCCGCCACTGAGAAGGCCTCCCCAGAAGACTATAAAAGCCAAGCAGGCTCACCTGGGGTAATGGGATCCTTCAGAGAGACAGACAGAGCTTTATAAATCCTATAACCAGCACTTTGAATGAGGCCCAGAAAGTGACCAGCAACCAGTGGAAATAAATAGACCTTCGGCTTGCCAAGGACTTGATATGTGACAACTCACCGAAGAGGTGTGTTTCTTTCTTCAGCAGTTGGATTTCTTGTCTTCTCGTACAGTTAGGTCAGATCGGTTGTTCACTGCATCAGTTTTGAGAAGTTTTACAAATGCCCTCTGAACTTTTATTATATTTTCTATTCAGAGATAATTGTACCTGGCAGAAGCCTTTGTGTGCTGCAGGGTCACAAGACCTGCAGTCATAAGACTGAATCCACACAACGGAGTGAGCTCCCATCGCTTTGTCCCAGCTCCTCGCCAACCTAGCAGTTCGAAAGCATGTAAAAATGCGAGTAGATAAATAGGTACCATCTCAGTGGGAAGGTAAAAAGCGTTCCGTGTATAGCCGTGCTGGCCATGTGACAATGGAAACTGTCTTTGGACAAACGCTGGCTCTACGGCTTGGAAACAGGGATGAGGACCGCCCCCTAGAGTCGAACATGACTGACTAAAAATGTCAAGGGGAACCTTTACCTTTTCTTTTACCTGGGATTATAATTTTAGGGTGAAAAGTTGGTACTGTTAGAGTGAATAAACGGCGCAGTCTGCCCTCCCAACCACCATAGACGCTTTGGATTTTATGGAAGGCCTCATAGCTACCTCACTTCCACTGTCTTTTACGTTGGCAGTGTAGTTCCACAGCAATGGTTCCCAAACTTGGCTCCGCAGAGGTTTTTGAACTACAACTCCCAGAAATCCTGGCCAGCACAGCTAATGGTGATGGCTTCTGGGAGTTTTAGTCCGAGAAGCTCTGGGGACCCCTCGGTTGGGAGCCACTGATCTACAGGGTTATTTTCTTCTCCTTCCTCCAATTTGATGACTTTTGAGAACTGCTGAGCAGCTTTGTAGTGACGAACTGTCTTCTTCTTCGAGGAATGGGTGACCTTTGAGGATGTGGCTGTGTATTTCACGGAGCAGGAGTACGCCCTTTTGGATCCAGCCCAGAAGGCTCTTCATTGGGAAGTCATGGAGGAAGTTTCTGCTCATGTGGCTTTTGTAGGTAAGGCTCCTTCTTTCCTTTGAGTCGTGGATCTGGGATGCAGGAATAACTATTATTCAGTAAACAAAGAAACAAAGAAAATCTGCTGTTTTAAGACCATCATTAAAGCCATCTCATGTTGAAGCGTGGTTCTTCAAGGCCAAGACAACTGGCCTGATAGAAATAGGACTTATTGAAACAAAATTGAAAGTCCATAATCGGTGCTGCACAGTTAAAACAGTAAACCAATGAATATTTGCCCGAATCCTCCTGTGTAGTTACCCTGGCATTGCACGAATGGCATAACAGTTGGGAGCAAATTGGTCCCATCCAAGAAATCACCGTAGATGTTATCAGTTGCATACTGAGTTGGATGACTTAACTCAGTTGGACATTATCAGTTGCACACTGATAATGTCTACAGTGATCTCTTAGTTTGGGCCAACCTGTCTCTTAAAGTTACGCCATTTGTGTAGTTCTGCAAGAGGATTTTGTTTTAATAAATTATAATCCACCCGAAGTACATCAGTTCAGTTCACCGCTGTACTTGAACCAGCTCCCAGTGGAGCTACAGCTTCCCAATGTTGAAAGTCACCTAAAAACACTGCTTTTTAGAGAGGCCTTTCTCTGTAAACCTGCTTGGTTTTTCATTCTGTTTCACGTTCTGCATTTAAGTTTGCAGATTATGCCTCTTCGAATTTATTGCTATTTTCTCTGTTTTTTTTAAAATTTGTTTGAATGTTGTGATTTTATTGCTGTAAACCTCCCAGAAAAGTGCATTGTACTAAGAGGTCAGTATATAATTTAATGTCTGTCTGTCTGTCTGTCTGTCTGTCTGTCTGTCTGTCTGTTTGGTAGAAGCAGTGCACCTTTTGTCCACAGACTTAATGGAACGATCTCCACGAATACATCTGGAAGTTGAGTCGTGGCCACTGGACTTCTTCCTTATTAGATTGAAATGTTTCGCTCATCCAAGTAGCCTCTTCAGTCTGAGGAGAGTTGATAGGAGATCCCTGATAGACCGTCTTACCAGCTCTCCTCAGACTGAAGAAGTTACTTGGATGAGTAGCGAAAAATTTCAACCTAATAAGAAAGAAGTCCAGTTGCCGTGACTCAGCTTCCAGATAACCTCACCTGGATGACTGAGAATCTTCACAGATACTCTGCTAATACAGTTTACAAAATTTATGCGTGGCTGTGTACACACAAAAAGGTTATATGAAATCATGTAAACATGACATTGGTATAACACAGCACTTATATATAATTACTTGAGCCACAGTTGGTATTCTTTTTCTTGAGAACTGTCCTCTAGGTCTAGGGGACGGTAAGGTATTTCTTCAGAACTGACTCAGAAGCAATGCAAATAAACCATGTCTTTTAATGTCTGGAGACATCTGGAAGGGTAACGTGGTTCTTTGCTAACAAAAGTCCCAAGAGATCAAGGAAGAGTAACAAGATGAACCTCCACTGACCCAAACAGTAGCAGCTATTTTGAGAGATGGCAAGATCTACCTGGCCCCAGTTTTTAACAAATTATTCTGTTATTTGCCTATGAGTTTGCTGTGGTTTCCAACCGTAGGTGTAACCCAGGTGTTCTTGGACTGCAACTCCCAAAAACAACATACCCTCTAATTTTCAGCCTCTTGCGTGTGTGACTTCACACCTGTGTGAATGCGCGATTCCGCGCCCCACCCCACCCCACACCATGTGGGGTTCCATCACAACTGGAACCAAAGGGACTGAAAATGATCCCTACACAGAGGAGGAAAGTTGTGCGGAGGGAGGTGGAGTGGTGTGCACACCTTAGAGAGAACCTTCCCCAGATGCCTTCACCGCTAGCTGTGCTGGCCAGGATTTCTGGTTTACTTAAGGTTGGGAATCACAGGAATAGCATAGGCCGTTTACCCCGCAGTTTGCATCTGAAGTGGTACAGGTGGGATCAGATTAAAAACCAGCGACTATACAATGTGCAGCTCAATGTGAGGAAGCCCATTGGGAAATCCTCTTTTCTAAGTGGGGAATAATCTCTTTTTTCTTCAGCTGGCCAAGGTGGTCTTTTATTTTGCTCGGACTGAACTGACATTGCTCTTTGCTGCTTCGTGCCATGTATGGTCTCGTGATCCAGTGCAAACGGGTGCCAGCTCCCCTCAACTAAGTGCCTGCTGTCTTCAAATAGTGTTATTTTTAAAAAACAACAACACAAATGCTTTCCAATTAGCGCTGTTTCAGATAAGTGATAGGTCAACTCGGGTGAAGGGAGAGGCAAAGGAAATGTGTTTTCCCAGTGGAAATGGCCAATTGATATCTTGTCCGATCAAAGCACTGGTTAGGTTTCATTTAGAATACTGTACCCAGTTCTTGAGACACTGCACTTCAAGAAGGATGCCAACAAACTGGAGCATGTTCAGAGGAGGGCAACAAAGATGATCAGGGGAACTGGAAACCAAGCACTCTGAGAAAAGACAGCAAGAACTGAGCACATTGAGCCATGAGAAAAAAAAGATTGAGGAGGAGATCCAATAGCACTTTTCAAATACAGTGGTGCCTCGCTTTACGATTGCCCCGCATTATGACGAAACCGCATTACGACAATCTTATTGCAATCGCAAAACGATGGTCTAAATGGTTTTTTTTCGCTTTGCGATGATCGGTTCCCTGCTTCGGGAACCGATTCTTTGCAAAACGATGATTTTAAAACAGCTGATCGGCAGTTTCAAAATGGCCACCAGGTAAACAAAATGGCTCCCCGCTGTTTTCTAGGACGGATTCCTCCCAAGACAGGCAGTGAAAACGGCTGCCCTATGGAGAATCTTCGCTGGACGGTGAGTTTTGACCCTATTGGAACGCATTGAAGGGTTTCAGTGCATTTCAGTAGGGTTTTTTTCGCTTTACGATGTTTTCGCTTAACGGCGATTTTCCTGGAATGGATTATCGCCGTTAAGCGAGGCACCACTGTACTTGAAAGGTAGTCATAAAGATGAGGGGTAGGATCTTTTATTGATCATTCCAAACTGTATGACATGTAATAATGGGCTCAAGCTACAAGAAGCTGAATTTAGACTGAATATCAGGGAGGACTTCTTAACTGTTAGAGCAGTACGACAACGGAACCAATGACCTTGGGAGGCAGTGAACACCATCACGGGAAGCGTTCAAGAGAAAATTGGACCACCATCCTGTCAGATCTGCTTTGATGTGGATCCCTGCCTTGATCAGGGGGTTGGACTCCATGGCCTTATAGGCCCCTTCCAACTCTGTGATTCTAGGATTCTATGAAAGGGAGCTTCCACTGTTTTAGTTCCATGCAACCATTTGATAGCTTTCCTCTACCTCTGCCTCTGTTTGGCATTGGGACAACTACAGAAGCCAGTGGGGGCCCAAATTGGAAACATGCAGTCATAGGGTATCAAAATGAGACTCCCCCCGCCCCCCACTGTGCAGTTCCATCCTTTATTTTGTTGTATCCCCTGACAGGAGAATACATCCTGCCCTGACCAGTCTCTTCTCTTCGATTCCCACAGGCGATAAAGAGAATGAAGAGCAGAGAACCAAAACAGAATGCGAACAGCAGCAGAGCACGAGCCTCCCTCATCATCCGGGGATCCAAACCGCAGAAAAGAAATTTAAATGCTTAGAGTGTGGGAAGAGCTTCACGCGCAGAAGCCGCCTCACTAAACATCAAAGAACCCACACGGGAGAGAAACTTTACAAATGCTCAGAGTGTGGGAAAAGCTACTGGGACATCCACGGGCTGACAAAGCATCAAAGAACCCACACGGGAGAGAAGCCCTATAAGTGCTTAGAGTGTGGGAAGGGCTTCAGCCTGTTGTCCACTTTTAATTTTCACCAAAGAATCCACACTGGAGAAAGACCTTTTAAATGCTCAGAGTGTGGGAAGAGCTTCACAAACAACAGCCACCTGACGTCGCATCGGAATATCCACGCCGGGGAAAAACCTTTTAAGTGCGCAGAGTGTGGGAAGAGCTTCTCCTGGAGCAGTAATTTGACAGCCCACCAGAAAATCCATACAGGACAAAAGCAATTTAAATGCTCAGAGTGTGGGAAGAACTTCTTTTGGCATAGCAGCCTTATCGCCCACCAAAAAATCCACCGGGGCCAAAAGCCGTTTGTATGCCCGGTTTGTGGAAGAAGCTTCTTTCACTCCAGTAGCCTTCGCAGACACGAAGGGACCCACAAGGAGAAAAAGCCTTTGACCGGCGAGAAACCCTATAAATGCTCCGAGTGTGGAAAGAGCTTCACACACAGCACCAACCTGACGGCCCATCAAAAAATCCACACGTGTGAAAATCCCTTCACATGTTCCGTGTGTGGAAAAATCTTCTGTCACCCAAGTAGCCTTAGTAGACATCAAAGAATCCACAAAGAGAAGAACTGTATAAACGGAGAAAAAACGTATAAGAGCGCAGAGTACGGGAAGTGCTTCAATCTGCCTCCTCTTCTAGATAATCAAAGAATTGACACTGGTGAAAAACCATTTCCTTATTCAGACTGCGGAGAGACCTTCCCTCAGAACACAGACCTTATAGCTTGTCAACAAAACTATGGAGGCCAAGAACCATTTACATGCTTAGAGTTTTGAAGAGCGCTTCAGGGCAGAGCTGTCGTCTAACTAATCCAGGTGGAAAAGAAACAATACCAATGTTATTGTTCGAACATATGGCGACCCTGTGAATTAATGATCTCCAGAAGCTCCTAACATTAACATCTCTTGTTCAGGTCCTGCAAATTCAAGGTCTCAGCTTCCATTATTGAGTTAATCCATCTCATCTTTGGTCTTCCTCATTTCCTACTGCCTTCCACTTTTTCCAGCATTATTGTCTTTTCCAGAGAGTCTCGTCGTAATGCGCCCAAAGGATGACAGCCTCTATTTCCTCAGTTTTGCTTCTAGAGAGAGTTCAGGCTTGATTTGATCAGGGACCCCTTTGGTTGTCTTTCTGGTGGGCTAGGGTAACCAATCATTTTTCGCCCCTGTCAACTTTTCTGAGCCTCCAGATTCCAAAGAAGTCACTCTGCTAGTCTGTCTCAGCATGTTGGCAAAAGAAAAGGGGGTGGGGGGGGAAGAGTGAAATGTTTTGTTGCACTTCAAAGACATGACAGTTCTCTTCCTTGGGTTGAAATCCACTTCTTCAGACACAGGAGTGCAAACAGCTGGCCCCAATATGCTGTTGAGATTCATGTCCAGGGGAGGAAATAGATAATGGACAATATGGCAATGGTTCGTTAACACAAAAACATTACCACCCAGCTGTTACCTAGCAAATCCTTGCTGGGGTAGTCGCCAGCTAGGTGGATTTGCCTATTGCAGGAATACTAAGTGTTCCTATGAACCTATTAAGAGACTCTGTCCCCTTGAAAGAGCAAAGAAGCCACCGTTGGGTTCCAGCAGCTGATCAGGTTCAGAAGAAGGTTCCTTCAACTACACCAAGCGGCAGAAGATAACAGAGACCTCTGGCTCCCATCTCATTTGTCTTCTTCATCCTCCATCTGTTTCCACCTGACCTCCCTCTGCCCAATTTGGATGTCTTTTGACCACGCTCCAGCCTGCTCCCTGTTTGACCTGTAAATGATTTATGGACTGGCCACTTGACTTTGGACTCTGGACTATTCTCACAGGACTCCCCAATGACTGCCCAGTGTGCCAAGCTGAACTGGTCTCCACTGTCTAGTTTCTGGACCTTACTGCCTACATGGAATGGTAGCTGTGGAGCTGTGGTTGGTACTGACATTATAGCTGGACCCACATGTTCACCGGGGATCAGTTCCAAGCCCTCCCGCAGATGCGAAAAAACACAGATTATAGCAAACATGGTATCTGGCTCCTTCTAGTGGCCAGTTCTGATAACGTTTCTTTAGAAATATATATATTTCTAGGATTTTTCTTTTAATAGGTCTAATATTTTTAAGACCATGGAGAAGTGAATCAGTGGATACTGATCCTGTGGATGCAGGGGTCCTACTGTGTATTGTTTTTTGATAGGAGGTGAACATGCCTCTTTGGTTTTATCTTCTGCCTTCTGCCCCCTATCCCTTGTCATGGTTTTATTAGGATATTTAAATGTCTCATATATCATGTACCAGTTGGGTTTCCTAAGATGCAGCAAGGTGCGTTTGTGACTCTGTGTGTGCATGTGAGAAAGGAACTGTTATTGCTACCAACATCTTTGACAGGTAGGTCTGTAGGCTGCCTTGGGGGAATAAACCTTGCCTCTAAGCCAGGGGGCACCTGTTACCATGCAAACAGATCTATTGATAGAGACCCCCTCTTCCCAAAGGGGGAAAAGAAATCTTATACCATCAATAGTAAGTATTCACTGGCACTGAAATTAGTTCTACAGTGGTGCATCACTTAACGACGTTAATTCGTTCCAGCGAAATCGCTGTAGAGCGAAAACGTTGTAAAGCGAAATTAGAAAACCTATTGAAACGCATTAAAACCCAGTTAATGCGTTCCAGTGGGCTAAAAACTCACCGTCCAGTGAAGATCCTCTATACAGCAGCCATTTTCGGTGCCTGTATAGCGAGGAATCCGTCCCTAAGCACAGCGGGGAGCCATTTTGAGCACCTGGCGGCCATTTTGAAAACCTGACGTTGAGCTGTTTTGATCGTCGTAAGGTGAAGAATCAGTTCCCGAAGCAGGGAACCGATCTTTGCAAAGCGAAAAAAGCCCATTTAGACCATCGTTTTGCGATCACAAAAACATAGTTGTGAAGCGGATTCATCATAATGCGGGCTAATCGTTAAGCGGGGCAAGACTATTTCTTTGTGCTGTTCTGCCTACCATTCTTGCTGAGCTCAAGGGGAGTTGTAAGGGCTGTATTATCACCTATTTGACTGAGAAACCACTAGGAGTTTTTAAAATTGAATTCATATGGTTCCACAGAAACAGAAGTAAAGGCATAGATTTTCAGATATTTTTTTTCACTCTAACTACCTAAGTTCACCAGGAATCAAATGAACAAGAATTCTGGTAGCTTTAGCCCAAAGATCTGTTCCTTGCTAAAGGTTCTGTCCACTATGAAGGCCATTAAGCATGGAGAAAGACACGGGTGAAGCATTTTAAGCTCCATGGGAACTGAAAAGCATTAGGAGATGGTAGTCTGTTCATTAGTTTCTGTAGGTGGTGCCACCAAAAAAATCTACCAGTCTCCTAATGCTTTGCAGTTCCCATGGAGTTTAGAAAGCTCCACCCATGTCATTCTCAATGCTTAACGCCCATTGCTTCAGAGAGAACCTTGGCAAGGAAGAGATGGGTATCTTGGTACTCCTCTGAGATCTTGGATTTTTTTTTGGTAAAGCTATTGGATTTCTAGCTGAAGAAAAACTTGATAAGTTCTGGTAGCTGGAGTGGGAAGAAAAAACTCTCATGCCTATAAGCCAGTGTCGAAGACTTCAACAGTTAGCAGAGCAGATATACTACAGCTATTGATCAGATTTTCAATACAGTATTACTAATTAGACTCCAAGCTTTCTAAATTGATGTTCTGGTTCCTTCTGTAAAACCGGGGGAGAAAAGCCTGTAGCCTTCCAGACTTTCACGAACCATTAATCTATTATCCAGCTGCTGGATAGCTCAGAGGTTTAAGCACCTGGCTATGGAGCCAAAGGTTGGGAGTTCGATTCCCCCATGGTGCCTCTTTGACAGGGGCTGGTTCTAAGATGATGATGATGATGATGATGATGATGATGATGATGATGATGATGATATCACTATTGACCAGATTAACTGGGGCTGGTGGGAACTGGAGACTACCACTTCTCTGGAGTGCCTCAAGTTGCCGTTCTCTGTTCTGAAGTTCAAATGAACCTTGTATATTAAGGTTGTTTCTAGAGAGATGTTTCAAGACCTAAGGCAGGAAATGAAGTGTTGGAACTAGGCCCTCATCCTTTCTCCAGGTGAGTGAAAGGCTTATGGACTAGTTCTAGCAGGTGTGAGTTTGTGGGCTGGAACTCCCAGAAATCTGCTTAAGGTATTTTTGTAGATTTCTGGCATTACGAGTCCCAAAAATATGAATGACACATATATAATATGTAAGAGTTGGTGGGTTTCTGGTTATATTTATATGCCATTTCTGCCATTGCACAGTAGTGCCCCAAAAGTATGGTTGTTATATAGTCTGGTGCAAGCTTAGATTGAGGTAGGGATGATAGTTCTTGGCCTCCTGGTGGAATTTCTCCACAATTGTAGATGACAGAGATGTCATGGTGACTCTCAGAGGAGCGGTTTCTGAAGACAGGAACTGAGGCACCAATGCTCCAGGCCAGCCCTGAATATATTTTCTAGAGATGTGCAGATTTGTGATTTTGGGCAACTTCCAGAATTCCCCCAGACAGCATGAAAAATCATGCATGTACACACCTTGAAGACCATGGAGCCATACATGGTCTATTGCCATTGATGTGAAAAAACATGTTGTTACTGGAGATCAAGTAGTTATGTATGAGTAGAGGGTTATAGCCCATTTCCGTGAGGAATATTGGTATAAAAGTGCCTGTACATCCATGATGGCCAAGATGGTATTATCTGAAAGGTTGTGGATGGACCGCAGTTTCCTTAGGAAGTCAATTATATATAGAGGGGAGGGTGTTGGACGCATATGGTTTGAGGACAACGTCCACACTGTATTTAACCTTTTAGATATAAATGTCGATGAGATGAAATCACACTTCTTTAATCTTGGAAACGTGTGTAGTGAATACGCTTTATGGTTTTGTGGGGTGGGGACATCGTTTTTACTTTCCTCTGTGTTTTCTGTTCCAACTTTGCACAATTCAGATTAAGATTGAATTGTGACACCAGTGAATGGGGATGTGCATGAGTTAGATTTTCTTGTCTTTCCTGTTTCTTTTCCATTTCTGCAGGCTTTCCCACCTGTTATATGCACTTGTAGTTATTCCCAAAATAAAGCTAACATGTACAAGAAAATGAAACGGTGTTTATTATTTAGAACGTCTCAACGTTTACTGGGGAAACATGTAGATTTCTTCCCTTTGGGGTCTTCAGAAAAATAGTACGGAAGGTAATCTGAGTTCCCTGAGCTACTCTGGGCCCATACAGACCGCCCATGATGAAGCTCAATTGAAAGACGAGCTTCTTGGTCAGTTCTCCACAGGAAAAGACCCAACATCTGGAAGCTGAGTCCAATAAGCACTGGAAGCCAACCAGTTGCTATTAGGTAGCAATCTCAGGTAGCTGATATTGGGCAGTACGGAGGAGAAGGAAGCACCTCTCTTGCCATTTCTCGCTTTTGGAGATAAGAACTATTCTTTTCAAGTCCTCTGGCAACCATTTCCACATCTGGTCTATAGCCCTGAAGTGCTTGCTGCTGCTGTTCCAAAGCTAGTCATTTCTGAGAGGCTGCTATAGGGATAGGCGGCCATTTTGTAGTTGCTTCTGAGGTAACCAGTTATTTCTTCACTAGTAATGACTGCAGTGGTAGCAGTGGTCATAAAGTTATCCTGTTTCCCTGAAAATAAAGACCTAACCTGAAAATAAGCCCTAGTATGATTTTTCAGGATGGTCGTAATTTAAGCCCTACTCCGAAAATAAGCCCCAGTTAAGTTAAGCCCTGCTTTCCACCCTTGTGCAGCAACCAGAAGACATGACTGTAAAATAAAACATCCCCTGAAAACAAGCCCTAATGCAGTTTTTGGAGGAAAAATAAATATAAGACACTGTCTTATTTTTGAGGAAACACAGTACTTTTTAGGCATAAGAAGCAGTTTTCTCTGCTTGCTTTGGAAATGTGCTTTCTAATGACTTTTCAATCATTTTTTGAGGGATTTTGATTGGAGTTTTTCACATTTTGTGCCGTTCTCAGTTTTAGGTGACTAGGGAAAAAATATCTTTTACGTATTTTTCCTAGATATTTGTAAGTTGCAATATCAGAATTAGGCATCAGAAAGAACCAGAGAGTGCTCATATGTTATATATTTCCAGCCTATGGGAGAGGCCAATGAAATTGGGGGAGGGGGCATATATTTTTGCTTGTGGTTTTATCAAGGGATCCAGTGAGTGGCAGATATGTGGGGTGCTAGAGAGGAAGTTGGGGGCTGAATGGAAGGGAACTGCAAGGTTTAAAGCAGGGGTGTCCAACCTTTCACCTTCCCTGGGCCACATTAGAAGATGAAAATTTGGTTTGGGCCGCACATACATTTGGTTTGGGCCACATGGGGGGCCAGCCCTAGCCGTCCTCCGCAGCCCTGCTCCAAGTGCGCTTACCGGCAGCTGCGATCTTAGACAGCAGAGGCTGCCAGCTTCTGCAGAGAGGAGGCGGTGACCCGCAAAGAACTGGGGGGGGAGAGAGAGAGACTTAAAAGCAGAAGCCCCGGTGGCGCCAAACCCCTGAGGGAGAAGACTGCCGGGCAAAGAGAGGGCCCCCCCTTCTGGACACACAGAGCCACATTTCAAATTTTTGTGGACCCCTTCTCCTTTGATGTGTAAGATGCCCCTCCTGTGCTTCAAATGGAGCTCATTAACCTGCAGTGCAACTTTTAACTCAAAGTGAAGTTCAGGGAGGTGAGAGGAAAAGCAGATAAGCTTGGACATTTTTTTTGAGAGAGAATTGACCCCCAGCTTCCCCGAGCTTTCCCGAATGTCCAAGCGGACCATGTGCCTTTTTTGGGAGCACATACCTGTGCGAAAAGCTCTTCTCCACCTTGAACTTCAATAAGTCCAAGTACAGGTTGTGGCGTTCACCCTCGTGCCTTTTGCTTGACCGTCAGTCAAGCTTCAGAGCACACGAAGGCAAACAATCCCCTCTTTGACACTGCTGCCACCAGGTGATCTCTAAATCTCCACTACTTCAGGAAGCTGAAGATTCAGGTCCACACTTAAAAAAATCTTTTAAATATAACTTTTGTTTACGGATTACAGAAATTGATAGTGATTCATTAATATCTTCTTTAGGTAAATTTATTATTAACAACAATCTTTTATTTGATAATACACTCCTAACTCTAATCACCTCTCAGATTTCCCCAAACTCCACACTCTGTTCCCTTCTCCACCCTCTCACTCTATTCATCTCTCTCTCTCTCTGACCATCTCTCTCAGGCTCCGCCTCTTATCCTCTTTCTCGGCTCCCTCAGCAACATGAATATGCATGAACAATTACATAACAAAACATGAACCATTGACCTAATAAAGGGAAATGCTACACAGGTCCAGACTGACTGATGATCATCTTCAAGCCATACTGAGGGTCTCAACTGCTTCCTCCCTCAAGCCAAATGTGGCTCAGCTATGCAAGAGGAAGCACTGCCAGGTCTGTTCAGAAGAACAGTTCATGTTCTTCAGTATTCCATTCATGTTCAGGACAATTCATATTTAGAAGATGAAAGGTTAAAGAACTGTTAATGTAGACATTTGAATCTGAATACAGCAGATATAGAATACTGAAGAAACCACATCTAGTTGCTCACTTGAAAATAATAGTAATAATGATAAGCATCATCATCACTATCATCATTATTATTACTATTATTATTATTTACTGATTGTTTTGTTTATTTTATTATTAATTGTTTATTTTCTTCATCTTATTTTGTGTTAAAAAAATGAAGAGATTTTTTTTTTACAAAGCTTTTCTGGTTGAAAATCTGATGCGGCCCAGCCTCACCCAGACTTTGCCTCCAAAGGCCCCCAGGTAAATTGAGTTTGAGACCCCTGATGTAGTGGTTCCCAACCTTGGGTCTCCAAGATGTTCTTGGACTATAACATCCAGAAATCTTCACCGCTAACTCCACTGACCAGGATTTCTGGGAGATATCATCCCAGAACATCTGGGGACCCAAAGCTGGGAACTACTGGTTTAACGCGAGCGACACCTGCTCAGGTTTCCTTGTCTAAGCAGCTTGTTCAAGGTACAGTACAGGAGCCCTGTCCAGCTCTTCCACCCAAGAAGGCGATCTGGCTGCACATGGATAGAAAGGAGGTGGCGAGCAACTCATTTTTCTGTCTTTGGAATCTCTTCCCTTCCAAAAATACACTGAAACCAGTTTCAATCCGGTTTCTAGGAAAAACCAGGAAAGAGGCTTTGACCATCCTTTGTCAGTAAGATGGGGAGTTGAGGAAGACATCTTAGGTGAGAAAATTGGGGAAGGGTGAAGAACAGGACAGCTTGTTTCTCTCTTTGTCCATGTCCCATCGTTACCTGTCTTTCTCACAATGAAGATCCCCCGGTCGTACTTCAATTCACCCCTGGTTGTAGTAAAACACGTTCCTGCCTATGGGCTTCCATAAATTGAGGTGGAAAAGGTCTTTTTAAAAAAAATCCTCACCTCAATTTGGCATCAAAATAGGACATCCGTTGTGGTTCTTGGCGGCTGCATTCAGGCCAAAAGTCGAAGGCGGAAGAGTTACATGGAGTTGATCCTGATGCTGAAAGAGTTGATCCTGACACCCCTGAGGCCAGGAGCAGTGGGACATTTTGGGCCAAGATACCACTGTTTTTGACCAGATAGGCGGGGTATAAATACAATAAATAAATACCAGGATACCACAGGACCTTGAGTGATACTGAAGCAAATACCAACTTCCTCACCCAAAGGCTGAACTAAAATTCAGATCTCAGAGCCGTTTCTGGCTGTCTTGCCCTCTGAAATGCAGAGCACGGTCAAAAATTATGGAGCAGAGATGTCTAAGATGTCTCCATGGTTGCCCTCACTGAAGAGTTCCTCTGACCTTGAGTCAGGCAGAGACGGAGAAGCAAGAAAAGCAGCAGGTGAGAACATTTCGTTTGGACAGGTTGAAGGGTGGGGGGCAGAATATCTGTGGAACAGTGTCCTCAACCTTGCATCAGGGCACCCGGTTATTTTATTCAGAAACGTCAAAGGAAGACTATCCGCCCCAACCTCTGAACTAAGGCTGATAAACGTAGGAGAGATCTTCCTTGGGCTCTGAGCAGCCCCGTGGAAGGGAAAGCGAGGTTTGTTTTTGTCATGGAGGATTTCCCTGGGTTTAATCAGAAAGACGAGTCTTCTCTCGTAACAGCAGAGACCTAGAGTTTGCAGCTGTTCGAGATGTTCTGCTCGTAATGAAAGCACCCGGGCAAGCCGGAGATTAATCTGGACTCTTCCCACAAGAGCATGTCTCACTTTTGCTTTACTTATTATTTTTTTAAAGATGTTCTGAAAAATGCATGGCAGCCACACAGCTTCGACGACAAGGCAGATGTGGTAGATATGTGAAATGAGACATTCTGTGTGGCAGAAAACAAGAGAAGCAAACTTTTTACAGTGGTAAACCTCAGAGGAGTGCAATTCTACAAAACGAGAGGAAGTGACAGAATAAGGTGTGGGGGGGAAACGCTTGAGCTGATGCTGGAAAGTTAGTCATGGTGATCAAACAATCTCAGAGAGGTTCTTGAAAAACGGAGGTGGGCATGGTCAGTGATTTCTAGAAGAGATAAAAAAATTGTGGCTCCAGACCCATCGGTGGGCTGTAGGGAGCTGTGAAAGGGTTATTTTCAGCCATTTAATTTTTAAACATAAAGAGTTTTGATTTTATGGGGTGGAAAGATCTTACGTCCCTCACCGCCCCCCCCCCGGCTTCTGATATAGAAATTACTGCTCCCAGAGGCCACCAAAAGCAGAAGTAAATAAATATAAAACAAATATGAAAATGTAGTGTATACATATCACATGGATAATATACAAATATTTTTTCCTGGGGGTGATCTTGAGGGGAGCGTGTTGCATTTTGCCCCTATGCTGCTGTATCCCAACAACCCAGTAATGGAATTTATTTTCCCCTTTGAGATACTGAGTGCCCAGTGTTACATCAGCTTTCTGCCCCAACTTGAAAGACCTGTTAGTTAGTTAGTTAGTTAATTAATTAATTAATTAGATTCATATACAGTGGTGCCTCGCTAGACAATGATAATCCATTCCACTGAAATCGCTGTTTAGCGAAATCATTGTCTAGCGAAAAGCATTTCCCCATTGGAATGCATTGAAACCTGTTTAATGCGTTCCAATGAGGAAGAATCGTCGTTGTCTAGTAAAGATCGGCCATAGGAAAGCCACTTTGCGAACCTCCGATCAGCTGTTTAAATTGCTGTCTTGCTAAGCTTAGGTACTGAAAACACCTGTTTTGCGAGTGCGGAAAAATCGTCGATTAGCGAAAATCGGTTTGCGAAGCAGGAACCAAACATTGTCCAGCGAAATTCCCCCATAGGAATCACTGTTTTGCGAATCGCTATAGCGATCGCAAAAAGTCAATGTCTAGCAAAAAACCTGTCATGCGGGGTAACTGTCTAGCGAGGCACCACTGTACCACCCCATTAATGGGCGGCTTACAAGTTTAAACCTAAAAATCTCACTGGCTCCACATAAATTGTTAATCAGGCTTTTGATTCCCTAGGAATGAATTTTGTAAATCACTCTTTATCTCCATGGGCTCTTGTGAGGGTCCGCTATTCTTCACCTCCCCCGTCCCAAATAAAGCAGAAGGCACGTTTGAACTAAACAATTTGTCTTCTTTATTTAACTGGGGTAAAGGGATGGAAACGTCAATCAACTTGGGAATGAACTTCTCCTGCTGAAGTAACGGTTCATACAGGGGCACCCAATCTTCGTCGAACGGGTTGCTTGACTTCGACGCCCATGGACCGGCCTGAACCTGTGAGGGTTCTTCGGGATCGAAGTCCTCCCGCTCCGTTGTTAATAGTGGGGTCGTCTCTTCGAACCCTGCGTATCCCCAGGGTATGGAGGTCTCTGCCCCGGGTTGTTCCCAGGGTCCGGATAGTAACCCAGCCTCTTCAGCTCCTCCAGATGCCATCTGGTCTTCTCCTCTTTCTCTCTCTCTACCCTTCTCTTTTCCTCTACTAATTTCCTGCGCCACTCTCGGGTCTCTCTTTCTCCCCAGTAAGAGGGTCGGACTCTAGCCTCATTCCTCCTCCTCTCTTCTGCCTCTTGTTTAGTCAGGCAGACCTGTTCCCATTTCCCCGACCAGGGATCTTGGATGGATACCCACTCCCATCCGCTCTCTTCCCCTGCCTGTCGGTTACTGACCTCTCCTGCTGCTCCCTCCTCAGGGTCCTTCGTCCCCCTCCCTGCCCAGACCCGAGGAGTCTGGGTAGATATATTTAACCCCTTCAACCCCTTCTCCAAGTCTCCTGTATCTACAGACTGGTGTAACATCCGGGGTGGGAATGGCTTGGGAGCGGTCTGCGTGCCCATGGAGGCTTTGGGGCGAGACGGCACTCCTAGCATCACCTCTCTACCCGGCTCACGGGTGTCACACATCCCCCCCCTCCGAGAGTGCCGCTCGCTCTTCCGCGCTTCGCGCCCACGGACCCTGCCGAGAAAAATAATCGACATTAGTATGTTCTTTGCCTTTTCTGTACTTCACTCGGAAAGAGAACGGCTGCAAAGCTAGGTACCATCTGGTTAGGCGAGGATTGGTTTCCTTCATTCTCTCTAACCACTGTAGAGGAGCATGGTCTGTGACCAGGTCAAAGGGCGCTCCTAATAAATAGTATTTAAGGCTATGAGTAGCCCATTTAATGGCTAGAGCTTCTCTCTCGATGACCGCATATTTTTGTTCCCGGGGTGACAACTTCCGACTTAAATACAACACCGGGTATTCTAACCCTTTTTTAACTTGAGAGAGAACAGCTCCTATGCCCCGATCGGAAGCATCCGTGAAGAGGGTGAAGGGTATATCAAAATCAGGGGCAAACCTAACGGGTAACTCGCATATGATCTCTTTCAGGGTAAGGAACGCTTTTTCTTGGGGAGGACTCCACACTACTTTCACCGGGGCCCTTTTTCTCGTTAAATCTGTTAGAGGGGCGGCTATCGAGGCAAAGTTAGGCACGAACTGCCTGTAATACCCTACTAGGCCTAAAAACTGCTGAACCTCCTTCTTTGTCCTGGGCCTGTACCACCTAGAAATTTTTGTTACCTTCTCTTCTTGGGGTTGTATTTCTCCTTGTCCTACTTTGTAACCCAGGTATTCTACCTTGGGTAACCCTATCTTGCACTTTTTGGGGTTAACGGTTAACCCTGCTTCCTGTAGCCTCTCTAATACTCTTCTCAAATGGGTTAAGTGTTCTTCCCAAGAGCTACTGAAAATAATAATGTCGTCGATATAGGCAGCGGCACAATCCTGTAGGGGTTCTAAAACCCGGTCCATTAAGCGTTGGAAGGTGGCGGCCGCGCCATGGAGCCCAAATGGCATCTTTTTAAATTGGAATAACCCCTTAGGGGTACAGAAAGCCGTTTTCTCTTTATCTTGGGGCCGTAACGGAATTTGCCAGTAACCTTTTGTTAGGTCGATTGAGCTCAGGTATTTGGCCCCCCCTAACTTATCCAATAAGTCTCCCACCTTGGCCATGGGGTAAGCATCGAACCTGGATATGGCATTAACCTTACGAAAATCGATACAAAACCTCAAAGACCCGTCGGGTTTGGGTACCATGACGGGGAAGCTCCTCCAAGGCCCATTGGAGGGCTCAATCACCCCCAACTTCAGCATTTCTTCTACTTCTTCATTGACGACTCCCATTACATGTCTGGGCCATGATCTTCCGCTAATCCTTACTACTTCTCCCGGGAGGGTCTCAATATTATGTTCTACCAAATGAGTACACCCCGGCGTGGTGGAGAAGACCCGGGGAAAATCTTCCTTTAGGTGTAACGCTTGTTGCTTTTGTTCCCCTGACAACAGGTCTCCTATAACCACGTCACCTCCTGAGGTGAGCTCTTCTCTATCTGGCCCTAATTCGTCGTCTACCTCAGACCCGAACAATGCCTCCCGGTCTACCCATTCCTTCAATAGGTTTACATGGAACACTTGTGTCTTCTTCCTTCGGTCTGGTGTTTCTATTTCATAATCTACCTCATTTAACTTTCTTAACACTGTGTACAGTCCGTGCCACTTAGCTAAAAATTTGGAGGTGTCAGTGGGCAACAGTACCAACACCTTTTGTTGGGGTTCAAAACTCCTAGGCCTTACTCTCTTATGGTAAGAGGCCTTTTGCCTAGCCTGGGCTTGGCCTAAATTCTCTTTGGCCATCTCCCAGGCCACCTGCAGCTGATTTCTCATTTCTGCTATCAGCTGCAACACCCCTTTCGAATGATCCTCTCCTTCTTCCCATCTTTCCCTTATTAGATCAAGGATGCCCCGGGTCTTCGTCCGTATAACAACTCAAATGGAGAAAACCCCGTGGACGCCTGAGGGGCTTCGCGAATAGCAAACATCAAGGGAGCTAAAAAAGTATGCCACAATTTGGGCTTCTCTAGAGACAATTTCCTAAGCATCCCTTTAAGGGTCCGGTTAAACCTTTCTACCAGGCCATTAGCCTGAGGATGATAGACAGATGTTTTTAAAGGCTTGACCCCTAGTAATTGCCACATCTGTTTAAAGGTTAGGCTCATAAAATTGGAGCCTTGGTCTGTTAGCACCTCCTTTGGGAAACCGACTCTGGAGAATAGTTCTAACAACTCTTTTGCCAACACTTTAGCCGTTGTAGACCTTAGGGGCACCGCCTCGGGGTATCGGGTCGCATAATCAATCACTACCAATATGTATTGGTGTCCCCCCGTCGACTTATTGAGGGGTCCTACGATATCTAAGGCGATTCTGTCAAAGGGCCAGTCTACCAGGGGCATAGGGACTAATTCTGCCCCAGGTCCTGCCTTGGGTTGGGTCATTTGGCAATTGTGACAAGACCGGCAAAACTCCTCCACATCATGAGCCATCCCCGGCCAAAAGAAGCGTTGTTTCACTCTGTCCAATGTCTTTTGGGTAGCCAAATGCCCTGCCACTGGTAAATCGTGAGCCCAATGCATCACCCAGAATCTTAAGCCCTCTGGGATTACCAGTTGAGCCTCATCATCGCTGGACGCCTTGTTAATGTGATATAGCAAGCCTCCCCTCATTTCAAATCCTTTTTCCCCATCTGGGGTAGTCCCCTCCTCCAGGGCTCGTTGCATGCAGTTGGAAAGTCCTTCATCATCTTGTTGAAGGTTTCTTATCTGTTCTCTAGACAAATTCATGACTTCTAACTCTCTGGCCTCATTTTCTTCTTGTGCCCAGCCAACTTCCCCAGGCTTTGAAGTCAAATTACTCAGTCCCGGCCAGTCTCTCCCTAACAACATTTCACGGGTCATCCCGGGGACTATCCCCACTTCCATGTTTCTTTTCAAACCGGCCACCTCCACCTCAGCCTTCGTGGTTGCATATTCTTTGGTATCCCCGTGAATGCATCGAATGACGGTAATCTCTGGCAACAGTTCGCCCTCTAGCTCTTTCACTAGGGTCTTACTGCACCCCGTATCCACCAAGGCCTGTTTAACGTGGCCATTGACCTTCGCTTCTACTACCCACTGGATTCGCGTACTCAATCCTGTCCGGTCTGTTCTTTTTGGTCCCCGTCTGTCCGGCTCCTCTTGCGTCAGCTTGCCCGCTTGGCTCCGCCATTTTCTCTCGCTGCTTAGCTCCGTCTCCTTGTGACGCACTTCGCATTTGCCACGTGTCTTCAGCCTCTAGGTAGTCTTCTAACAGCGTTACAGCGCCCTCTAGGCTAGAGGGTTTATTCTTGATGACCCAGTTACGTGCCCCGCTGTTTAGCGTTGAGATTAGCTGCTCCATAACAACTATTTCTAAGACCTGTTCTGCGGTCTTCCCCTTTGGTTGAATCCACCTCGTGGCATTGACCCTTAATTTCTGGGCTAGCGTTCTGGGGTGTAACCCGGGTTTCAGCTTTAGTCCTCTAAATTTCCTCCGGTAGGCCTCCTCGTTTAAGTTGAGGGTGTTCAAAATGGCCGTCCTTACTATGTCGTAATCCCCCGCTTCTTCTGGGTCCAGGGTATCGACGATTTCTTGAGGTAACCCTGTGAGATAAGGGGTCAATATGAGTGCCCATTGATCTTTCGGCCAATGCGCTGAGGTGGCAATCCTCTCAAATGTGTGTAAGAACGCCGCTGGGTCGTCTTGAGGGCCCATTTTCTGTAACTTAATGGGGGGTCGTGTCGCGATGGGTTGTTTCTGTCCAGGGCTCTCTGGGGTCTGGTTTGGCTGAGGGGATCTCAGCTGTTCGATTATCATCCGTTGTTGGTCGGCTAGCTGTTTTAACAAGACCTCTTGCCCTTCCGTTATCCGTTGCATCCATTTCTCTGCATCTGTAGGTTGCGGGGGAGGCCCCGCGTTCTGGGCGCCAATATGTGAGGGTCCGCTATTCTTCACCTCCCCCGTCCCAAATAAAGCAGAAGGCACGTTTGAACTAAACAATTTGTCTTCTTTATTTAACTGGGGTAAAGGGATGGAAACGTCAATCAACTTGGGAATGAACTTCTCCTGCTGAAGTAACGGTTCATACAGGGGCACCCAATCTTCGTCGAACGGGTTGCTTGACTTCGACGCCCATGGACCGGCCTGAACCTGTGAGGGTTCTTCGGGATCGAAGTCCTCCCGCTCCGTGGTTAATAGTGGGGTCGTCTCTTCGAACCCTGCGTATCCCCAGGGTATGGAGGTCTCTGCCCCGGGTTGTTCCCAGGGTCCGGATAATACCCCAGCCTCTTCAGCTCCTCCAGATGCCATCTGGTCTTCTCCTCTTTCTCTCTCTCTACCCTTCTCTTTTCCTCTACTAATTTCCTGCGCCACTCTCGGGTCTCTCTTTCTCCCCAGTAAGAGGGTCGGACTCTAGCCTCATTCCTCCTCCTCTCTTCTGCCTCTTGTTTAGTCAGGCAGACCTGTTCCCATTTCCCCGACCAGGGATCTTGGATGGATACCCACTCCCATCCGCTCTCTTCCCCTGCCTGTCGGTTACTGACCTCTCCTGCTGCTCCCTCCTCAGGGTCCTTCGTCCCCCTCCCTGCCCAGACCCGAGGAGTCTGGGTAGATATATTTAACCCCTTCAACCCCTTCTCCAAGTCTCCTGTATCTACAGACTGGTGTAACATCCGGGGTGGGAATGGCTTGGGAGCGGTCTGCGTGCCCACGGAGGCTTTGGGGCGAGACGGCACTCCTAGCATCACCTCTCTACCCGGCTCACGGGTGTCACAGCTCTGCCCTGTTTTACTGATATTACTGAGTTATTATACTCTGTTTTGTTATTATGTTAGAAAAGGGATATTTAAAAAATAGTAAATAAGCATTAGATTTGTTTTCCCCAACTGCTGAGACGATTTGAAAATTCACAGCTCCTTCAGCTTTATGGTATTTTTTTTAGTTATACATTAGAACTGCTCGATAGCTCAGTGGTTTAGGTACCTGAGCCAGAGGCTGGGAGTTCAATTCCCCGCTATGCCTCCCTGAAGCTAGAAAGGCACATTTCATGATCCAACAGCTTGCTTCCAGCTCTGCAGCTCTAAGATTACCTATACAAATCTATTGTTTTCTTTCTCTCTTTTTAAAATTGATGAATTTTACAGAGGAGGAGAACTCTACTCGATCTAGACCAGAAATCTCCACCCTCAGAAATTATGGAAAAGAATAGTAAAGATCTGGCTTGAATAGTAAGGTTCTCTGTTTCCTTTTCATTGCATTAGGAGAAATTTAGTCTCAAAAACAGGAAGGGAAGACTGCTTTCACTTAGTGGTTCAGACCAACACTAGAATATTATATGGGAAGAAGGCTCAGCTTTTTTCAAAAGATACAATTTATTTTTAAAAAGTGCAATCTTGATTTCATAGGGAGAATGCGTTGGCCCAACTTTAGCTGGTTTACCAGTTGCACCCCTTCCTGAGCATGGCAGATCCGAGCACAGTGGCCTTTGTCTTCGAAACACCGCCCATTCTGACTGGTGGGGATTCAGTCTGTGATTTGATGTGTTTTAGAGAAAAGGGTGTGAATATCTGTTCAATGATTAAATGTTGTTGGGAAGCCTTCCCCATGTCCTCACCGGTGAGAAGGGTGCGTAGTGTGAGGACATGGGGGAAAGCCATCTCAGCTGTGGCACCTCCACTATGCAAGACTCTCGTCTTAGAGGTTGGAATGGTGCTGATGTTCACTTAATTTGGTTAAAATATGATTAGAAAACACACACACACATACACACACACAAAATATAACATCTGTTTAATTCTTTTTAGATATTCTAATTTATTATTTTTGCTTTTAAGTTTGTTTCTTTAATACTGTAAGCTGCCTTGGATCCTTAAGAGAAAGCATATTAATAACGGACGGAGGGAAGGAAGGAAAGGTATTGATGTGATTTACTACTGCGGCTCAGTCACTGTATATATTTTGAAAAGTTAAATTGTTCTAAATTGTACACCAAACAAAGTAAATAAATGGTAAGGTAAAGGTAAAGTTTCCCCTTGACAGTTTTTGTCCAGTCGTGTTCGACTCTAGGGGGCGGTGCTCATCCCCGTTTCCAAGCCATAGAGCCAGCGTTTTGTCCAAAGACAATCTTCTGTGGTCACATGCCCAGTGCGACTTAGACAGGGAATGCTGTTACCTTCCCACCGAGGTGGTCCCTATTAATCTACTCGCATTTGCATGCTTTCGAACCGCTAGGTTGGCGGGAGCTGGGACAAGCGACGGGAGCTCACTCCGTCACGTGGATTCGATCTTATGACTGCTTGGTCTTCTGACCCTGCAGCACAGGCTTCTGCGGTTTAGCCCGCAACGCCACCACGTCCCTAAATAAATGAAAAAGGCTAATTAAATCATTCATTCTCTAAATAAATTATACTGGCTTCCAAGTTGTTTAGTTGTTTATTTTGTTTACCCTGCTTGCCTGCTTCTTGATGAATTAAAATAATTAAGAAATCGTACATAGACATTAATTAATACTGCATTTAAACAATATATAACAGCTTGAAAACTGTGTGTGTGTGTACGTGTGTATAAAAAAAAGCTGCAGTAGTACAAAAGCAGAGGGGTTTCAGTTCCAGCCAAGGAAAACCTGTATAAATATGTTTTCAGAAATTATTTGAAGCTGAATATGGGTCACTGCCTCTCTGTCCACATGAGCCAGAGTGTTTTGGAGTGGTCATCCCTGGACTTTAGAAGTGGCCCTTCCAGGATCCTTCACCTAGCATCACAAGGCAGGGCATCCAGCTCATACCACATCAAAGTTTATGTTGCTTGGTATGTCGGATTTTGCAAAGCTGGGAGAAAATTGTAGAAAGTTATCTGAAAAAGGGTCTGTCGATCCACAAGAGGAGTAAGTGAAATGATCACTGAGTGTGTCCACCCTAATCAAAGGTGAATCTTCAACCAGTCTCTAGGTGGGCCTGAAGCCTTCCTCTTATGCCGTAATATTCCCTTGCAAAGAACAGATGTGCTGGGGGGGGGAAGAAAGGGGAAAACAGTGAGTCAGAGTTGAGTTCTGGACATTTCAATGATGCTCCCTATCCCATATTAACCTGTATGGAGCCATATCCTAGTATAAAGGGCGGGCTTGTAATGCCAGTTAGGAAGGAAGGAATGGTGGGCAATCTGGTGATGTGTTTGGAACACCAGATGTGGCAGCAAAGGAATAAATAGCAATAATAAATAGCAATAATCTCTTGTAAGTCTGCATGTGTGCATGTTGTGCATTTTGTGCTGTCAAGTTAGAACTGACTTATAGCAACCCCAACAAAGCTTTCAAAGTAAATGAGTTATTTAAGGAGGGATTTTACCAGTTCTGCATCCCCAGAGAGTTTCCTTGGCCAAGTGGATATTCAAGCCCCCTTCTCCAGACTCCCCTTCATCACTTTATCCAATACACCACACTGAGAATCCAATTTCCTCTTACTAGTAGTGATTGTGCCGGTTGGATAGCTCAGTGAGTTAGATATCTGGCTATGGACTCAGTGGCTGGGAGTTCAATTCTCTGCTGTGCCTCTCTGAAGAGCCAGCCTGGATGGCCTTGGGCAAGCTGGAAATAGAATCCCAGAAATAGCCCCAGAAAAAAAAGGAATGGGAAATCATTCCAGAGTATTCTCTACCTGGAAATCCCTGAAAAGGGCTGCCCTCAGTCCAAATTGACTTGATGGCACATGATGATGATGAGTGGTCTAATAGATGTATCACCCACCCTTGCTTTCTGATTACAGTGGTGCCTCGCAAGACGAATGTAATTCGTTCCGCGAGTAGAGCTGTCTTGCGAAAAAATAGTCTTGCGAAAAGTGGCTTCCCATAGGAATGCATTGCAGTGCATTCCTATGGGAACCTCGCAAGACAAATTAATTTTTTCGTCTTGCAAGGCATCAGTCTCGGGGGGGGATCGTCTTGCGAAGCACGGCCATGGACGAAGCCGTCTTGTGAGGCACCAGAGCGATCGAAAAAAACATTCATCTTGCGGTTTTTTCATCCCGTGACATATTCGTCTTGCGAGACACCACTGTATATACAAGGACCATGCGCCTTTCCACCTTTAAAAATAAATTTTTAAAAGTTATTTAATTGTACCACTTGCCCATTTCCAGCCATTCCCTTATTAGATGTTTGTGAGCCGTGCAGGGCAAGACTGAAGGATCTAAAATGGCAACGTTCTGCAGATTATGAGACCAGCCAGGAATTGTGGCTGTTCTTTGCAAGCAAAGATCCTGAGCAAGAAAATTGACAGGTTCCCCCCACCCCCAGATCATGTGTTTGTTGTTGCTGTGTTGTTTTGTTTTAAATTTAGTCACACATTGCTCACCTCCCACAACAACCAGCCAATGGTACCCAAGACAAGGCAGGCCAAAAGCATACGGATAATGTTTTCTATGCTGTGTCTTTCCAAAGTCAACGATCCTGCAACAGAAAGTGAGGAGCCCAAAAGGAATTTCTGAAAGAGCTAAAAATGAAAATGTTTTACGGCTTTTAAAAACAATGGGAACCATGAATAGAGTAGTAATGAGAAGTTCATGATTTCTCTCCTGCCCCCCACCAACCCACTGTTCTTCCAGACTCCTTGAGCTTTGGTCTCAGAAAGGGTATTTCACACCCCAATCTATCTCTTCTTCTTAAGTGACACTAAAAATCTGGCAGCTATTGAGCCTGGTGTAGGGGGCAGAGTATTGGACTGGAATGGGGGAAATCTGGGTTTTAATCTTCATTGACCTGATACCTGGATATGCTCAGACACAGTTTAAGAGGTGAACAGGCCTCTTACATTTAGCCAGAGAAAGGCATTCATGGGTAGTATAAAGTTTCTCTTGTTTCTCACCTTCCGCCCACTCACTTTTGATGAGCAGATGGCCAAGCTTAGGAATGTTGCCAGGATCACAGTGAGGTCATAGTCACAACATAAAACCAGCGGGGAGCCCGAGGTTGAAGGCCGTACATTCAGGCCCAGGAAGGACACACATAACGTATTTTTCTGTGTATAAGATGACCCAATGTATAAGATGACCCCCCACTTTTCCATCCCCAAATAAGAATTTTTTATAGCTGCTTTACCCCTCCTTTTGGGGCTTAGGAAATGGAGGGGTAAAGCAGCCATGAAAGGGCTGCAGTCGTGCAGGGCTTTGATCCCTTTCCCCTTTACTTCCATGTATAAGATGACCCTCAATTTTTATCTACATAAAAAGTATCATCTTATACACAGAAATATACGGTAAACATATCAAAAGATGGAATACCCTTGTTACATACAGCACTGATGTTACCTGTCTGTCATGGGTTTGGAGGGAAAGTTCCATCCTATGGGGAGTGGAAGGCGGGACATCAGGGGGAGGGGCTGTACTGTATATATATGTGGAGCTTGTGTGGAGAGGAAGGAGAAGCTGAAGAAGAGCTGAGAGAAGAAGCTTGAGTGGGAGTCTGTGTGTCAGACAGGGTACTACTGTGTGTCAGTCAGTACCAACCTGATAGGTTCAGGTGTCTGTATGGTTAGCCAGAACTGATAGGTTCAGGGTCTGTGCTTCAAGTTAAGTGTTCTGTGTGAACCAAACTGTGTGTATGTATGATTGAGACTAAGCCACGTTACTGTATCTTATTCACCTGATCATTTTATTTTCCCTGTGTGTTGTTTAAATAAACCTTATTCTTTTATTTGTTGAAAATCCATCCCTGGTCTGTGTGACTTCTTATAGGGAATGGTTGGTGGCAGCTTAGTGAAACTGTGGCATATCCCAGTAGGTCTGGGTTTGTCACAACCCTTTCCTTCAGACTTGTAGGCACATCTTTGGGGCAGGCCAAAGGGGAGTTGGGGCACCTTACGTACATCTATAATGGACAAATAACTTTGTAATTCTTGGCATCATTACCTAATTTGGGGGCAAAATCCTAATTTTAGGAGAAGCTGGCCAATAGAATTGTAGAACTTTATGGCTCTTTGTTATGTCATAAAATATCTGTACACTGTACTTTCGGGGTCGTCTCTGCTTTTAAGAGAAGTTCCAGCTGACTTTGCATTGCTTATTCTCAATAAAATTGGACTTTGGTCCAGCCGTTTGCATCTTGCCTGATCCCTTGCCAGAGATTAAATTAGGAAATGGGTTTTGGCCCATAACAGACCCATAAAACTCACAGGGGTGATGTGGGGCCAGCCACTTTTCTCTAAGCCTGACCCACCTCACAGAGTTGGGTTTCTTTTATACTTTTGCAAAATATGTTTGTCTGTTTTCTCAGCATGCTGGTATCGTCCTCTTCATTCTCAATGATCCTCTTTCACAGCTCCAGCCACACGGGCACTTACTCAAATCCTAATTACATCCAGTCAACTTCAACTTATGAGGGCCCTTTGGAGGATTTTCTAGTTAAAGAATGCTCAGAAATGGGTTGACCGGTCCCTTCCTCTGTGGGCACACCGGGGCTACGACACAGCTTGCTCAAGGCTACACAGGCTGGCTTGCTTTGTAGGGGGCCCACTGGGGGATTGAACTCCCACCCTCTGGCTCTCCGGACAGATAAAGAAACACTGAACTATCTCTGGAGGCAGAAATGCTGACACTGAGGCTGTCCTACTTTGAGCACATCATGAAAAGGCAGAATTTTCTGTAAAAGACAATAATGGTAGGAAAGGTAAAGGGCAGCAGGAAAAGAGGAAGACCCAATACAAAACAGATTGATCTCTAAAGGAAGCCTCAGGCTTAAGTCTACAAGAGCTGAGCAGGGCTGTTGACGACAGGACCTTCGGGCGATCGCTCATTCATAGGGTCACCATACATTAGAGACAACTGGATGGCACAAAACAAGAACAACAAATCAGAAAAGGATTTTCAACAGCGTCATATGTGCTTAGCATACTGTGTATTTTCACCTTTATTTTTGGTACCTGTGGCAGCGGAAAAATCTCATAAACACCTCCTGGATGAAATTAAAATCAGCAATAGCAGAGGAAATAATTAACTATTTGCCATCTACCTAACATCCTAGATCTGTTTTCTGAGGTGGCCACCACTGCCTAATGTTAGAGCCGGCCCTGATGAAACCAAAGAGAACTGAGCCTGAGTTGTCTCCATTCACATACGGCCTGTCCTTAACCCTCTTTTTCTACCGAGTTTTTGGCACTAAACTGACAACTACCATATTTTTCTGTGTATAAGACTATACTTTTGTCTAAAACCTTTAGACTAAAAAATTAGGGTCGTCTTATACACGGAAGTAAGCTGAGGAGAGAACAAAAACAATTGGAGGGGAAAGCAGGGATCAAAGCGCTCCTGCAGTGCTTTGATCCCTTTCCCCAAACACTTGCTAAGCACCACTCAGATTTCTTAATTTTGAATTAGAAATGGGGGGGCATCTTATACATGGGGGTATCTTATACATGGAAAAATATGGTCCCTTCTGCTCTGCTAAGGTATTGAAAAAATGGGCAAATATTCTGCGTGTTTTATTGAAGAATGACTAAATTTGTACTTCTCTTACCTCCTTTGTTTGAAGGACTAGACTTCCCTGAAGTACGTAATCCAGGCGTCTGGACCCCTCCTTCTCCCACCGGGCTGTGGTTTTTGGTCACCATGAACCTGAGATCTTTTGTGGTACCTTCCATGAACACAAGTTCTACTTGTCCTCTGCCAGACTCATCAAGCGCGTATATGGTTACCTCGTATATCCCGGCATCCTCAGGGTTTGCATCCCTCAGCTCCAGGGAAACATCCCTAGAAATGTTGACCCTTCCTGAAAAGCGTCCTTCCATTTCCATCTGATGGTCACAGGTACGTTTCTGTGACCCAGGAGGAGGAGTGGAGCAATTCACAACATAGAACAGGACGGGGCAATTCTGTGTGAGGAATTCCCACCGGACATGAAAATACTCCCACTTTGGATTCTGGAACTGGATTAAAACTGGAAGGACAGCAGTCTTGCCAGAATAGACCCAGACTCGGGTTTGGGGTGTGATCACAGTGACTGATGTACAGGAACCTGCATAGCAGAAAGTGACTGGTTAGAAATAATTGAGAGAAGTAGAGAATGTACAAAGAAATACAGTGGTGCCTCGCTTGATGATGTTAATTCATTCCAGTGAAACCGCTCAATGCGTTCCAATGGGCTGAAAACTCACCGTCCAGTGAAGATCCTCCATAGGGGCAGCCATTTTCCATGCCTGTGCAGTGAGGAATCTGTCCCTAAGCACAGCAGGGGGCCATTTTCTTCAGCTGGTGGCCATTTTGAAACCCGACGATCAGCTGTTTGCTGATCGTCGTAAAGCAAAAATTGGTTCCCGAAGCAGGGAATCGATCATCGCAAAGCGGAAAAACCCCATTCAAACCATCGTTTTGCGATCGTCAAGTGGATTCATCATTAAATGGGGTAATCGTATAGCGGGGCACAACTGTATACTGTTATCATGTGGAAACTGTTTGATTATAGATTTTAATTTCACTCATGAGGAGATATTCACTGGCACAATTTTTTTAAAATCTTGGTGTGAGTTGCCGTGAGCAAAACTATAAATCAAAACTATAAATCAAATAAATACATAAAGCAGTATTAGTTGGGGGGACTTGTAAAATCTTTGTTATCTGTCAAGAACTTAGTCTTCAAAAGGAGAGGTGCAATCTGAAACAGTAATACTGCAGTAACCACAAGTTTTCATCCTACATTTATTTAGAAAAGTGCAATAGGTCTGTATTCTGTCATGCAAAACACAATAAATTTAATTCACTAAACACCATCAGCACCAGCAAATGTAATATGTTCAATAACAAGCAGGAGGCAAAAAAGTGTTGTTGTTGCCGTTGTTGAAGTGGTCTTTCTTCCCTTCGGGGACTATAAGGCTTGCTCAAGGCAAGTGCTACTCCCAGGAGACACAGTGGGGAATCGAACTCCCAGCGAGATACCCAAAACCACTGAGCTATCCAGCCAGCTTTTATTAAAGTTCTTCTAAAGGACAGATCCACAAGCCTGCAAGTTTTCTGTCAGGCTTTCTTGATCAATTTTGTTCTCAGTGTGGAAACCACACCCAAGACCGAATTTTTCAGTTTCAGGGCTGAACCCTGACATTTTGCTGCCTGAGGTGGAGTGGGAAAGGGGTGCCCACCCCAAAGGTCACCCAACTCAAGACGCAGAATGCCCAAGGCCAGTCACGATAATTTTTTTAAAAAACTGTAAGACACCTGAAGTTTTTCATGATAAAACGCCTTGAGTCTTTGTAAAAACATTCATCCAGTAAATGCTACTCCTCGTTGCCATCACCCTACTACTATTTTTTTGTTATAATATTTTTTTTAATTTCACAGCATTGATGACACCTGGGGGCAAGCCTAAATATGAGGAGTCAGATCGTAATAGTTGCTGGCGAGATGCCAGGTTTGTACAGTTGCTGATGGTTGAATTTCAGGAAGCAAGCGAGCAGCAATTGGAAATGGTTTTAAACTGGTAGCCAAATATCGTGTCCTGGGAAGGCCGGAAGGCCGAGTGAACCTTGAACTGGCTACCCAGGATTGAACCCTGGGGTTGCGAGTACAGGTTTAGCTGCAGCACTGTCGTTTAACGACTGCGCTGCGAGGCTCCTAACCTCTCCCCATTCCCAGTAAAAGAAATATAATAACAATATTCACTGCCCTTTCATGAAACTGCTTGCCCAAGGTGGCCACTTCACTCCATCTAATGGGCCAGGCCCATAGAAAGCCCTCCTACTTACCGATGAGAGCCCACAGAAGCACCTTGCCGATCATTACGATGCAGACCAACCCGCAGTATATAATCTATCACCTCAAATCCTCCTTAAGGCTTCAGAAAATCTTTTCTCCACGTAAAGAAATCCGAACTCTTTAAGATGTGTTTCTTTCTGGGCAGCTCATATTTCTGTTGTTCAGTGAAAGATCGGCTTTAGCAGGGTCTGGTCAGGATGTGGTCTCGAAAGCAACACTACAGGCCACAGGGCGTCTGAGCTAGGTACAAATGAAAACGTTGACAATCCAGTCATGCCTTTGGGCTCTTTAATGAGAAACAGAGGACAACTTCTCTGAAAAAGCGAAGTCGTGAGGAGAAAGGAAACAGAAAGTTGGGCAGGTGGACCTTAATCTTTGATTTCCTCGTTCCCTGAAATGTTGTCACCGGCCTGAAAGAGGCAGAAGATTTGGGGGTGCAGGATCCCGTCCAACAAGACCGTTCTCTCAGTGCCACCATAAAGGATGTGGTTCAGCAAAGATATCTTGCATGGTAAGATGTCAGAGGAGGACGATATTTCAGAAGCAGAACTGAATCCCAAGAGGGCAGCTTTTTGTGACTCACTGATTATGAGAAGAGGAACTAAGGCCAGAACTTGGTAAAATCCAGAATGGAACTCCTTCATAAACATTGACTTCTTCATAAACATGGAGGCCAAAAGCAGCGGGATGCAGTGGGCAAACATCAGAACAAACATTTTAAATTTCAAAGTTATTTTTTTTAAACTTTCATTGACCTTTTGTTGAGCAAAAACCCGCTGTGAAAAGGAACACCGTGGTCCAGAACAGCAGCTGGAATTCACGACACATGTGTGACTAGATGAGACAGAGGCAGTAAGTCAAAAATCATCCACAGGAACAACTTTGTAGTATACTTTCTGGGCAGAAAATTAATCATACAAAAACAACAACAACAAACAAACAAAAACAGCCTGGAACAATGACGCAACAAGCTTTTTTAAAAAACCCTGTCTGCTGGGGGATTGCCCCAGCCCAGTCTTCAAAATTAAGGGTTCCTCAAGCTGGACCAAAAAAGGCCATCTTGGGCACAGATTGGGTACAAGCGGTCCAAACTGCAACCTATTTCCCTATCTAATCACATCCATTATCACTGCTGGCCCCAAGTAGTTCCACAGGAAACTCCTGTCATCCAACACAGAAACACCTGCCTTAGGTTTCCTCCCACCCTTGCACTCACGGGACATTCAGGGGTGCATATATGCAAGTTAAATTGGAACAACTGCTTTCAATTTATATGTATGTTTATTTACTCTGATTAATGCAGAAAATGCATTAAATAACATTGAGTGCCTGCCTGTCTTGGAAGAGTTGGACAGCGAACCAAATAAAAGCGGCCTTGGATTCCCTCGCCTCTGGCAAGGCACCTGGGAAGAATAACATCCCTGTTGAAGTGCTGAAGTGCTGCAAAGAGACCATCACCA
Source organism: Pogona vitticeps (assembly GCF_051106095.1). NCBI lineage: Eukaryota > Metazoa > Chordata > Lepidosauria > Squamata > Agamidae > Pogona > Pogona vitticeps. The sequence continues at coordinate 19,421,982 of NC_135784.1, forward strand.
CCGAACTGTATGAAATCTTTCATCTTTGCTGGAGCGAAGATAGAGTACCACAGGACATGAAGGATGCAAACATCGTCACATTGTATAAGAACAAAGGAGACAGGGGCGACTGCAATAACTACCGTGGCATCTATCTTCTCAGCGTTGTAGGGAAGGTGCTTGCCCATGTTATGCTGAAGAGGCTCCAGGTGCTTGCAGACAGAGTCTATTCAGAATCACAGTGTGGATTTCGAGCTAATAGATCCACCATTGGCATGGTATTTTCCCTCAGACAGTTGCAGGAGAAATGCAGGGAACAACGACAGCCACTCTTTGTGGCCTTCATAAATCTTACAAAGGTCTTTGATCTGGTTAACAGGAATGGCCTTTTTAAAATACTTCCCAAGACTGGATGTCCACCTCGACTCCTCAACATCATCAGGTCCTTTCATGAGGGAATGAAGGGCACTGTAGTTTTTAATGGCTCAACATCAGATCCCTCTGACATCCGAAGCGGAATGAAACAGGGCTGTGTCCTCACAACGCCCCTGTTTGGGATCTTTTTTGCTGTCATGCTGAAGCATGCCTTTGGAACTGCAACAGAAGACGTCTATCTCTGGACTAGATCAGATGGAAAGCTCTTTAATCTCTCTAGATTGAGAGCAAAGACCAAAGTCCAGCTGAAATGGGGAGAGGCTTACATGGAGGACCCTGGAAAGACCCTACACCAGAAGGATGCCCAGTGTGGAATGATGGCCAGGATGACGAGACCATGCCCTTTTTGGAAGGTGAGACGGAACAGACTGTAGCCGACAACATCTTTACAGACTGCCGGATCCATGGAATACCTGTGAAAGAAACCCGTTCCTTGGTGATGATTGGAAACCCCGTTGTTGGAAGGAGAAAAGCATTGGAACCACATTATGGATACTTGTTACTTGTTAAATACTCCAATAAATATTTCACCTGTTTTGAAACAACAAAAATCTCCTGATTTATTTGAAGCGAGTAGGGAGCCCAAAGTTGAACCCTCACACTGGGTCAGAGCATCTTCAATATGGCAAGTACTGTAGGGTGTTCCAGGTTTTGCAGTGGCTAGTATCTACCAAAAGTGGTGCAAGGAAGGATAACCAATGAACTGGCATCAGGCTTAAGGGTGCCCAAGGTCTACTCCCCGGGAAAGCCTGGAGAGTAGACCGGGCCTACCGGCAGAAGCCCTCCCCTGGTAGGCCTGGGCCACCCTGGGAAAGCCTGTGTTGGCGGTGGGAGAGCTCCGAGAGGCCTCCAGCAGCAGCGCCAAAACCCTTGGAGTCCTCCGGCAGCGGCGATGGCAGCAGTGGGGGACCCCTCGAAGGCTTCAGAAAGGTATGTTCTATTATTTTCTTTGTGTGTGTGTGGGGGGGGTTTTCTTGGGCTACTTACGGATTAAATGGTTTTCAGTGCATTCCTATGAGAAATGTATTTTTGACCTACAGACGCCATTCCAATATGGATTAATTCCGTAGGTCAAGGGTCCACTGTAGAAGAAATAAAAGAAATATCATAGAAATATGTCTCTAAAGTTGAAATTACCAGAACTAGCCACAAGAAGGAGTCAGACCATGCTATGTACAGTGGTGCCTCGCAAGACGAGCGCTTCATTTAACGAAGAAATTGCATAACAAAGAACCTTTTGTGATCGCAAAAGCAATAACAAAACAATGTTTTCTATGGGTTTTTTTTGCTTTGCGATGATCGGTTACCTGCTTCGCTAACCGATTATAGCAAAACAAAGATTTTCGCACAGCTGATCAGCGTTTCAAAATGGCCACCGGGTAAATAAAATTGCCACGCACTGTTTTCTGGGATGGATTCCTCACTGCATGGGCAGCGAAAATGGCCACGCTATGGAGGATCTTCGCTGGACAGTGAGTTTCAAGTCCATAGGAATGCATTAATCAGGTTTTAATGCGTTTCTATGGGCTTTTTAAAATCGCTTTACGATGTTTTCGTTCTACAGCAATTTCGCTGGAACGAATTAACATCGTAATGCGAGGCACCACTGTATAGCATCTGCTAGAGAAATATATTTCTATAATGTAATTACCAGAACTGGCCACTAGATAGTGAACCCTCCTTCAAGGTAAAATAAAATCCACCCATCCTGTCCAACCAGAGGGGTCTGATGCAACTAGCCACAAAACATCTGCAGGAACAATATTCCAGTACCCACTTCAGGCAGAAAATCAATTGGAGGGGGGTTGGGGAAGCCTAAAACAGCAACTTCAAAGCAGGACAGCCCAGTGAAATTCACCATCCCACCTGACAAGAGGGGACTTTTGCAGCCAGCTTACAAAACAGGTACGGGTTCCAATCAGAAAAATCTGCATTGCACAAAATCACCAGAACAATGCTAATCACGTGTAACATCAGAGGAGAGGGGAATGATGAAACAAGATCCAAAACCTCATCAGGAAGCACCTTCTAGCACCCGTTACAGACAGGAAACCAACATTTCTGCAAGACCGCCGAGGTGGGCAATTTCCAAGCAGAACAGAGAGCGACAGATGCCACTGGCCATGAAATAGCTCCCAGATCCACATTCCAGGGCCTGTTTTGGGTCTAAGTCTCATATTTTTGAAAAGGCCCATGTGCAGAAAATAACCTTGTGACAGCAACCAATTCAACAATCATTTATGACTGGATGGGAGTAAAAAAAACGGGTTTGGCTGTATAGTTTCTGCCAGTATTCAACAGGCCCATCAACTTTGGGTTATCCTGAAGAAGAGAAAACTGGGAGGAAATAGAGTGGTGCCTCGCTTTATGATTGCCCCACATTACAACAAAACCGCATTACGACAAAACCACATTATGACGTTTTTGTGATTGCTTTTGCGATCGCAAAACGATGGTCTGAATAGGGTTTTTTGCTTTGGGGTTCCCTGCTTCAGGAACCGATTCTTCGCAAAACGACGATTTTCCTACAGCTGATCGGCAGTTTCAAAATGGCCGCCAGGTAAATAAAATGGCTCCCCACTGTTTTCTGGGACGGATTCCTCGCAAGACAGCTACCGAAAATGGCCGCCCTATGGAGGATCGTCACTCGACAGTGAGTTTCCAGCCCATTGGAACACATTGAAGGGGTTTCGATGCGTTTCAATGGGCTTTTTATTTTCGCATTACAACGTTTTCGTTCTACAGCGATTTTGCTGGAACGAAGTAATGTAGTAATGCGAGGCACCACTGTATGTTGTTTTTCCATACTCATCTTTGATGGGTCAATTTTGTTGAGCTGCTCTCCTTAGAAGACATGGTCCTGGGCTCTTTTTTAACATCTCAATTTTTTGCCTAGAACGAGTACCAGAACACTGCTCCCAGGATCATTTGGGGTCTGGTTGCATCCAGTCCAAGAAAACAGGTGAGTTTAGTTAAGCTCCTCTACTTGGAAGACACCATTCTGGGATACTGTATCGATTTTCTGCCCAGAACGGGTACTGGAATGTTGATTTGTGGCCAGCAAAGCAGAAAGGACCAATTTATTTCAGGGTCTTTGGAGGATTTTGTGGGATTATTTTGGAGTAATGCATAGAGTGACAGATTAGGACTCTGGAGACCAGAGTTTGAATCCCCACGGCCATGGAAACTCACTGTGGTGTGTAGGGGTGGAACTAGTAAACACCACTCACCTGCAAATGTACATTATATCACAGAATTGAGTACACCTCCTCACATTTCATAAATATTTTAGTGTATCTGTTCAAGTGAAAATACTGAAGAAATGACACTTGGCTACAATGTAAAGCAGTGAGTATACAGCTTGTATAACAGTGTAAATGTGCTGCCCTCTCAAAATAAAGCAAAACACAGCCATTCATGTCTAAACCACTGGCAACAAAAGTGAGTACACCCCTAAGTGACAATGTCCAACAAGTTCAGAGGAGGGAGACAAGGATGATCAGGGGGCTGGAAACCAAGCCTTATGATAAAAGTCTGAAAGAATTGGGTATCTTTAGCCTTGAGAAAAGAAGACTGAGGGGTGATAAGATAGCACTTTTCAAATATTTGAAAGGCTGTCATACACAGGAGGGGCAAGGTCTGTTCTTGATCATCTCAAAGTGCAGGACATGCAACAATGGGCTCAAGTTAAAGGAAGCCAGATTTCGGTTGAATATTGGGGAAAAACGTCCTAACTGTTAGAGCAGTGAGACAGTGGAACCAGTGACCTCAGGAGTTGGTGAGGGCTCCAACACTGGAGGTAGTCAAGAAAAACTTGGACAATCACCTGGCAGATCTGCTTTGATTGTATTCCTGCCTTGAGCAGGGGGTTGGACTTTATGGCCTTGTAGGCCCCATTCCAACTTCACTTTTCTATGATTCTGTAAACCCACTAAGCCGAGATTGAAGATGAATAAAAATGAACTATGACATTTCATCCATTATCAAATAAATTTAAATCAACTTTGTGCACCCGACCACTTACAACGTGGTTGACATGAAAGAACAGAGGGTGCTGTTTAAATACCGAAAGCTTGCCTGTTTGGTTTTAAACGACAAGGAGATTGATTCTTTATAAAGGGGGAGGGGTGGTTATAAGGAGGAAGACAGACATTTCTTCTTGTGAGCAGCAGTGGACATCTTTCAAAGGAACACGGCCCTCATTGAAGCAAACTGTTCTTTTGATGGCTAGCCGCTGACTGGATAGCTCCGCCATTTAGGCACGTGGGTTGGGAGTTTGATTCCCCACTGTGTCTCCTTACGAGTAAAGCCAGTCTGGGTGGCCTTGGGCGTACTGCAAAGTCCCAGGATAACCCCCACTCCCACCCCCCATGGAAGGGAACAATTTCTGAGCACCCTCTACCTGGAAAACCTTGGAAAGGGTTACCCTAAGTCAGAACTAACTGCATATAATGATTATTCCTCAATTTCACGACCAAGTTGCAACTCTCTCTTTTCAAAAGTGAACAGTTCCTAAGACCCTTTGAGGAAATGAAGAAAAAAAATGGAGAGTGGGCTTTTAGCTGTATGCTGCCTGCAGGAGTTGCCCATTCCTGCTGTAAGGCCATCCTCACCTACAAACATAAATTTTGCCCCCCCCCCCCCATTTCAAGTGATTTTTGCCTTCAGTTATCTGACTAGGACACATCAACCCTACTTAGGAATGAAACCCGTGTGTGCGTGCGCGTTAATTCACACACAATCTTTATCTGAGAGCGCCTTCTCACAAAATTTTTGAGAGGATGTGTCGATTCAATCGTTTTTTCTGGATGTAATAATTAAATATATTTCCCCCCCCGCCCCGACCACAACCATATTGCCGTATAAAATGTGTACAGTATTTCAAAATTCCATTTTCATGTTTTGTCAAGCTGCTTCCCACTTACTAGCAACCTTATATATGAAAGATCTCCAAAATAGCCTGTAATTAGGAGCCCTGCTTCCTTTATTGTGTCAAACCATCTCTTATTTGGTCCAGCTCTCCTCTTTTCCTACTGCTTTCCATTTTCCCCAACATTAGTGTTTTTTTCCAGGGAAACCCACTGCATGAAGGCTTCCGTTTAATCCTTTTATAACCAAATACAGCCAGTTTGATTGCCACTTCCCCACCAACCTCATAGGAAAACCTGGTACTGGTAACCTTAAGAGGAAGGAGTAAGTTAAGACATAGGCATAGGCCGGGGGGGAGGGGCGGTCAGCTCTGGCTGGACATTCCCAGACATTTTTATTTCCCCCAAAATGTCAATTTTCTCCCCCTACCAACAAAAATTAAATTTTCCCGCTTGTTGCCATGGCTTCAAAATTTCCTGAAATCTTAAACCCTTCAACATCCCCTCATAATCCTCTAGGTTGGACAATTGTAAAGGTAAAGGTTCCCCTTGACAATTTTTGTCCAGTCGTGTTCGACTCTAGGGGGCAGTGCTCATCCCTGTTTCCAAGCCATAGAGCCAGCGTTTGTCCGAAGACAATCTTTCCGTGGTCACATGGCCAGTGCGACTTAGACACAGAACACTGTTACCTTCCAACCAAGGTCGTTCCTATTTATGTACTTGCATTTGCATGCTTTCGAACCGCTAGGTTGGCGGGAGCTGGGACAAGCAACGGGTGCTCACTCTGTCACGTGGATTCGATCTTACGACTGCTGGTCTTCTGACCCTGCAGCACAGGCTTCTGCGGTTTTAGCCCGCAGCGCCACCACATCCCTTCAGATTCAGCAACTGGTGGCCATTTAAAAAGTTGTGAGACTGTCACTCCCATTAGCCTTAGCCAACCTTGCCAAAGGTGAAGAATGATGGAAGCTGTAGTCAGAGATCACCTGAGGAGCCATACATTTCCTATCAAAACTCTAATTAGTTCCCTGGAATCTTTTAAAATTAAAGCTGGGGGGGAGCAACCACTAGATGAAAAAGTATCTCAAAAGTCAATGTATGTAATGTCTTTTATTTTACTATCCAAATGTCTACTCTGTCCTAGAGATATATTGCTAGGGCAGATTATAGTAACACTTTTTTTAAAAAAAACAAAACAATCAGTACGTTAAAATATGCTAACCATAGCCAATCTATCTAAAACAGAAGTAATTATTCATCAGTTGCCAGGCATTATAAAAAAAAATTCCCAAATTGCTTTGGCTGGCCAAGAATATTTTACCTCCTGAGGCAAAAGACAAGATGACCCCCTTCTTCACCTTCCTGTATATAAGCCAGCTGGGCTGCCTGTTGAGTCTTATTTCAACAGCAGCAATGGAACAGGGTTCCTCAGGCTTGACGGGGTGTGTGAAGCACAGGCTGTGTGACACAAGCAGTTGTTGTTCAACAGAGGGAAAAGTTGTGAGGTGGAATTTGTCCCTGACATCTGTGACCTGAGGAGACTGGTTCACTTTGCCCGGCCGGTTCTAAAGTCCTTAAATCCAAAACCAAACTATGTATATTGGAGGGCCGAATTTGCAAAAAATAGAGTTGTTTATACATTATAATCTTACTATTTATCTTCTGAACATGGCTCCTTCAACAGAAAGAGGTGTGTTTGTTCAGCATATTGTATCATACTCCCCATAATTATGGAATCCACAGCTTTCTCCCTTGTGTGGATTCTCTGATGGTAAGTAAGGTTTGTGCGGCGGTTGAAGCTTTTCCCACACATAAAGCATTTGTAGGGTTTCTCCTCGGTATGAATTATTTGATGTTGTGTTAGGTTACTGATCCGACTGAAGCTTTTGCCACACGTGGGGCACTGGTAGGGTTTCTCTCCTGTATGAATGATTTGATGTTGCGTGAGGTTTCCGACCATACTGAAGCTTTTCCCACACGTGGCGCATTTGTGTGGTTTCTCCCCCGTGTGGGTCCTTTGATGGGAACAAAGGTGTGTGCGGTGCCTGAAGCTCCTCCCACACACTGAGCATTTGTGCGGTTTTTCTCCTGTATGAATAATCTGGTGTTGGGCCAGATTCTCAATGTTACTAAAACTTTTCCTACACACGAGGCATTCATGTGGTTTTTCTCCCATATGAGTTATTTGGTGTTGTGTAAGGTTTCCAATCTTACAAAACCTTTTGCCGCAGGTGGAGCATTTGTGTGGTTTCTCTCCCGTGTGAATGACCTGGTGTTGTGTAAGGTTCCCGATCATACTGAAGCTCTTTCCACAAACGGCGCACTTGTAAGGTTTTTCTCCCGTGTGAATTCTCTGATGTGAACAAAGGTGAGAGGTCCACCAGAAGCTCTTTCCACATTCGGAGCATTTATAAGGCTTCTCCTCGGCCTGAACAGCTTTGTATATGTTCATGCTTGTTCTCTTAGTTACATTTTCCGCAGACAGAAGAGTCTGATCCATTTTGGTCCATCTGTAGTATTCTTGTGGGTTTGGAATTTCAAGGGAATCCATTTCTCTTGAAGAAACGGATTTATTCCACTCGTGTTTTGCTTCAGTTTCCCTCATCCGTTGTTCGCTCCCTTTACTGCTTTCCCTGCCATCACCTGCAGTAAATAAAATATAAGAAACCTGACAAAGGTGAAATGGATCCTTAAATCAGAGAAGAAACCCCATCCCAGGTCCTGAGAATAAAAGAACGCTGTATAAAATGATTAGAAACTGGCCGGCTTCTCTCCATCTTGCTAATAATTCTGATCCTGTACCAAAGACCCTCTGCTGATTAGCACAAACTGCCTCCATTTGCCACTACAATCAGGGTGATCTGTGTCACCAGCAAAAGCAGAAGTAGCCAGAGGAGGGACCCCGACTGCCTCAGAAAGCTACTTCCTCTTGATTACAAAGAGTTTCAGCAACTCCTATATCAGTGACTCCATCATCACCACCATCTTCGAACTGCAAAGCTGGAAGGGACCCTAGGGGATCATCGAGTCCAGCCCTTATCGAAGAGGCCCAGTGGGGAATTGAACTCCTAGCTTCCAAGACTGCAGCCAGGGACCTCAACCACTGAGCTATCCAGCAGTTCTTGGGTGGCAAGTTGCCACTGTTACATACAGCACTGATGTTACCTGTCTGTCATGGGTTTGGAGGGAAAGTTCCATCCTATGGGGAGTGGAAGGCGGGACATCAGGAGGAGGGGCTGTACTGTATATATATGTGAAGCCTGTGTGGTGTGTGGAGAGACGCTGGGATGTGACGAAGCAGCAGCTGGGAAGAAGAAGCTGGTGTGGGAGTCTGTGTGTCAGACAGGGTACTACTGTGTGTCAGAGTACCAACCTGATAGGTTCAGGTGTCTGTTGGTTAGCCAGAACTGATAGGTTCAGGGTCTGTGCTTCAAGTTAAGGGTTCTGTGTGAACCAAACTGTATGCATGTATGAATGAGACTAAGCCACGTTACTATATCTTATTCACCTGATCATTTTATTTTGCCTGTGTGTTGTTTTAAATAAACCTTATTTTTTTATTTGTTAAAAATCCATCCCTGGTCTGTGTGACTTCTTATAGGGAATGGTTGGTGGCAGCTTAGTAAACGTGTGGCAGATCCCAGTAGGTCTGGGTTTGTCACATTGATTGGTGGCAGCGGTGGGATACGACTGGTCCAGTTGTCCAGCGGTCCAGCAAAGCCTTGGCAAGTGTGCCCAGAGCAAGGGGGGTCTAGTCAGGGACAATCTAAGGCGCGTAGGTAATCTTCTAGGTGTACCTCACGGGGAGGTGCGCTAGTGGAAGAACGTGCCAACTGGGGAGACTAGATTAGAGTGCTCTGAGGCAGCCTGGTTTTGGCGGGAAAAAAGCTGAGGCAAAACTGTGTAGTAACAGTGATCTAGCCTGCCTGCTGAGAGGCCCAGCAGAGGGGGGTAGACTCTAAATCGCTACAGTTGCAAGTTAAGTGCTGAAGAACAGCAGCAATCTATAGAAAGCTGGTTCTGAGGCAAAAGAGAAAAAAAGTGGTCGTTTTATTTTGAGGCTTGACTTTTAAAGCAGCCTGTTCTGAGGGGGGAGTATGCCCTTGACTCGAAGCCAGATGGCAGAAATGGGTGAAGTGAAAGACCCCCAGATTGACCAAGGTTCTGAGGATGAATTTGGCTCAGTGCAGGGTGACAGCACAGGAGAGCAGAACCCAGAACTCAGAAAATTACTCCTAGCCCAACAGCATGAACTGAGGGTGAGGGAAATGGAGGAAAGATTAGAGAGAGAGAGAATGGAAAAGGAGGAAAGATTAGAGAGAGAAAGAAGGCAATTTGAGATTGAGAGAATGGAAAGAGAAGAAAGAATGGAGAGAGAGAAAATGGCGTTTGAGCTAAGAAAATTGGAACTGATGAATCAGAATAATAATAACAATAGGGATTCTGAGGGAGGCCAATTGTCTAAGGCTGACCTGAAGAAATTCCCTGTGTACCACAAGGGAGATTGTCCTGAGGTGTTCTTTTCCTTAGTGGAAAGAGCGTTTGTGGACTTCTCAGTGAGGGAAACTGAGAAGATGACCATCATGCGATCTTTAATCAGTGGTAGCCTGGCTGAGGTTTATTCAGAGATGCCAGAGGAACTGATGAGAGATTTTGCAGAGTTTAAAAAACTGGTGTTTGCAAGACATGGGATAAATGCGGAACAGCTGAGACAAAGATTTAGGTCAATCACCAAAAAGCCAGAGCAGACTTTTACCCAAGTGGGGGCCCAATTGGTGAGGCTGCTTGAGAAATGGCTATCGCAGGAGGGGACAGAGACCTTTCAGCAGCTTAAAGATTTGATAGCGCTGGAACAGTTCTATTCAGTCCTGCATGGGGAATTGAAATTCCAGGTGAGGGAAAGGAAACCAAAATCTGTGGCAGAAGCCGCCGAGATTGCAGATTTTATTCACCAGATAAGAAAGCCCTTAGGTGAGGAGAAATCTGTAGGAAAACCCAAAGAAACCTACAGCAAGTACTCTCAGGGACCAGGGAAAAGCCAGCAAGGGGGAGGGGCCCATGGTGAAGGGAAGCCCTCAGACATGAAACCAAGACCTCAGATTTTGGAGGGAAAACCAAAACAAGATGAGAGAGAATCAAAATACACCAGAAAATGTTATTTCTGTCAGGGAAAGGGCCATCTAATCTCAGAGTGTGAGAAATTAAAGCAGCTAAAAGGAATTGTGCCTCAGGATTCTAGTGGAACCAAGCCAAAAGCTGTGTTCTGTGTCCAGAAAGAGCAAGGCTCATTGTCACTGAGGGAGCCTGTTGCCATGGCTGCTCAGTCTGGAACGGCTGCATCTGCTGATCAGGCTGAGGAAGGTGGTCCTCTTGTGGAGGTCAAGCGATGCTTGCTGGTGAGAACAGATTCTCAGTTGTTTGAGACAGCAGGGGTGGACGTAGGAATACTTGACCGTCAGTATAGGGGGCTGCGGGACACTTGTTCCCAGGTGACCCTGTGCCATCCAGATATTATTCCTAGGGAGTATGTAATCCCAAATGAGAGCATGAAGGTGGCAGGGATTGAGGGGCAGGTAATCTCTCTGCCAGTAGCGGAGGTACCTGTGAACTTTCAAGGCTGGAGGGGAGTTTGGCGGCTAGCGATTTCATCGACTCTGCCAGCAGCCGTGCTCGTGGGAAATGACCTGGCTGAACATGTGAAAAGGGTGCTAGTGATTACACGTTCACAAGCCACCACGGGGACAGTTCAAGGGGGTATTGAAGAGCCAGAGACGGAAGCAGAGGGGAGTTCAGAAGCTGTGGTGGAAACCTTAACCACAGACAGCAGATTTGGACAAGAGCAAAAGGCAGACGCCACTCTCCAAAAGTGTTTTGAACAGGTGACTGACGCCCAGCTAACACCTGAAACCCCAGTGAGATTTCTGGAGAAAAAGGGGATTTTATATAGAGGGACCCTGAGGAATATCTCAAAAGGGGGAGATGGGATCAGAAGTCAGCTAGTGGTACCTGAAAAGTATCGCCCCATGATCTTACAAAGGGGGCACTCTGACATGTTTGCTGCGCACTTAGGGGTGAACAAAACACAGCAGAGAATCACACAGAATTTCTACTGGCCTGACATAGGGAAGCAGATCAGGGAGTTCTGTAAACAATGGGATGTGTGTCAAAGGCAGGGGAATAGCCGCGACAGGACCAAAGCAAAGTTGTGCCCTTTGCCTGTGATTGACACTCCGTTCAAATGCATAGGGGTGGATATTGTGGGACCTTTGCCCAAGGCCACAAAGAGGGGGAACAGGTTCATTCTCACAATTGTGGACCATGCCACGAGGTACCCTGAAGCCATACCCTTGACTAACATTGAAACTAACACAGTGGCAGATGCCTTGGTGGGGTATATGTCCAGGATGGGATTTGCCTCAGAGATAATCACAGATTTGGGCGCATCGTTCACATCAAAGCTCATGAAACGCTTATGGCAAATCTGTGGAATTAAGCACAAGGAAACCACTGCTTATCATCCTGAAAGTAATGGGTTAACTGAGAAGTTCAATGGGACTCTAATGCGCATGATTAGGGCTTACTTGGCAGAGAATCCAAACAATTGGGACCAGAAGCTGCAACCCCTTTTGTTCGCTTATCGATCAGTGCCACAAGCCAGTACCGGGTTCAGTCCATTTGAACTTTTATTTGGGAGAAGGGTGAAAGGGCCCCTTGATTTGATCAAACAAAATTGGGAGCAGATCACCCAGGATGACCCACAAGACGTTGTGACATACATAGACACCTTGATGAATGACCTAAAGAGAAACCTAGAGCTAGCAGCAGAGACCCTGCAAGCTCAAAAGGTCAGAAAGAAAGCCTGGTGTGTCCAGAGAGCCGGGGAGAGGCGCTTTGACCCAGGGGAGGAAGTGCTTTGGCCTAGGCTCTGCAAAGAGAACAAACTGCAGCTGGGTAGCCCAGAAATAAAATACTTGGGTCACATGGTAGGGGGAGGAGTGATAAAACCCCTGGAGGCCAAAATAGAAGCTGTTCGTGATTGGCCCAGACCCAACACCAAGAAAAAAGTCAAATCATTTCTTGGGTTGGTGGGCTACTACAGAAAGTTCATCCCGAGGTTTAGCGAGATTGCGGCTCCGCTGACCGATCTGACGAGGAAGAAGACTGATGACCGCATCCCGTGGACCAGCGACTGTGAGGAGGCGTTCCAGAGGTTGAAGCAGGCGCTCATCAACTATCCAGTGCTGCGTGCTCCAGACTTCGAGCGGGAGTTCATCATCTACACCGATGCGTCTAACAGCGGGGTAGGAGCAGTTCTGTGCCAGGAGGATGAGAATGGTGACCAGCATCCAGTGTCCTACCTGAGTAGGAAACTTCAAAAAGGTGAGAGACATTTGGCGACCGTGGAGAAGGAGTGTTTGGCCATAGTCTACGCGATCCAGAAGGCCAAGCCTTACATCTGGGGAAGACATTTTGTTCTGTGCACTGACCATTCACCACTGCAATGGTTAAAGACAATGAAAACCCACAATAGCAAACTTATGAGGTGGGCTTTAAACCTACAGGACTATGACTTTGAAGTGAAGGTGGTCAGAGGGTCAGTGAACTGTGTTGCTGACGCCTTGTCAAGAAGACCTGAAGAATGAAGACGGCGAAAGAACATGGACTATGTATATATTTTGGTGAACAAAAAGTTAAATGTACCTGTTTTTTTGAATTTGGTTTGTAAGAATAAAGGTAAATTGATGTAATGTATATGGTAAATGTTTAAATGCCTAATTGCTATGGTTAACTTAGAATGTAAGTATGAGTAAGTATAATATGGTATGTATAACTGTTGTTATGTGTTTTATCCAGGTTGTTTTTTTGGGAAAAAGCACCTTAGCTTTCCCCCTACAAAACAACTTATAAAGAGGGGAGGTGTTACATACAGCACTGATGTTACCTGTCTGTCATGGGTTTGGAGGGAAAGTTCCATCCTATGGGGAGTGGAAGGCGGGACATCAGGAGGAGGGGCTGTACTGTATATATATGTGAAGCCTGTGTGGTGTGTGGAGAGACGCTGGGATGTGACGAAGCAGCAGCTGGGAAGAAGAAGCTGGTGTGGGAGTCTGTGTGTCAGACAGGGTACTACTGTGTGTCAGAGTACCAACCTGATAGGTTCAGGTGTCTGTTGGTTAGCCAGAACTGATAGGTTCAGGGTCTGTGCTTCAAGTTAAGGGTTCTGTGTGAACCAAACTGTATGCATGTATGAATGAGACTAAGCCACGTTACTATATCTTATTCACCTGATCATTTTATTTTGCCTGTGTGTTGTTTTAAATAAACCTTATTTTTTTATTTGTTAAAAATCCATCCCTGGTCTGTGTGACTTCTTATAGGGAATGGTTGGTGGCAGCTTAGTAAACGTGTGGCAGATCCCAGTAGGTCTGGGTTTGCCACAGCCACGTTACAGTAGGTATAGGAAAAAGTCTGCAGTGGTTCATTCCCGAGGGAGCAGAATATGGCCCGCCAACTTGAAGTGACCCACCTCAAGAGGTCATGAAGAGTCATTTGCTCTATAAAAGACATCCTCTTCCTCCTCATGTATCACTACAGTCTGACCCAGCTGCCTCCGTTCTTCATGGAGGCAGTTATGGGGACTGTCTTTACGACAACCTGTGCTTCCAAATTTACCAGTACACCACTGATGAGGACTAAATACAGTCGCGCCCCGCTTAACGATTGCCCCGCATTACAACGAATCTGCTTTACAACGATGTTATTGTGATCCCAAAACGATGGTCTCAATGGAGGAATTTCGTTTAGCGATGATCGGTTCCCTGCTTCGGGAACCAATTTTCGCTTTGCGATGATCAAAAACAGCTGATCGTCGGGTTTTCAAATTGACCGCTTAAAATGGCTCCCCGCTGTGCTTAGGGATGGATTCCTCGCTATTCAGGCACCGAAAATGGCTGCCGTATGGAGGATCTTCGCTGGACGGTGAGTTTTTAGCCCATTGGAACGCATTGAATGGTTTTCAATGCGTTTCAATTGCCTTTTTAATTTCGCTTTACGATGTTTTCGCTTAACGGCGATTTTCCTGGAACGGATTATCGTCGTTAACCGAGGCACCACTGTACACAATACTGAAGGCAACATAGGCCAGCCACTCATGCTTTCCACGACATCGCCACCCAAAGCCACCATGGTGTAGTAGCTGGAGCACTGAACTGAGACTCGGGGGATCCAAAGCAGGACTCCCTGAGTGACCGTGCCTATCTCTCGGCCTAGTCTACCTCACAGGGTTGTTGTGAGAATTTAAAAAAAGGAGAAGCCATTGACTTATTTTGGGGGGAAAGGCAAGGTGCAAGTATACGAAACAAATACCATAATACCTTGCATAGCACTGCCCAGTTTAGCACTGATTTGCTATAGCGTGTGCTTGGGCGGCCATTTTGGGGTACTTAACTGAGATTCAGTCTACTTAAAAGAGGTAGGCTGGGTCTCCAGGAGACATGGAGCCTAGTTTATCTGCGCTGTGCTGATTTGTTAAAATAACTCTATTTACTGCTGATTCAGTTAGTGCAATTTTTTAAAAATTATCTTGAGTGCTAAGCAAAATATTACTGCAGAGCAGATTGCAGCCAACCATAGCAGTAAGTGATCCTGACCAAAGATTGCAGCAATCCGTCTTCAAGATGCACGGGGATATTTACCAAGAGAGGCCACCATCCCATAATTCTCCTCCATGACCTCCCTGTGCAGAGCCTTCTGGCCTGGATCCATCAGGGCCCGCTCCTCCTCGCTGAAACGCACGGCCACCTCTTCAAAAGGCACCACCGCATCCTGAATGGGAGAGAAGGGAGAAAAGTATGAATGAGAGAAAGACAGAGATGTTCTGTATAAGGGAAAACATTCATTCGATAAATAAATAAATAAATAAAGAGAGAGGTAACAGTAAAAACAACAGATGTCAAGCGGCTGCAGGAGCCCCCACTCTTCCTCAGCTGAGTTCAAAGCCTTGCTAAGCAGACAGTTTGGACAGAAACAAAAGAAAAGAAGTAGATTCTTTAATGACTGGGAAGGCGTGCCGAAGAGAAAGCCAACCAGCCTGTCTCCAGACCAGATCTCCAAAGGCTTGTTCTTCTCCTACCTGATCCAGCAGCTCTTCGGCAACCGTTCCTGCTCCATCACGCAGCGAAGATGACTTGGGATGAAGCATTGAGATGATTTCATCACCTGGCGGGAAAAACAAACCATTCGGGAAGCCATTGAATTTTGTTTGCTCTGGGGCACTACTCAAGGTGCTAGTCCTTAGTATCAATGCCTCCCAAAGCATGAAAACCTACAAAGAGGGTGTGTTCCCCATATAAAATAAAATGACTTACCCCCGATCTTTCCTTTCTCACTGCACTAAATGGTCTACAGAAAGATGAAAGAAATTAGGGTGGCCATGATTTACTATTTTTAAATCTAGGACTTTTTAAACACATCCTTGGCAGGATGGTTTATAGCGGCCTCCACCTTATGAAGGGAGGGAGGGTCAAGTTCTGGAAATTGGGGGCTACGTTCCCATCTGCAAATCCACACCTGCCATCTCACTAGAAAACTTGCAATCAAAAGTGGTCAAACTCTAAAATCACTAGCTTTCTTTCAAAACAAGCTTTACCAATCATCATCATCTTAAAACTGCAGAGCTGGAAGGGGCCCTATGGATCATGGAGTCCAGCCCTTGTCAAGGAGGCCCAGTGGGGAATCGAACTCCCAACCTATGAGTCCCCAGCCAGAGACCCAAACCAAGGAGCTGGCAGCCATCAGCTCAGCACTTCTTGGAGTGAGAGTCTGCTAGGAAACCAGGTGAACAGGGAAGGCATACATTGCTTCCAAGAAGAAAGAGCAATCAAAAAGGGAGAACACCTGTATTCTTCATGGTGGCGACGGCAGGAGAGGGTCAAGGGATGGTGGCATCAAGGTCATCTCAGGATCAAGAAAGAACATAACAGCAGGAGGAATATTTGGAACAACTGAAGACCCTTACTTGATAGCTGCATTTCTATACTGACAGACCAATGTCACATTTCTATTATCCTCATCTCTGGGGATATACAGTGGTGCCCCGCTAGACGATGACCTCACAAAACGATGAATCCGCATGACGATGAGTTTTTGCGATCACTATAGCGCTTCGCAAAACAGTGTTTCCTATGGGCGATTTTCGCTGGATGATATTTGGGTCCGTGCTTCGCAGACCATTTTTCGCAAGATGATGATTTTTAACAGCTGATTGGCGCTTTGCAAAATTGTTTCCCTGTGGGCGATTTTTGCAGAACAATGATGATTTTGCCCCACTGGAACACATTAAACAGATTCCAATGCATTCCAATGGGGAAATGCTTTTCGCAAGACGATGTTTTCACAAGACAGCGATTTCAATGGAACAAATTAACATCGTCTTGCGGGGCACTACTGTATATATATACTGCACACAGGTCATGAGCTTACACTCCAGTCACCAAGAAAGTGGACTTTGATTCCCCAGAAGTTCACGCTGAAAGCAAACTACTAGTCTTTAAAAGTGCTACGCTATTGTGTTTCCCCTGCTCCTTTCTTTCCTTTTGCCAATAGTCTAACACAGCTACTTTCTGGGAAGCTGAGATCCTCGCATGGATACTTACCTGACGAGGCTGCTCCTCCTTCCCTCGCCTGCACGATCCATCGGAACAGCAGCCCCTGGGTTGGGCGGAGTGTAACCTTCTCTGTCTTCGGGGAATCGCGGGCCGCTTCTGCCCGGTCCTCCATCTGAAAGGGGAAAATGTGTCCCAGGCAGGGAAGAGGGAAGGAAAAAAAATTAAGGAGGAAAGAGAGGGGCAACAGGTGAGCCCAGACCAAGCAGGCTGGCACCAAAACTTGGAGAAAGGGCAAGGATTCCCAGGAGACGAGTCTACAATATTCTCTACCCCCTGCGATTATTAAAGGTGAGGTGCTTTCACCTGCTGCTCTTCCTGCTTCTTCTCCTCTGCCAGGCTCAGAAGGAAACCTTCGGCCAAGGCCACCGCCTGGGCAGTGGTCTCTGCCCCACACTCCCGGACCCAGTTCTCCATCTCTGGGGGCAGGATAGCCAGGAACTGCTCCAGGATCACCAGGTCCAGGATCTGAGCCTTGGTGTGCTTTCTGGGCTTGAGCCACTGACAGCAAAGGCTGTAGAGTCGGGTGCAGACCTCTCGGGGACCCGTGGCCTCCAGGTAGCCGAACCGCCTGAAATGCTGGCGCTGCGCATCGGGGCTGTTTTCCTCCTCACCCAGGAAATCCTGGCCAGATTCTTCTTTCCACCTGTCCTCGCCATGCTGAGCCTCGATTAACACGGGCCTTCTTGTTGCTGGAGCAAATGAGTCTGGCTCTTCCATCTTCGTTCACTCTAAGGTTGCTTCCAAGATAAAGCCCCCCTCCTTGTTGTGACGTTCCCTGTCTTCAAGGAAGGGTTCCACAGGCAAACATCTCTACGAAGCCCTAAAAAGCCGAGATGTTGCTCTACGTGCAAAATATGACACCCTGGAGAGAGAAATGTACAGTATTTTACAAACCGGTGATTTTAGCTAGCTAAGTATGGAAGAGTTACTACTGCATGTCAATAATATAGAAGAGTTGTTGCGCGTATCAATAATGAAGGAGCAGGGGTTTTGTAAAGCTAATGGCTCTTAACTGTCCATTTAAGAGCAAACCACTTTCAAATATTTTTCCAGTACAACCTGCAGAATTCCCAGATGGCTCCTGATCATAGCGGTTAGAGTATTTGAGGGGTTGTAGTCAGAGCGCGGCTTCCAAACTGCGCTAGTGAATAATCTTCCCTGCAGATGAATTTTAAGACTAAAAATACAGTAGTGCCCCGCATAGCGACGTTAATCCGTTCCAGGATTAACGTCGCTATCCGGTAACATCGCTATACGGAAAGGAAAACTCCATAGGAACGCATTAAACTCCATTTAATGCGTTCCTATGAGGGGGAAAACTCACCGGTAAGGGAAGATTCCCCATCCGGCTGCCATTTTCGCCGCCTCGGTAAGCAAGGGCAGGGCGCGAAAACAATGCGGGCGGCCATTTTCTGCACCTGGTGGCCATTTTGGAACTGCCAATCAGCTGTTTCCCTAACATCGCAATGCGAAGATCGGTAAGCGAAACGCTTACCGATCATCACAAGGGGATGTTTTCCCTATCCAAAACATCGCAATGTGATCGCATTAGCGATCGCAAAAAACGCGTCACTATGCAGATTCGTCGTTAAACGGTGCGCTCGTTAAGCGAGGCACCACTGTACATAATAATTTCATATTTGGTAAGATTCTCAGACCAGACGGTATTTCAGTACAATGGTGCCTTGCAAGACGATTGCCTCGCGGGATGATTAATCCGCAAGACGATTGGTTTTTGCGATCGTTGTTGCGCTTCGCAGGATGATGCTTTCTATGGACGATTTTCGCAAGATGATGATTTTTCCCCATTGGAACGTATTAAATAATTTCAATGCATTCCAATGGGGAACCGCGTTCCGCAAGTCGATGTTTCCTATGGACGATTTTCACAGGACAATGATTTTTCCATTGGAACGCATTAAATAGATTTCAATGCATTCCAATGGGGAGCCACGTTTCACAAGACGATGTTTTCACAAGACAGCATTTTTCGCAGAACGAATTAACATTGTCTTGCGAGGCACCACGTATTTTTCTGCCCCCTCAATAGATCTTGCTTCCAATGCAAAACTGAGATATCAATATCTATATTGGTATCTCAATGTTTATCAGGCTTTCTGCAATTTGCACAAAATACATTCTGCACAAAACTACTGTATAGTGTTCCCCCCCCTTTGTGAAGTGAGGCACATAAAGACACAGACATGAACACAACCCATGCTGAATAATCATAAAAAAGAACCCATCCCATGCTACTGCTTTCATTAGTCCTCCAACCAAGTAGCAGCTACCACACTGGTCTCAATACCTGAACAAGAAAAAATCAAGTTAGATTTTATATTTCTGGAAACGGATGCAGAAACAGTGATACAGTAGTACATTCAGAAGTTCAGCGTTCACCATGAGAGTCTTCACAGCCACTCAGGCCTAAAAGGAGAATCCAAACATGGAGGCCACTGGATTAGTGAATATTCATAATTAAGGAGCAGGGGTTTTGTACAGCTAATACCTCTTAATTGTCTATTCAAGAATAAACCACTTTCAAATATTTTCTGATACAACAGAAATAGCTTAGAATGTTGTAGTGTTCCTGGGGAAATCCATTTCTCTCCTCATGACTGTGAGAAGTCCAGCTAACCTCAGGGAAAAAAGGGAACCCTTTGGGGGGGGGGGAATGGCAGGAAGAACCCTCCTTGGGTTCTTTTTAAGGAGAAAACTGGGATAAAAATATTTAAATAAATACATAATGCCGTAGTCCCTGCTGCTAGAAAGGTCCTGGAGCTTCAATCCTATAAACTCTGGCTCCATTATACCACTGGTTAAAAAAAGAAGAAGAAGAAATTCAACAGCTGGTGGAAAGGATGGCTTTCCCCCATCACTTATCTGGCCCTATAAACCCCACCTCATCTGTAAGCACACTTGCCTTATCAGTAGTCCTTCAGCCCTTCAGTTTCTCACATGGCAATATTACGACTTTCTGAGGCCTTCAGCCAAGTATGGGCAACGATGGTGGGTTTGGCATGGCAAGGTTTTGTTTTTGCTTTTGCTAAAAATGCCAAACCATTAAAAAAAACTAACAAGTCCAGTAATGGTTAGAACTTCCAGTTATGAAAAATGGGTGTTTGGGGGAACAGTCGGGGGGGCAGGACCGCCAATGTTTTTAAAAAGTGAATCACCTCTCTTGAAAACTTTTAGATCCTGAAATTTCTTTCTTTTTCCCGGCTAAGAAAAAAAGAGAGGGGAAAGGGCTGAGAGTTGAAATAGAGCCTTCAATAATCACAGTTTCCCCGGTCTGTGCCAGAAACTGCCACATTTGACAGCATCTATAGCACAAAGGAGAGGGACGTGGTAGCGGTCCGCAGAAGCCTCTGTGCTGCAGCGTCAGAAGGCCAGCAGTCGTAAGATTGAATCCACGTGACGGAGGGAGCTCCCGTCCCTTGTCCCAGCTCCTGCCAACCTAGCAGTTCGAAAGCATACAAAATGCGAGTTAGATAAATAGGTACCACCTCGGTGGGAAGATCACAGCATTCCGTGTCTAGTCGCGCTGGCCACGTGATCATGGAAACTGTCTTCGGACAAACGCTGGCTCTACGGCTTGGAAACCAGGATGAGCACCGTGCCCTAGAGTCAGACACGACTGGACTAAATGTCAAGGGGAACCTTTACCTATAGCACAAAGGAATAGAATTATATTTTATTTCAAGGCCCTAAAATCTGAGGCAATAAGCTGCAGTTTGCTTAGTCAAGCGGTATCCTCCCTGCATTTCCTAACTGAATTTCCTCTTTCGTGGCCCTTTTCGTTTCATATATTTTCTTCCAATAAGCTCAAGAAACAGTAGTTTATCCTTACGACAGCCCTGTAAGGTAGGCCAGCCTGAGAAAGAGCAAGAGGCCCCTTTACTTTTCATTTTGCCCCCTGGAACAGTGAAGAACAACCTGTTACACCTTCAAAATATTTGAAGGCAGGCTATGGGATGATCAACGGCATCTTTCCATACCTGTGGGTGGGGGAAGAGATGCAGTTTGAATTCATTTATTAGAACAATCTTACACCTCTATCATTTAACCACATTTGTAGCTCCTTTTTTTTCATCATCCTCATCTCAGAACTGCAGAGCTGGAAGGGGCCCTATAGATCATCAAGTTCAGTTCCTGTTAAGGAGGCACACGTGGGGATTCGAACTCGCGACCTCTGTCTCCATAGCCAGAGACCTCAACCAATGAGCTATCCAGCAGTTTTCCATTCTGTCCTCAGAATAACCCTGTGAGATAAAGGTTAGGCAGAGTGACAGCCTTAAGGTCACCCAGCGGCTTTCACGGATCAATGGGGACCAGAGCCTTCCACAGCCCATCACTCTAACTACTGCACCACGCTGTCTTTCTGCTTCTAAAGTTCTTTCTTTTGCCCTCCGGTTCATGCAGTTTTCCCAAATTCAAGCCCTGATCACACCTCCTCCTCGAAATCTGGGTTCAGGGAAACTTTCACTCCCCCACTTTCTGTCTTCCCCCACCCTCCGCAATTTTCTTCCTTCCCCCTGTCCTCCAACCACTTTGTCCCCGAGCAGCATCCAACCATCTCATCCTCCATTTCCACCTCCAAATGCCTCCAAAGGGTTAGCTATGTTCATCTGTGACAAGAAAAAAAAAAGCCAAGAGACATCTGGAAAACCTTAACATATTCCTTTAAAGGCAGAGCTTTCATGACTCTGAATGATAAGTCTTCCAGGTGACAGAAAGCCTCTTTGCGCCTCCACAAGTGTGCCAGCTTTCAGCTTCTCCAGAACGCTTCATCAGGCTAGATCAAAGGGTTCTCAAACTTGAGTCTTCCAGATGTTTTGACTTCAACTCCCAGAAGCCTCAGCCAGTAGAGGGAAGGTTCCAGGGATTCTGGGAGCTGGAGCAAAACATCGAGCAAGCCAAAGGGTTGCAATCCACTGGGTTGAACCGCTTAAAAACGTTAGGGACAGGAGAGAGTTCTGTTGTACTCAAAAGCTTGCACATTGTTTTTGAACCCTGCAGCTGGTTCAGCTACTCAAGGCATTGGCAGGTTCTAGATTTAATTCCTATGGATCAAAATCCTTATTTTTAAAAAAAATCAGGAACCCTCCTCATCCCTAGAAAGGCAGCCCAAGCTCCCTCCTATACCAGGAACTCCCTTTACACTCACCCAGTTCTCCTTTGCTGGGGTGGGATGAGATGGGGTGGGGGAAGGGAGGGGGATGAGATGGGAGTCTGGACCGGAAGTTGCTGCTCCTCCTCGCTTCCTCCGGGCGCCTCTCTAGGACGTGAAACTCCCTGACTTTAACCTTTTCAATCTCCCGAAGGAGGAAACGTCAGAGCGGGGCCCATCTTGCGACGCCTGGGACACGCGTGCCTTAAGCAGCGTAGGTGAGAAAGTCTGGTTATGGGGCGGGCCCCTCGTCTCCCTAAATCCCCCCCTTGGAGTCTGACTAGAAGATCCTCTTTTGGGACTACAGCCCCCAGAATCCCCAGCCCGATTGTGGGTTGTTGTTGTAAGTCTCCCAAGAGTGGTATATGAATGGCTGTGACTGGCATCTTTTGAGGGGGGTGGAAGGCGGAGAGTAGGCCATGCCTCCCGATTTTGGAATCACAACTCCCAGAATCCACAGCCGAGTGGGTGGGTGGGGGATTCTGGGGGTTGTAGTCCCCCAAGAGGAACGTGGCCCTGCTCTACTGGCCTCGGGGTGGGGTGGGGTCGAAGATGGCCGATGGATCCTGGTAAAATGCCAGAAGCTGGGAGGCAGCGCTGGGCCCCAGCTGTGGGTGCACAATTTGTGGGGTGACTAAGCCCCCCCCACCCGTGTAGCATCGGGGTGCACCTTCCCACGTTTCTTTTCTGGGTCCGGGTTGAAAGCGCTTTGCAGCTTTGGATTGAGGAACGTTGGTAGTGGGGGTCTTGCAAGCAGACCTTTCAAGGAGACCCATGGATAGTGTGTGTGTGTGTGTGTGTGTGTGTGTGTGTGTGTGTGTGTGTGTGTGTGTGTGTTTGTGTGTTTGTTTGTTTGTTTGTTTGTTTGTTTGTGCATGCTGCCCCTCATTGGAGGGCGCAGGGGGTGCAATGGCTTCAGTTTCTCGCCCAGGTTTCCGACTGAGCCTGGTCTTGCCATGTCGGGCACCTAAGGACCTCCCCTCTAGACCTAACCCTTTTTTCGCAGCCATTTTGCAAACCTAGGAGGAGCCCGATTGTCCCTTGTCACCGCCGGGAAGTTTCTTTTCTTTTTTTTTTCTTTTTTTGGATGGGGGGTGAAGGTGGGGTGGGGGGGGAAGGCAGTCCAGCTACCAGCCTTCGTGACCAGACCTTCCGAAAGCTGAGGAATTATTTTGACTGCCGATCCCCCAGCCTCCTCAGTGGGCCTGCTGGGCTGTGACCTTCTAAGGAGGAGATGCCGTCCAAAAAAAAAAAAAAAAAAAGAAAAAAGCAAAATAAACCAAAACAGGAGTTCGAGTTTATTTTCTTAAAGATCCGGCCACAGGCAGCTTGAGGAGGAACAACCCATTCGCCTTCTCTCTGCAGGAGGGATCATGAGCAATGTACGGTAGTTGCTTGGAAGTGGATTGTTCTCTTAAGGTTTTACTAATTAGATGTTGCCAAATCGTCTTCACATTTTATATGGCTGTATAAATTTTACTTTACACCCCCACCCAGAGCCTCCAAGAAAAAGCAGGTTATGTAAGGATATAAGCAAAACAGTTGCTAAGAGAAAGTTATGAACTGGCTTTCAATGAAATGTGCTCATTTTTCCTACTCCATTGTTGCATTTCATTCATGCATGTATGTCAATTTGATTTGATTCATTTCTTTCAGGATTGTTCCCTTTAAATTTGTTTTTAATCTGAGCACAGAGTATATCGCTTCTTTCCTCCAAGGCGCTGGAAGGGGTGCATGTGGCTTGCTTTTTTCCATGTTTATCCACTCACAACAACCTTGTCTGGTACCTGAGGCAGATCCATAGCCCCCACTCACCCCCTATGAGCCTCATGACTGAATAGGGGATTTGAACCCAGCTGGTTCTGTTCTCTTTGATTGCCTGTGTCACAAAACACCTGAGAATCAAGCAAACATTTGGAAGAAACATTTTTGACTTCCTTGATGGCAGAATATGTGTTAAATTGGTGCTATGGTTTGTGTGTGTGTGTGTGTGAGAGAGAGAGAGAGAGAGAGAGAAGGAGAGAGAGAGACTGTTATATTCTGCTTTGACCAGGACTTATCTGGAGTTTTGTGTCAAGGTCTTCCATTGTCTAGATAGCCCTGTCTTTTGGGTCTGGAGATTAAGTCCCTAAAAGTTAAGGTTCAAGAGGAAACGACAATTCAATATATTTTGGAGAACGTTAACTTTCAAGAGAGGCTGTTTTTCAACTTCGAGTGCTCTTACATAGCATCAATATTAAGGTTAAAATAAGAGCCAAATGACTAAACAAAAAGTAAATTTCTGATTAAACAGCAAGCATGTATTCTCGAAGGTTTTCACGGCCGAGATCTGATGGTCGTTGTGGGTTTTTCGGGCTCTTTGGCCGTGTTCTGAAGGTTGTTCTTCCTGACATTTCGCCAGTCTCTGTGGCCGGCATCTTCAGAGGACAGGAGTCAGAACTCTGTCCATGCTCTGATGTTTAACAGTTCCAACTCCTGTCCTCTCAAGAGGCCGGCCACAGAGACTGGCGAAACGTCAGGAAGAACAACCTTCAGAACACGGCCAAAGATCCCGAAAAACCCACAACAACCAAGCAGCAAGAACTTTCTGATTCTCTGAGCCTCTCCCCACTGGAAGGGGCTACTTCTGAAGATGGTGAGCTGTCCTTCCCTTGAGTATTTTAAACAGAAGCTGCATAGCCACCTGCTCAGAAGTTCTGCAGGAGCAGATTTCCTGTCATCAGGGTTTTCAGCCTTGAGTCACCAGATGTCCTTGGACGTCAACTCACAGAAATCTGGGTCAGCACAGCTGCCGGTGAAGGCTTCTGCAAGCTTCCGTCTAAGAAACGGAAAACTTTTTAATGTGACAGTAACTTTTCTAGTAGGGTTGGGTGCACGTCCTCGCTCTTTACATGTGTTTTGTTTCCTGTCTGCTTTTCTCGTTCCTACTTTTAATTTTTTTTCCCCCACAGACAGAAGCCTCTTGTCTTTTTCTTCCAGGGATTTTGCTGTTTCGCAGATTTCCTGTGCATACCTCTGATTGCAACCACCCCAAAAGCCTATCCCAGACCCGTGAGGTTAAGCTGTGCTCCTTGAGCATCTGTGGCTACCTCGTAGGAAGACAGGCTACTGATCCGGCTTACCCAGAACTCTCTAGTGTTCCCCAGAATCCCAGTTAAAGATTCTCCCCAAGCTCTGCAGGGTTTTTTTTAAAAAAAAGAAGAAAGGACAAGAATGATAGAAGAGCAGCGTGTGGTGACAGATCAGGTCCCCGAGGGCCAAACTCTGATTGAGCCACAAATGTCGAGCACTGTTAAAATAGAGGAGAAGGAACCGGATATCCCAGTCCTTAGAGCCGAGACGGGGGCCAAGGAGCCTGAAAAGGCGCCTCATGTCATTCAGGCTGGGAGCATTCAAGAATTTCTTCAGAGAGCCTCGGGAAAGTCGTTCACTCAGATCCCGGGGGAAGGGTTGCTTCAGCAATGGGAAACCCAGTGGCAGGAGTTCCTGAAGACGCTGGAGTCTCCTTGCTCAGGGTGGGGGGTCCCGTCATCCCCACCCGAGCCCTCCCCGTGGGAGGACACCAAAGCCTTCCTGACCTCCTTCGAGCAAGTCGCCAAAGCCTGCCGGTGGCCCCGGGAGGAATGGGTGACCCGGCTCCTGCCGGCCCTCGATGGGGAAGTAGAAGAGGCCTTGGGTAGCCTGGCAGCTGAGGACAGAGAGGATTATGGGAAAGTGAAGGCGGCCATTTTGCGAGGCGACAGGGATCGCAGGGAGAAGAAGCGACAGCAATTCAGGCATTTCAGCTACCAGCCGGCCGAGGGGGCACGAGGAACGTACAACCAGCTTCAGGAGCTATGCAACCAGTGGCTGAAGGCAGAAAGGCTCTCCAAGGAGCAGGTCCTGGAGCAGCTGGTCCTGGAGCAGTTCCTGGCTGTCCTGCCGCCAGAAGTCCAGCAACGGCTCATGGAACAAGGCCCAGAGACCAGCGCCCAGGCGGTGGCCTTGGCTGAGGATGTCCTGCTCCAGAGGCCAGAGGCTGAGCAGCAGGTAAGATGGCAGGCGGCCCAGGTTGTCTCCAGACTGGTGGGGTGGAAGAGGGGGGACCTGAAGAGAACCAGGCAGGCCGCATGACAGAACAGACGTTACTCCGGCTTGCCTCAAGCCAGCACCTGCTCCCATCATTCCAGTGAAATGCTGTGTGGGGATAATAGGGTTTGGAGTTCACATTTAGAGGGCACCAAGCGGGGAGGAAGTGTTTTACTTGAAAAGATTTGAAGACTAGCTTTCTTTAAAAGCTGGAAATGGCAGGTGCAAAGAGTTGTTCTGGATAAGGACCCTGAAGGGGTTCCTTTCCCAGCCCCCACTCCCCCAGTCCCACGTGAGAGACCCTCCCAATCTGGATCAGGCTGCAAACACAATGAACAGGATGAGTTAGTATCAAAAAGGAAGCTCCCACCGATACTAATCACAGTTTTTCTTCCTGTATAAAGGTTAAGTGCGTCGCCCTCGTCGGATCTAGATAGGGACTGGAACTTGAGGCCAAACAAGAATGCTCCCTTACCATCACCACCACCAGCACTTGTCAGGGTTTGGATCAGGGTCTCCTGCCTCCTTTTTAAAGATTTCACCCATTCATGAAGTTGCTACAGGTGGTTCATCTGAGGCTCCTCATGCCAGGTTGGGTGTTGGGAACACTAAATTACAGGGTCACATTACGGCCTTTGGCCTATAATGCGCCTCAGAGTTCTGTGTTATGCCCTGTATTATTTAATACCTGTGTGAAGCCTCTGGGAGAGGTCGTTCAGAGCTTTGGGTGAGGTGCTATCAGTATGCCGATGACACCCAGCTCTACTGCTTCTAGTTTCCCAACACTGAGGAAGCCATCAGGACCCTTGAGCATTGCCAGAGCTCAATAATGGGCTGGACAAGGATAAATAAGCGTCAGTCGTGACAAGACAGAAATGCTACTGGTCAGAAGAGAAGTCAGGCTGAGGAATTGGGATCAACTTGTTCTAGAATGGATGGCACTCCCTTTGACAGGTGAGGTTGATCGTCTGGCTGTTGGGGCTGAGGAGCCTCATGGCACAATGGCTAAACTGCAGTACTGCAGTCAAGATTCTGCTCATCACCTGAGTTTGATCCCAATGGGGATCCCAAGATTGACTCGGCCTTCCATCCTTCTGATGTCAATAAATTGAGTGCCCAGCTCACTGGGAAGGGGAGCAGTGTGTAGTATAAATGCCCCTAGAGAGTGCTTTAAGCACTATGAGGTGAGATTACAATCATAGTGACAGATCATCTCCCCCCTTATCACAACAACACACCCATAACAAAAAACACCCTGATCACAATAATCACCCAATCTCCTGAGAAGAACAAAAACCCTGATCCCACAGCTACAAATACTCAACAGTCCCACACCCTACACCAGAACACAGACAGAGTTCTAGCACCTGTCCTCTGAAGGTGCTGGCCATAGAGACTGGTGAAACATTAGGAAGAAAAACCTCCAGAACACGGCCAGACAGCCCAAAAAACCTACAACAACTATCCAATCCTGGCCGTGAAAGCCTTCGAGAATACAGAGCGTTCTCTTTGCTCTCCTGATGTCTGAGGGAGCAGTTACAGACCTGCCACGATCTGACAGAATTTCTGATTTTCCAACTGATGTTCCAGGACAACTTTCTCATGCTCCTCCTGTTATTCAGAAGAGGACTCCGGTGGATGAGAGATGACATTACTCCCCTCCCAAATTGCTGGATATCAGAAACACGCTCCCATAAGCTTTCTTTTTGGGCACAGCTTGCCTAGTCAATCAAGCATTACAAGCATCCCCTCTTCATGTGGATATCCAGTATGCCAGCCACCTCATATTCTTCCTTCTTATACATGAGCCATGGAAGACAGGATGGATGTGGAAGGATGCAGGAAATGTGACAGGGCTGATATGGGCTGTGATTGGAAAGGGTCTGGTGGAAAAGGCATCCAATATCCCTCGGGGATGATGACTTGGAATGGTGTCATGTGAAGAACCCAACCTTACCACCCATCCTTAAGAGAGGTCCAGGTTGCTGTTTCACATTTGCAGAAGGTTTTGTCAGTCTCCTTGGACCTCTTCAAATGCTCCCTTACAAGAATATGAAAAGACTGTAGCTCCTGCCACGGTTGGTCAACGGCAGGGACTGAAGACTTCATGGACAACCCTGGGAAGAAACGAGGATGTAGGTCTCCAAGAAAGGGGTTTGTGGCAAGGATGAATGAATCTAATTGCTATAGGGCAAAGGCAGCCAGTGGCAGGAGCTCAACCTGGTTGCCTTGTTGGAAATGAATGTAACAAAGAAGATACTACTTGACAGTGGCTTTGTTTGATACATCCTGTCTGGCCATCAAACTGGAGGTGGTAGACGGAAGCCTGGTGGAACATTGTGTCTAGCAGCTGGAACCAGTTCTGCCAGAAGCAAGAAGTCATACTATCCTTTTAGGCAACCCACTGAGGAGGAAAAAAATTGAGGAGGAAACATGCTCCAAGAAGAGGAAGAGGTGGATTGACTCTATCACAGCAGGAGTTCCCATATGGGAGATAAAAGGAGCCATCTTTGAAAACAGGTTCCACCACTATGAGAATAGTTGTGTGGTCTCCTGACAAGGGCAGGTCTGTAACAAAGGCCATCAATCTTTTTTGACTGGCTTGGGCCAAGAGGTTCTGGGCTTGTTGCTCCTGAAGCTTCTGAGTCAGAGGTTTGGTCAAGACGGTGGTTGCAAAGTTCTCAGATTGGACCCCACTACCCTGGGATCCCTCACCCTTGAGGGGAGCATGAATGGGTTTGCAGGACAAATGCTCAGCCTGCCTATTCTGAGCGTGAAGGATGTAAGTCCTTATTGAAACTGAACCACACAAAGAAGAAAGACCTCCATAATCTCCACGTTCCATTCTCCAAGTCTTGGTGGTCTGTGTGAACCTTCATCAGGGGCACAGCTTCTCCCAGCAAGTGTTGCCAGTTGTCAAATGGTAAAGAGCTCCTTGTCCCTGATGGTGTAATTCTGCTAAGTTGGGGTTACTTTGCAGGAGTGGACCACACAGGGCAAAAAAAATACTCCCACCCTGGTTCCATGAGTTGGAGGAGCAAAGCCCCCACAGCTGCCTTGGAGGCATCTGTTCCCACCACAAGAGGAGTAGGACGGATCTGGGTGCTGCAGGATAGATTCGGAGACAAATAGATCTTTTAATCACTGGAATGTTTGCTTGGCAGCTGCATCTCACTTGAATGGTTTATGGCCCTAGAGCAGCGGTCCCCAACCTTTTCGGGACTGCGGACCAGCTGAGGAAGGCGGGGCACCCCCACACTCTTGTGCATGCACGAAGCAGTGGAGCGTGCGCGATTGCTACCACACCCCTTTACGCATGTGGCACAGTACCTGCACGCCCGCCCATGCTCCCCCACCCCTTTGCGCAGGCTCTCGGACAAATGCATGAAGGGGTGGGTAGTGCTCACGCTGGCGCTGGTACACATGCGCAAAGCAGCTGTGGGGGGTGGGTGAGAGGTCTGTCTTCGCGACCCGATCCGGCTCAGGCCACAGACCGGGGGTTGACAACCTCTGCCCTAGGGGACTGACAAGGGTGCTTTAAGTCTTGCAAAGTCAGAGATGAGTTAGAAGTACTAATTCATGAACCTCAAGAACTACTAGACCTTTACATCCCAAGGTATGGTCCAGGACACAATGACTTCAATGATGGAGGGGTCTGTCTCAGTCCCCCAAGGAGCAGTACAGTTGCTTATAAGTCAGAGGCACATTTCTCTAGTTTGGTGTACAAATGGTGTTCTCGCAGGTGCTGCAAGATGGCTCATACATGGGTTATACATGTTTCAGGGCTAAGCAGATAAATCAGGAGGTAATCAATGTAAATCACAACAAACTAGCCCACATCCTCATTGGAAATGTCATTCATGAAATGCTGCAAGAAAGCAGGAGCATTCCGCAGGCCAAATGGCATGACTATAAACATATACAGAGTCAGGAAGACAGTCTTCCAAGCATCTCCTGCTTGAATGCAGGCTAGGTTATATGCTGCTCACATGCCGACCAAGTGGGTAGGGAAGGTAAAGTGCATCACCTATAGTGCCAGTGCAACGAACTGGCATGAACCTCCGAACTGAGATTCATGTTGTGAATGGGAAGATAAAGGAGAAGAAAAGAGAGTGAGCTGTCCTCTCATACGTCTGCGGAGGAGGAAAAAGGTAGTGAAGTGAGAAAGGAAGGGGTAGCGAAAGTTATAGAGAATATGAAAGAATTAAAGGCAGGAAAAGAGGAGGAGGAGCCAGAGAAAAGGGGGAGGAAGGAGATAAATGTTTTCTTGACATTGGACGAGGGGAAGAGATCGGGAAACAAAGAAGGTGGTGGTATGGGAAGAAGAATGGCTGGAGGTAGGAGGAGAACCCAGAATGTTTAAGATTCTGGAAAGGGACATTAAGTGGTGAAAGTGTAGAGTGTAAGAAAGCTGGAATTAAAAGGGAACAAGGAAAGCCATAGGAAGGAAAGCTATATACTGTAGAAGGACTGGGATCTGAGGAATGGACCGTCTTAGTGCACCCTTGAGGGTGGGGTTCTTGGAAGAAGGTGATCCAACCAGGACCAGTTCAGCAGAACAAGAAGCCACTCGAAAGGGACTGGTCTCGTCATCCCTGCTCTGGGACGATATGTGCAGTGAGGAGTGGATACTTGAGAAAGCCAACAGACCAGGAATGGTTCGGACAATCTTTCCGCTAAAGAAGAACAGTTATGAAGAGACATTGCCCTTGTTGTGGGCTGATTTTCCTGTTAGTATTGAACACGTTGATCCCATGAGATAGTTGTAGAAAAACTGACCACTGTTGTTAATAAAGACTCTTTGCTAGAAAAACCCTCTTTCTTGTCATTTCCCACCAAAAATGAGGAACTATCATTCACTGACAAACAACCTGATCACAATGGTGCCCAACGTGGGGCAGTTCCAAAGGCGATAAAATCAGGAGAGTGGAGATTACAGAAAACTATTGAGAGACAAGAAAGGCTGATAGATGTGCTGGCTGAGCAGCAGCAGTTGCTGATAGGACAAATATCAAAAAGCGAAGAACGAGATTATAGGACAGTGGTACCGATAAAGAATCCCTGGGTGGCGGGACCAGCCCCCATACGAGTGCAGAAGATGGGTCCCAAAGATGACCCTGAGGCTTATTTACATACATTCGAATGACTAGCTATTGCAGTGGGTTAGCTGAAGGAACAATGGACCCTGATCCTAACTCCTTGTTTATCTGGAGTCTTTCAAGAAGTGGTAGACACATTGGCTCCCGATGAAGCGGTACAATATGAAAAAGTAAAATCTACAATCCTACAGACACTCAGTTTAACCGAAGAAGCCTGTCAGAAGAGATTTCAAGATCTGAGACTAGTATCAGCCATTAAAATAGTAATGTGCGTTGCTGGGTTCAACATAGACACCCGAAGGATTTAGAAGAAGCAGTCCAGCTAGTGGAGAATTTTGGCATTGCTAAGAAACTGGCCGAGATAGCTCTGCCCTAATCCAAGAACAAAACAGAGGGAGAGAGAAGATGGTGACTGGAGGTTCTTTTGGAGTGGGGCCACGTGGACCAACAATGAGAAATGGATCCCAGAGAGGAAGGGGAGAAGGTTTTGGACCCATGGGGCCTAAACCAATAGAGCCTGCGATGGTCGACACAAGAATCCACGAGGTGTACCCTAACTGGAGAGGAGGGAGAGAAAACCGGGATATGTGCCATCAGTGTGGTGGCGTAGGACATGACAGCTGGGACTGCCCTGTTTGCTCCTGGGTTGGCCAGAACTCAAACATTCTGCAGGTTCAGGGTTCAGAGCAAACTGGATGGGAGGTGAAGACCTATGTTAACGGGGAAATAAAAAGAGATTTGGTTGATACAGGTTGTGGGAAAACCTTAGTGAAGAACTTGAGAAGAGCACAATTAGGGGGGAGCATGATGATTCGGTGTATTCACGGGGATCTGAAGGCATATCGAACAACTTGGGCCAAAGTGGAGATAGCAGAGGAAAAAAGAAAGCTAAAGGTAGGAGTGGTACCCAGTCTAGCTAAGGAGATGTTGTTGGGCTGAGACTGGGTAAGGGCTCACGAATTAATACAGTTTAAAGAGGGGGTGCACGGGGAGTGTTTAAGGGAAAACAAAACTGAAGGTTTCCTGGAAGGGCTCTCCAGGGAACAGACCCGGTTTTGGCAACAAGATGACCGTACTTTGGCTGAGTTCTTGAAACAAGGGAAAGAAGACAGCACAATTAAGCCTGGGGTGTTAGGGTTTGAGATGTGTGAGGGCTTGCTATATCAAATTAATAAGGAAGGGACTAAGCAGTTAGTGGTCCCCTACAAATGCAGACAGAAGTGGCCCATGACATTCCTATGGCAGGACATTTGGCTGTCCAGAAGATGGCGCCCCGAGTGTTACACAAGCCGATCGCCATTCCAGATCACTCTGAACATAATGGAAATATATCACTAATAATCGAATTTTGTCTTGAACCCTATTTGTTACATGAGTGTCCTTTGGTGAAATGAGAGCAGGATGTGTTTCCTACATATAATATTAATCTTTTCTTGTTCTTCCTGCCACTGATTCAGAATGACCTCCAAGTGCCCAGGAGGGCAGGTTTGAATTCACCGGAAACAGAGGGGACTCAGCTGGTTCCAGAGCAGGGACCAAGCATGGTGGATCCTTGTGAAGAGACCAGCCAGGGAACCGGCAATGCTGACAATGCCAGTTTCCTGTCGGGTAAGTTTTAATGGTTTTAATCCAGCGATTGGGTCTTCATCTCACCTGCCATCGGTTCCTGGTAAATAGCATTCAAAGATTGTTCCAGCACCACTGCCCTCAATCTTCAAAATGGAAGAAAAAGCAGAATCCAATGGGGAGAGCACATTCTTAGCATAAATAAAATAGAGGCAGGGGCACGGAGGCCACATACATTTCCCTCACTGATTCTCCCCTCGCAAGCCACCTTTTCTACAGAACAAAGAGAGACATTTGTACCTGGAAGCTTCTGCGAACTAATTTACAGTGGTGCCCCACTTAACGCTTACCCTGCTTGACAACGAATCCGCTTCACGATGAAGTTTTTGCGATCGCAAAATGATGTTTTAATGGGCAAAAACCGCTTTACGAGGATCAGTTCCCTGCTTCGGGAACTGATTCCTCGCATTACGACGATCAAAAGAGCTGATTGTCGGGTTTTCAAAATGGCTGCTGGTTGCTCGAAATGGCTCCCCGCTGTGTTCAGGAAGGAAATTTTCACTGCAAAGGCATGGAAAATGGCCACCCTATGCAGGATCTTACAAGATCTTTAGCCATGCCATTACCAATGGTCTCTGAGTGGTGTACAACAATATTAAAACTTTATAAAAACATTAAAACCATTAAAAATACCCAATACAGCGGTGCCCCGCATAGCGAGGTTAATCCGTTCCGGATTAACCTTCGCTATGGGGAAACATCGCTAAACGGAACGGAAAAGCCCATTGGAACGCATTAAACTTCGTTTAATGTGTTCCAAATGGGCCCAAAACTCACCGTTCTGCGGTGTTTCTCCATCCGGCCACGGCCATTTTGGGTGTTCCGGTGGCCATTTTGGGTGTTCCGGCGGCCATTTTGGGTGTTCCGGCAGCCATTTTGGAACTGCCGAACAGCTGTTCCCCCATCGCAATGCGAAGAAACATCGGTATGCGATCGCATTAGCAATCGCAAAATCCGCATCGCAGTGCGGATTCATCGTTAAACGGTGCGCTCGTTATGCGAGGCACCACTCTATTATAATAATAACCTATATTAAAACAGTCAATTTACCATTAATAAATCCTGCTGTTCATATGGATACTATTTAATTAATAGTTTCCATATGAGCATATTTAATTAAAATGCTGGCTAAACAGAAAGGTCTTTGCCTGGTGCCGAAATGCCAAAAAAGTTGGAGCCAGGTGGAACTCTATAAGGAGGGTGCTCCAAAGTTGAGGGGCAACAGCCGAGAAGGCCCTATTTCTACATGCCATCCCCCTCACTTCTTTCAAGAAGGCATCTTCAGAAGAGCCTCCTTGCCTGTTCTTAGAGGATGGGCAGGCTCGTACGGAAGAAGGTGGTCCTTTAGGTAAACAGGTTCTGAGCTGTTTAGGGCTTTATACAGTGGTGCCTCGCATAGTAATCACTCCTTTTAACGAAGAAATCGCTTAGCAACGCTGTTTTTGCGATCGCAAAAGCAATCGCTTTGCGATGTTCCCTATGGGGAAAATTTGCTTTGCAGTGATCACAGGGAAGCAATCATCGCAAAGCCCCCATTTTCGGCCTGCTGATTGGCGGTTCCAAAATGGCCGCCGGGTAAACAAAATGGCCGCCCACTGTGTTTAGGGACAGATTCCTCGCTTAAGAGGCAGCAAAAATGGCCGCCATATGGAAGATTTTCGCTTAAGGTTAGTTTTGAAGCCCATAGGATGGCGTTTTAATCCGTTTCTATGGGCTTTTTAATTCTGTTTAGCGATGAAATCGCTTAGCAACATTTTTCCCTGCACGGATTAACGTCGCTAAGCGAGGCACCACTGTATGTCAAAGTAAGCAATTTGAATTGGGTCTGAGCAGCAACTGGCTTCTCTGGCGGCAAAATTTAGGTTCGACTTGCAGCCAGAACTGGCGTGCTATGAGTCCGTAGGGCAGCACCACTTACCAGCCGGGCAGCTTGGTTCTGTGCCAGTTGTAGTCACCGGACTGTCTTCAAAGGCTGCCGCACGTGTAGTGTATTGCAATAGTCCAGTCTGGTTGTTACCAATGCATATGTGACTGTTGCCAGGCTCCGCTCATCCAGGTAAGGGTGAAGTTGATATATTCTCGCAGCTCTAAGAAGGCACCCCTGGATATCAAGTCCACCTGGGCTTCCAAAATCAGACCCAGGTCAAGGAGCACCTCCAGGTTGTGAACCCTGTCCTTTAGGGGGAGTGCAACCCTGTCTAGGGCAGGTTAAATGGCCCTTTAACCTATCTGCCAGTGCACCTACCAGCAGCAGTTCTGACTTGTCTGGATTAAGCCTCAAGATTATTGACCCTCATCCAGTCCCTGCTCTCTAATCCCTGCTCTCTAACTACTTAGCCGTATCCTGCATTTTTTAAAAGGGAGACTGAACCCAAAGTGAGCTGTTTCTGTGTTTGTCATGTTGGCTGTGGTGGGTCCTAAGAAGGCAGAATTTTCCCCTGGACTCTCCAAATCTGCTGCCACCCCTGACCAGGAAAGGCTCTAGGTTCACACTCTGAGAGGAGGGACTTCCAACAACAGGCACAATCTGGCCTGTGAAGCACTGGGATCTCCCTGCAGAGGCTCGTGAAAGCAATATTTAAGTTATTATTCTTGGCAGGAAAGATGTGGGGTCATTACAGTTCAATCTCCAGCTTTTAATGCTGGATGCAGCTGCTGGGAATGTGCCATTCAGAGGCAGGGGGCAGCTTCCTTTCTGAACAGGAAGTTCATATGCAGCTAGGCCTAGCCAGGCTACAGAGCCTCCCAGCTTAGGCCTTTCTCCCAGGTGAGCCACATTTAGTTGTCTGTAGGTGTATGCATGTCAGACAGAATGAAGACCAATGTAATCTAAAAATTCAGAATGAAGACTAATGTAGTCTAAAAATTCCAGTTGGCATATCTCTCACAGCTTCAGCTACAGTCATGAATGTGTAAACACAACAGCGTTTCATACTGAGATGGATCCCTGTTGTCTCTCTCAATCTCTCTCAATTTCTCTGTTCCAGCAGATCCAATACAGAATGATTCATTGACTGAGAATGAAAAGAGTCATCTTCCAGGGGAGTCCCCTTTGCCAATGGATCCAGAGGCATCACCGATAACAGAGCAAGAGGTGTCCCAGCGCTGTCAACAGGGAGGAGAATCTGGGACTTCAGAGGGGCTGGCAAAAGAGGCCAAGGTGAATCCCAACATGAAACTGGTTGTGAGGCTGAATCAAATTCGTCTGGGAATCTCAGGGAACAAGGAGGACGCCTCATCCTCTCAAATCCTAAAGAGCTTAACACAGAAAATCCCCTGTGTTAAGCTCCTGAGCATCCAGGTTGGGGAGAGACCCTATATGTGCTCCAAGTACTGGGAACAAGGAGAAACATCTGGGTGTTCAAACAGGTCAGCAAAAGATGCAAAGAAAAGTTCGAACAAGAAAGTTGCCAAGAAACTGAATGAAACCCAAGCAGAGAACAAAGGAGAAAGTGCATCTCCTCCGAGCACAAAGAGCTTCAAGCTGAAGCCCCCAAGTATCCGGAACGGGCGGAGACCCTACAAATGCTCTGAGTGTGGGAAGCACTTTTCTTGCCGCGCTTACCTTTCTAAGCACCAACGGATTCATTCGGGCGAGAAGCCTCATCAGTGTTCCTACTGTGGGAGGCGCTTCCGGGAGCGCTCACACCTCATAAAGCACGAGCGATTGCATACGGGAGAGAAGCCCTACAAGTGCGAGGACTGTGGCAAGACTTTCCGCCAGTCTGCAAACTTGGGGAAACATCTAAAGATGCATGTCGGGGTCCCCATCTACAAGTGTCCAGATTGTGGGAAGAGCTTCAGACAACGGGTCAAGTTCTACCAGCACCGTAAAGTCCACACAAGTGGGGAAAGATATCCCTGTTCACAATGCGAGGAGACCTTTGATCAGCTCTCTCTCCTTCAAAAACACCAGAGAACACATGCCCCAGAGCGGGCCCACAAGTGTCCCGTGTGCAATAAAAGCTTCAGTTATCAATCGAGTTTTCTGAAGCACCAGATGACTCACACAGGAGAAAAACCCTATAAATGTTCTGCCTGCGGCAAGAGATTCAACCAGTCCTCAAATCTTCACAAGCACTACAAAATCCACACCGGGGAGAAACCCTATAAATGTTCCACCTGCGGGAAGTCGTTCATACAGAGCTCTCATCTGAGTCTGCATTTGAACACCCACAAAGGATTTAAGACGTTTAAATGCTTAGATTGCGGAGACAGCTTCACTGACCGATCGCACCTTATGAAACACAAATTGACTCATGCTGGAGAGAAAGAAGGAATGTCAGCTTGAAACGTCACATAATTTTATAAGGGACAGATGCTTCTTCTTTTTTTTTAAGGCATAGATCTCTCTTCTGCTGTTACCTTATGAGGAAACTGCACAATCCGCTCTTATAACATGGCACTTCTCATTCTGACCTACCTTGCAGGCAGGTTGTGCAGTTTAGAAGAACACAATACTTCAGAGAATGCCTCTAGGGATCTTGGCACAAAGATCTGGACTGTGCTGTTTTTTAGAGATGTAGAATCATGTCATAGGAAAAGGGATAAGTTGGGGAAACAAGGACTTAGATGTCATATGACAGGATGAGGAAAAAGACTGCCGAATATATTTTACATGGATTTTAACTAGATAGAACTTAATGAATTAGAGATGAGATTGTAATTTTTCCATAGGAAGTACCTTGTAGCACTTTTAAGAATAACAAGTTTATTATGGCATTGGCTCAGACAATGGGGATTACCTGAACATTTAGATGGATGTAAATGAAGTACAGCAATTTGCACAAGGCAGTGTGGATGATCACATAAGCAACCTTGGTCAGCAGAATCAACACCTTTATTCAGGTAGAAACTGTTTATCTCAATTCCGTCTGGAAATGGAATGGGCTGGAAAACCCTTAATTGATTCATTCAACTGCCAATTCAACCATATATTTTTTGCTAAGATGAAATTCATAGGTTTTGTCCTGGGGTTGCCCCTTCATATCTTAAATATACAGTGGTGCCTTGCTTAGCGAGTGCACCGTATAGCGATGTTTCCGTATAGCGATCCCTTTTTCGGGATCACTATATGGAAACATACCCGATCTTCGCAATGGGGAAAACCCGCATTGCGAAGATCGGGTATTGCGGCGGCCATTTTGGAGCCGCCGAACAGCTGTTCGGCAGCTCCAAAATGGCCGCTGGAAGCCCGGAAATGGCTGCCGGCAGTCATTTTCACACCCTGCCCTCGCTTAGCGAGGGTGCGAAAATGGCTGCCGGCAAGGGGAATCCTCGCTGAACGGGTAAGTAAGCAAGGTATTGGAACGCATTAAACTAAGTTTAATGCGTTTCAATACGTTTTCCCTACCCGTTTAGCGACGATTCCGCATAGCGAGGGTTAATCCGGAACGGATTAACCTCGCTATGCGGGGCACCACTGTATATGCAGATGACACCATATTATTGTCAGAAAGCAAGAAGACTGTTAAACAATTTCTGATGATTGTGAAAGGAAAAAAAAAATCCAAAAGCGGAACTGTAATTGAATCTTTTAAAAAAGCAAAAAAATAAATACATCATGGACTACAGAAGAATGACACAATTTTATTTTGACAATGAAGAATTTGAAGTTGGTAAAGAATTTGTATGCTTTGATTCTTGATTCGGACATCAACCAAAATGCAGACTCCATCCAAGAAACCAGAAGAGCAGCTATGAAGGAATTAGAATTTATCATCAAGTATAACTGTTAGAACATTATGACAGTGGAACCAGTTACCTTGGGAGGTGATGAGTGCTCCATCACTTGAGGCATTCAAGAGAAATTTGGACAACCATCTGTCAGAACTGCTTTGATTTGGATGCCTGCATTAAGCAAAAAGTTGGCCTCAATGGCCTTATAGGCTTCTTACAACTCAATTATTTTATGATTCTAAGACAAAAGCCAAGATCGTCTACATTATTGTATTCCTGATTACTGTGTATGGATGTGAAAGTTAAACAGTGAAAAAAGCTGGCAGAAGAGGGAGTTGATCTTAGACAAGAAGACAGCAAGTATTAAGGACAGGAGTGTCAGGGATGCATCAGAAATAGAGAAGGGAGAAGACTCCCTGGAAAAGACCCTGATGTTGGGAAAGTGTGAAGGCAAGAGGAGAAGGGGACGACAGAGGACGAGATGGTTGGACAGTGTCACCGAAGCTACCAACATGAATTTGACCCAACTCCGGGAGGCAATGGAAGACAGG
The DNA here is from genome assembly GCF_051106095.1 of Pogona vitticeps. Classification (NCBI taxonomy): domain Eukaryota; kingdom Metazoa; phylum Chordata; class Lepidosauria; order Squamata; family Agamidae; genus Pogona; species Pogona vitticeps. Next base: position 19,461,123 of record NC_135784.1, read on the forward strand.
AGGGCCTGGCGTGCTCTGATCCATGAGGTAACAAAGAGTCAAACACGACTTAATGGCTAAACAACAACAAAAGGAACCCTCAAATCGAGATGAAAAACAACAACCTTGAAGCAGTTGAAGGGTTGAACCTATAGTTCCAAATGTTTCTGTACAGAGTGTGGGAGACTAATAAGGTGAACTGGAACTTCTAACACAGGAAGGCAATTATAATTTAATAGACATTGCCAAAGCCTGGTGCGATGAGGCTCATGACTGGAATGTAATGAGAGAAGAGTGTTAACTTATTCAAAAGGAACAATCTAAACAGGAATAGTGGAGAAGTAGTATTGAATGGAAAGAATGTGTACAGGTGGCACGAGGTACATGAGTTGGAGCATAGAAGAATGGTGGAGAGCATTTGGTTAAAAATCAAAGTTAAGAGAAATAATAATGATGCCACTGTGGGGATCTGCCACATACCCCTCGGCAAACTGAAGATGTGGATGATACCCTTCCAGATCAGATTGCCCAGAATTCAGAGAGCAGAAATATAGTAGTACAGTGCTGCCTTGCTTAACGATTAACTCGTTAAACGACGAAATTGCTTGATGATGAAGTTTTTGCGATTGCAAAACGATATTTTAATGGTAAAAATTCGCTTAACGATGATCGGTTTCCTGCTTCGGGAACCAATTTTTCACTAAACGACAATTTTGAAACAGCTGATCGGCGGCTCTAAAATGGCCGCCCTCTGTGCAAAATGGCTCCCCACTGTGTTTTCAGGATGGATTCCTTGCTTTACAGGCACCGTAAATGGCCGCCCCTATGGAGGATCTTCACTGGACGCTGAGGTATTTAGCCCATTGGAACGCATTGAACCGGTTTCAATGCATTTCAATGGACTTTTTCGTTTCGCTTGACAAGGATTTCGCTTAACAGCGATTTCAATGGAACGGATTATCCTCGTCAAGCGAGGCACCACTGTAATGGGAGACTTCGACTATTCTGATAGGGATGTCCAGCTCTTTCAAGAATGTAAAGTCCACCAACTTTCTCACTTGCCTTGCTGACAACTTCATCTTCCAGGTGGGAGAAGGAGCAACAGGAGGATCAGCTAAAAAAGAGTGTGGTGCTTATATACTGCCCCATAGCACTTAAAGTACTCTCTGGGTGGTTCACAAGTTAATTATGCAAGCTACACATTGTGTGTCTCCCCCCCACAGCAATCTGAGTACTCATCTTACCAATCTCAGAAGAATAGAAGGCTGAGTGAACCTTGAGCTAGCTACCTGGGATTGAACCCTGGGTCGTGCGCACAGTTTTGGCTGCAGTGCAGCAGTTTAACCACTGTGCCATGAGGCTCATTAGAGATCTGGTCATAACTTAGAAAAATTGGTCTAAATATTGGGGTGGAATATGCTCTTTTGGCATTTGTTATTCTGCAGAACGTGAAAATTGAGAACAGTATGACACACACTGGAGGCTAGTGGTTCTCAGTCTTGGGTCTCTAGATGTCCTTCCACTAAAACTCCCAGAAGCCTAAATGAAGATGATGGCCACTACAGTGGACCCTCGAATTACAGACAGCTTGACTTACAGACTTTTCGAGTTACAGACTTCTCTGGCGGCAAAATTTAGGTTCGACTTGCAGCCAGAGAATCAACCTACAGACCAGGAAAAAACCAAAATGGAACAAAAATGGAACAAAAACGACTGGTTACAGGATTACAGTGGTGCATCGCAAGATAGGCGCTCCGTTTAACGACAAATCCGCATTACAACGAGGTTTTTACGTTCTTGATTGGGGGAATTTTGCTACGTGATGATCGGTTCCCTGTTTCGGGAACCGATTTTCGCTTCCCGGCTATTAAAACAGCTGATCGTTGGGTTTTCAAAATGGCAGCCGGGTGCTCAAAATGACTCCCTGCTGTGTTTAGGAGCCATTTTTCGCTGCACAGGCACCCAAAAATGGCCACCCCTATCGAGGATCTCCACTGGACTGTGAGTTCTTAGCCAATTGGAACGCATTAACCAGGTTTTAATGCGTTTCAATGGCTTTTTTATTTTCGCTTTACGACATTTTCGTTCTACACCGATTTCGCTGGAACAAATTAACATGGTAATGTGAGGCACCACTGTAGTCTGTTTTTAATACATTGTAGGTCAATGGAGACTCAACCTACAGACTTTTCGACCTGTAGCCACCGTTCCAATATGGATTAATTCCCTAAGTAGAGGGTCCATTGTATTGACCAGGCAGCTTGACATCAGTATCAAGAAAAATCAGAACAGGTCATTCAACAGTTAGTTGGTCTGTGACCACTTAGAAAGGACACTGTGATTTAGAGGAGGTAACCGTGTTAGTCTGTCCAAGCATACCTGGAAAATCGAAAGGAAAAAAACAAAACAAAAATATGGCATCTTAAAAACTGCCATATTTTTTCGTTTATAAGACACACACACACACACACACACGGTTTCTGACATTAAGAAAACGTAGCTTTGAGGATTCAGCCTCCGGGCTCCGAACATCAGACATTACGAGTCCCTGTTGAATCTGAGCCTACAGGCTCCACCTTCCACAAGGTCTGCTCCAGTTGATTTGTTCAGGATCAGCTGATGTCAGTTCCATAAGGCTCATGATTGGAGGAAGCTCAATCGCCGGACTGTAGGAAGCTGAGTCTCGTGACTGAAGGAAGCCTATTTGAGGCAGCTATCCTCAGCTATCTCAGCTTACTTCCGTGTAAAGGACACCCCTCAATTTTTAGTGTAATTATTTTAGGAAAAAGTAGCATCGTATACACGGAAAAATATGGGAACTATTCTATTTTAATGTGAGCTTTTCTGGATCACGTCCACTTCAGACATTTGTCTCCTGTGGGAACATTTAGAATAGATCTTAACACCAAATGTAGGCCATAAATTACCGTATGTAAGATGTAACCACCCACCCAAAATTCTTAAAACCAATGAATATTTTGATTGTTCGACTTGTGAATTCAGTACACTAGTACCTCTGTTTGTGAATGCCTCAGTTTACATAATTTTCAGTTTATGAACTGAAATCCGTAAGAAATAAAGCCCCCGTTTATGTTGTTTTCCTTTTTTCACACTACAAATGGGTTTTCCCAGGGCGCATTGTGCCTATAATGCCGTCCCTTTCGTAGCGTAATCGGCATTTCATTTTGTGAAATTTCTGTACGTGACGTCACGTAGAACGGATCCGTTTCGCAAACCGAGGTATTACTGTATTTCATTCTGTATTTCATTTCATTCCATATGTTTGTTTTGGGTTTTTTTCCTTTGGATTTCACCTGATGAGATTTGTAAGACTTAGTATGGGTTTCTAAAAAGCAAATAATGTCAGGCTAAGCTTATCTCTTTTTTTTTTCCAAGAGTCACAAGCTTTGTAGATAAGGGGAATGCTGTAGATCAGGCTTGTCCAACCCGCAGCCCGAGGGCCGCATGCAGCCCAGGTCAGCTCATAATGCGGCCCCGTGCAATTTTTTATTTTTAAAAAAATTCTGAAGTTTCAAGTTACACTGCTGGCGCTTGCGGCCCGGAATGTGGCTGGGGCATGTCACAACAGTAGAGGGGGAGAGAGGGAAGGAAGGAAGTAGTGGGAGGGGAGGGGAGCTGCGTGACTGCATTGCACCGTCCCCGTCAATAGGTGGACCCCCCCTCCCGGCCCCATAAAGCTGCTGGAGTCGAAGCTGGTAGCCTCTGCCCTCTGAGATCGCAGCTGCCGGTAAGTGCGCTTGGAGCGGGGCTGCGGAGGACGGCTAGGGCTGCCCCCCCATGCGGCCCAAACCAAATGTATGTGCGGCCCAAACCAAATTTTCATCTTCTAATGTGGCCCAGGGAACATGAAAGGTTGGACACCCCTGCTGTAGATGTTAGTGTAGCTTGATATCACCAAGGTTTTCACAACTTAACTTTAATTGGATTTATACACCGCCCCTCTAGACAAAGTCTACTCAGGGTGGCTTACATACATACAAGCAATTTCGTGATTTTTTTTTTGCCAGTCTGTTAAAGTGTGGGATAGATTATGCTATGGTTAGATGGATTTATAGCTGGTTGACAGGTTGTGCCAAAGAGTGCTCACCAATGGCTTCCCATGATCCTGGATGGGGGCAAAAAATAGGATGATACGTTGTTCTGTCTTAAGGCTGCCGTTGTTTGATACAGTGGTGCCTCACTTAACGAGGATAATCCGTTCCAGCAAAATCGCTGTAGAGCGAAATCCTCTTTAAGCGAAATAAAAAATCCCATTGAAACGCATTGAAAACCCGTTCAATGTGTTCCAATGGGCTGAAAAACTCGCCGTCCAGTGAAGATCCTCCATAGGGGCAGCCATTTTCGGTGCCTGTAAAGCTAGGAATCCATCCAAATACACAGCAGGGAGCCATTTTACACAGCGGGGGGCCATTTTGAAGCTGCCGATCAGCAAGAGCCTCGTGGTGCAGTAGTTAAACCACTGTATTGCAGCCAAAACTGTGCTCACGACCCGGGGTTCAATCCCAGGTAGCCCGCTCAAGGTTGACTCAGCCTTCTATCCTTCCGAAGTCAGTAAAATGAGTACCCAGCTTGCTGGGGTGGGGCAATGTGTAGCCTGCATAATTAACTTGTAAACCGCCCAGAGAGTGCTTGAAGCACTATGGGGCGGTATATAAGCAGCACGCTTTGCTTTTTTTGTTTGTTTGTTTTAAAAACGTAATGTGAAGAATCGGTTCCTGAAGCAGGGAACCGATTGTCGCAAAGCCGATTTTGCCTATTAAAACATCGTTTTGCTATCGCAAAACAGTCATCGTATAGCGGTTTTGTCGTTTAATGAGGCAATTGTTAAGCGAGGCACCACTGTATCTTTATAAAATACCTGAGTGAGGTCTTGCTCATTAAATTTTCAGATAACACCAAACTCAGAGGGGTAACTAATACATCAGAACACAGAATCCGGATTCAAAATGACTTTAACAGATTAAGGAAATGGGCGTGTACAAGCAAAATCAGTTTCAAGAAGGAGAAATGTAAAGTGCTGCATTTAAGTAGGAAAATCAGATGCACAAGTATAGGACAGGTATTGGCTGGCGTGAAAGAAGTGCATGCGAAAAGGATCTAACAGTCTTAGTAGATCACACACTGAACATGAGCAGCAGTGTGATGCGGGAGCCAAAAAAGCCAATGATACACTAGGGTGTATCAACGAAAGTATTGTGTCCACATCAAAGGAAATAATAGTACCACTCTATTTTGCTTTGGTCCAACCTCACTGGACTGCACTGCAGTTTCAGCAGGATACAGAGAAACTGGAGTACGTCCAAAGAACAGCAACCAGAATACTAAGAGGTTTGGAAATCAAGCCCTTGGCCTGCTTAGCTTTGAGAAGGAAAGGCTGAGAGGTAATATGATCGCCAACTTCAAGTAATTGAAGGGCTTGTCACATGGAAGGTAGAGCGGGCTTGTTTTTTGCAGTTCAGAAAGGTAAGGCCAGAAATAACAGATGCAGGCTTCAAGAAAGTAGATTTTGACTGAACATTAGGAAGAATGTCCTAACAAAGAGGTGTTTGACAATGGAACTGATGACCTCACAGCATGAGGAACTCTTCTCCTTCAGTGGAAATGTTTAAGCAAAGGTTTTGACCTCCTACTAGGGATGCTCTAGTTGTGGGTTTCCTGCATGGACAGGGGCCTGGGCTGAATGATATTTGGGGTTCTTTCTGTCTCATGGTGGCACTGCAGGCTAAATCACAGAAGCCTTTGTGTGCTGCAGGGTCAGAAGACCAGCAGTCGTAAGATCGAATCCATGCGACGGAGTGAGCTCCCGTCGCTTTGTCCCAGCTCCTCGCCAACCTAGCAGTTCGAAAGCATGTAAATGCGAGTAGATAAATAGGTACCATCTCGGTGGGGGTAAACAGCGTTCCGTGAATAGCCGTGTTGGCCACATGACAACGGAAACTCTTCGGACAAAATGCTGGCTCTACGACTTGGAAATAGGGATGAGCACCGCCCCATAGAGTCAAACATGACTGACTAAAAATGTCAAGGGGACCCTTTACCTTCTGTCTCTAGAATCCCTGGGGAGTGGGGGATAAATTTGTTTAAAGTACAGTGTGAATGAGAGCTTTACAGAGATCATGGGCTGCCTGAAAGTGTTTAAAAACCTGTTGATCAATGGGGGGAAAATACACCATACCAACCCGTCCACCAAATATGGCAGACAACTTTATTAATGCATTACAAAGCTATATGCTATGTTTCCCTCCCCAGTTTCATCATCTCCCCATCTGCTGCTTTCCCGGTGTTAAGACAGGGCAGAGTCCCATCCTGTTGTTATTTACTCTTTAGGTTGTGCATGTAAACAGTGCTGCATATTTTACTATTACTAATACTAATAAAAGGCTTATTGCATGTGACCAGAAAAAGCGACTTCCTCCTTTTTTGGTTCAGGGAACCTATCACAGATCATCTATAGTACTTTGTCTGCAATGAAGAATAACTGCTTTGGAAACAGTCGGTCAAAGGGTTGCTATGAAGGAGGTGTAGGTAACATCTAAGAGTCAGATGGACATTTCTGTTGTTCCCCTAGACCAGTGGTGTCGAACTGTGGCCCTCCAGATGTTCTTGGCCTTCAACTCCCAGAAATCCTGGCCAGCAAAGGTGGTGGTGAAGGCCTCTGGGAGTTGAAGTCCAAGAACATCTGGAGGGCCACAGTTCGACGCCACTGCCCTAGACCTTCAAGGGCATACCCAGTGTGGTGAACTGCATGCGTTAGGATTCAGGAGGCCCTAGTTTGATTCTCTGTTCAGCCATGGAAGCTCCCTGGGGGGTAAAACTACTCTCTAAATATCTCACTTTGAAAGCCCTATTAGGGTTGCTATTAGTCACTTCTGACTTGATGACACGCAACAAGACCTTTCGGGGGGATAACCAGCACGGTGTAGTGGATAGAGGCCTGGGTCATCTATAGTAAAACCACTCTCTAAATAACCCATTTACTTCATACATAAAAACACAGGCATCCTTCAGTCTCGAGAGACTACGGTAACATGGTCTCTATCGAGAAGGCTTCAGAGCATGAAGCCTGGGTAAAGTAATATGGAGGATAGGCTGTTACCCAAACAGCAGATCCCCCCTCTCCACGTTGCTGAAATGGTACAATGGAAAGGCAAGAGCCAATACAACTGGTTCCAGCAACGTTTCGGGAGTTGCCAGAACGACATGAACTGCCTTCAGGACTCCAGCTCCGGATTTTGCCTCTAGGTTAACTCCTGAAGCAGTTTCCATGAGTGGATATAGCCGCAAGGCAGTGGAGGTTTGAAATTAGTTTTCCTTCTCCATTTACTTCAAAAGCCCTGTAAAAGGGTTGCTGTAAGTTGGTTCTGACTTCTTGATGGCACACAACACATAGACCTTGAAGGCCTTTCCCCCCAAGCCCGCAAATGGAAAACGATGTCCCTAGAAATCTCTTGACATGTGATGATATTTTTATACGGTTTCAGGAGAGTTCTAGACTAATATGTGAACAACCTGAAAGTCCTTTAGGGCTGTTCATGAGCCATAGGTTGCCTTTGGCATCTACTGTAATGGCACAAATCCTGTTGCGTAACACAAGCAAATCTTCCTGTTTCAGTCTTTTCTTTAGAGGTGAATAAAGAGCCCCCACTGCCATTCACGGGGGGGACATGAATCTGCACCAAACTAGCATGTGTGTGTCGCCCCTCCAACACTCAATAGCAGAGCCTTTTTATTTACCTACAAGGAATTGAACAGAAACTTACCCATTATGTTATGCAACAGGATATTGGTCATATAAAGAGATAGAGACGGAGACAGAGTCTAAATGTATATGCAGTGGGGTCTTGACTTGAGAACTTAATCCGTATTGGAAGGTGGTTCTCAAGTCAAAATGTTCTCAGGTCAAATCTGCATTTCCCATAGGAATGCATTGAAAACCATTTGATCCGTATTTGCTCTTTTCCGTCCATAGAAACTAATGGGAAACTGCTATTCTGCCTTCGACCACTAGAGGGGGATATTTTGTTTCTTTTTTTCTTAGGTCAAGAAAGGTTCAGGGAAGGCAGGGAAAATACCAGGCAGTACCAGGCAGTCTGAAGACTGTCTCCCAATCCACTCTCTAAACGCTGGGAGGAGTGAGGAAGCAGACAGGCACCCTTTTCACTGGCCAACAGTTAACTGAAAGTTCCAATTTTGCACTTTCCCTGCCTCCCACATGGTTTTTTTTCAGTTCTTAACTCAAATCTAAGTATGTAAGTCAAGTCAATATTTTCCTATGAGAGCGGTTCTTAAGTCAAAATGTTCTTAACTCGAGCCGTTCTTAAGACCCCACTGTAGTCTGATTTAAATCTTAATGAGTACAAACATATCCATACAACGTAGATACGTATTATTGACATTTTATAGACTCTGTCTATATATCAATCTATCGTACCTACCAGTTGACTTGCCTAGTGTGTGAATTAGTAACTCAACTCAGATTTTCTTTCAATGATTTGGACTTGATTCATGATTTGGAATCCAACCACCCATCCCCTTGTTTCTGGGAGGTGGGGAGCTTGTTTTTAAGAGGGACGCGGAAAATTCCTGCAAGAAACAAAATCTGGCATCTCTCCAGTATTTTCACAAGTTGAATAAAAGTATCGCCTATATTTGGACCACCTGCCTTTTCTCCAATCCAACTCTCTCACTCACCTCCCTGGGCGTAACTTTCATTTGGAAGTAGATCCCTGGGGAATTCTGGGAAATTTAGTCCAAAGCAATGTTTCCAAGCTCCGGTGAGAGCAGTACTCTAACCTATCCCTATATGTTGACCTTATAACTCTTTTGAAATAATTTGGTTCCTTCTTATGTCTTTGACAAACAGGGGAGGGAGGGCATATGAACCCAATAAATCAACACACCCTCCTCATCAGATTGTATAGGTCCACATGAAAGTAGAGTGCATGTGTAAGAAAGAAAAAGGTTGAGCAGGAACCAGACACTTATTTCCATTAGATTGAAAACCTACAAGAGCATTGGCTCCCACCATCCCCAGGATTATTTGATTTTTGGGTAGTTTTAAGATGGGTGTGTGGATCTTCTGAAGGGCCCATCACGGGCTGATCCACCCCACCAGAAGTCTGCTTCTGGGTTTGCTTTGTAGGGCTTGGGAAGGCAGAAGAAAGGATGCCTCGTCTTCCCTCGGAAGCACCAAGCAGGGATTTGAGGCTTGGGGCTCAATGTTTAGCTGGGGAAGAAGTGTAGATGGGTAGACATTGCGGGGATGTCTTGATCTAAGGATTCTCTCAGGAGAACCCGATTGTACTGATGACCTCCACAGATGCTTTAGAGAGAGTAGGAAAGCTGAAAGGGGGCCCTTTGTAAGATTTAGATCAGTGGTTCCCAATCTTGGATCCCTACAGTTTCTTGGGCTGCAATGCTCAGAAGCCTTCACCACTAGTGGTGCTTCTGGAAGTTGCAGTCTGAGAACATCTCTTGAGAGTCCCCTGGACTGCAAGGAGAACAAACCTATCCATTCTTAAGGAAATCAACCCTGAGTGCTCACTGGAAGGACTGATCCTGAAGCTGAGGCTCCAATCCTTTGGCCATCTCATGAGAAGAGAGGACTCCCTGGAAAAGACCCTGATGTTAGGAAAGTGTGACGGCAAGAGGAGAAGGGGACGACTGCGGATGAGATGGTTGGACAGGGTCATCGAAGCAACCAACATGAATTTGGAAGGCAGTGGAAGACAGGAGGGCCTCGCGTGCTCTGGTCCATGGGGTCACGGAGAGTCAGACATGACTTAACAACTAAACAACAAAAATGGTTTTTCAGGATGCTCATAATATAAGCCCTACCCCCAAAATAAGCCCCAGTTCAGTGAAATCCCGCCCTCTACCCTTGGGCAGCAACTAGAAGATTATGATAGGACTCTATTTGAATAAATGTAGATGGTTGCACATGAACAAAAAAACATCCCCTGAAAATAAGCCCTATTGAGTTTTTTGGAGCACAAATTAATATAAGACCCTGTATTATTTTTAGGGAAACACGATATTCGCAGTCCAGGTTTATTATACCAATAGTCAGCCCTATCTTTTTGACTCACACTTCCCACCCTGTAGATTGTCTTTTAAGATGCAAAGAAAGGAGACAGTAGCCAACAATACCAGAGTATTTTATTTATACTATTAATACTGATGTCTAGATTCTTTTTCAGCTCCATTCTACTCAGGCCAGATACCCACAAACATGTCCCTGCTAATGTTTTCCTATAAGCGTCAGAGGGATCTGTTCATGTCTTGCAGAAACATTACTAAAAGTATGCAGCCACGTGAGAGGAGATGCAAGGGAACTGAAATGTCAGCCCTTGTAGGAGAAAGATGGGGAATCTGTAGCCCTCCAGATCCTGTTGAGTTACAGGACTAGGGATAGGATTTCTTGGAATACAAATTCCATCATTATCCAATCTGGGAGTTCTCCCTGACAGGCAGACACCTAATCGTGGCTCACCTGACAGAAGAGCCAAGACTGGAAATCCATGAGACCTAGCTTTCTATTCAGAAAAAAAAGCTCCCAACTAGCAGCAAGGCAAAAGCAGGAGGGTTCAGCAGAGCTAGGCCTAGCTTAGGCTCAAAGCATTTCAGTTTAGGCCTTTCTCCCAGGTGAGCCATATTTAGGTACTGTAAGATGTCTGTCTGTCAGGGAGCGCCCAGACTGGAGAATTATGAGATCTGTAGCCCCTCCAAAACTAAAGATCCCATCTGATTACAATACACATCATCCTTCCCGACTAATGGGTCTCAGGGTTGATGCTGATGGGACCTTTTGAGTCCAAGGTCAGATTCTTCAGTCACCCTTTGCAGAATATAAGACAATAATGTACTGCTCCATGTTCTTCGAAGATAAGGATCAAACATGATGTAACACTCTAACACAATTCCCATTACAGTGGTGCCTCACTAGACGATGATAATCCGTTCCACTGAAATTGCTGTTTAGCGAAATCATTGTCTAGCGAAAAGCATTTCCCTATTGGAATGCATTGAAACCTGTTTAATGCGTTCCAATGGGGAAGAATCGTCGTTGTCTAGCGAAGATCGGCCATAGGAACACCGCTTTGCGAACCGCCGATCAGCTGTTTAAACAGCTGTCTTGCGAAGCTTAGGTACCAAAAAACACCCGTTTTGCGAGCACGGAGGGAGCTGTCAAAATCGTTGTCTAGCGAAAATCGGTTTGCCAAACACTGTCTAGCGAAATTCCCCCATAGGAATCACTGTTTTGCAAATCGCTATAGCGATCGCAAAAAGTCAATGTCTAGCGAAAAAACTGTCATGCGGGGTAACTGTCTAGCGAGGCACCACTGTATATGAATTTGTTTCCTATAAAGGGCAAATACCTCTCCTACGCAATCCAGGTCAGAAATCTCCCACAGATGAAACAGGACACTGCCGCCTCCCCCACTCCCCCACCATCCTGATCTGAACTGCCCTCCCCCATTGCCTCTTACTCAGGCTGGAAATCTCAGTGGTTGGGTGTCTCTGGCTGCAGATCCAGGGGTTCAATCCCCCCCACAGGGCCTCCCATGAGTAGAGCCATCATGTGTAGCCTCGAACCATCTGCACAGTCTCAGGGCAACCCCAGAAGAAGGGAAGGGAAAAACCACTTCTTAGTATTATCTACCTGGAAAACCCTCAAAAGGTTCACCCCAAGTCAGAAATTAGCTGACAGCATGTAATGATTATTCTTTTCTCTGTTTGTTTGTTTACTTATTTACTAACTAGACCACCTCTCTCTTTGTAGAGGGGCTCATGTTGACTCCACCTTGTGTGTTGGTCGGGGGCCGGATCCTGTAAAAGCATCCCACATAGGTGCATGATCAAGTCTGGTTATAGAAAATCTACAGAGACCAGTATATAAAGTTACCCCCCATTGTAATTTTCACTGGGCAGAGACGCCCTGAGACTTCTTCCACCCTTGTAGCAAGAATGTGACGCTGAGAGGGCGTAACATTAGATGCCTCACCTCTGGCCTGGACTCTTGTCGTAATTCTTACCCAAAGAAAAGTAGGGGAAAAACAGTACTTTACCCAGTCTACAAATGCATTGGATTACAACTCTCATCATCACACCAGCTTCTGGTTCAAACTAGGGATGGGATTTTCTGGACAATAAATACCAAAAAATTCTTAATTCTGGGGGTTTTATCTACCTGGAAGGCTACTACTAAACTCTCAAATGTGATGCATCTAGGGAAAAATGGCCTAAACCAGAAGGGTTTGAAGCTGAGCTAGGCCTTGCTCTGGCCAAGCTTTCAGAAAGAAAACTCCCAGCTAGCACTGGGGCAGGAACAGGAAGCTTGGGTGGCGCTCGGCCTAACTCAGCCTCAGAACCTTCCAGCCTAGGCCTTTCCTCCCAGGTGTATCCCATTTACGTGTCTGTAAGACGGATAGAGCTCCCGTCGCTTGTCCCAGCTCCTGCCAACCTAGCAGTAAGAGAGCATGTAAAAATGCGAGTAAATAAATAGGTACCACCTCGGCGGGAAGGCAACAGCGTTCTGTGTCTAGTCGCCCTGGCCACGTGACCACGGAAACTGTCTACGGACAAACGCTGGCTCTACGATTTGGAAACAGGGATGAGCACCACGTCTTAGAGTCGGACACGACTGGACTAAATGTCAAGGGGAACCTTTACCTTTACCTAAGGTGCCTGGATTCCATCCACAGACATCTGCAAAACAGGTAGAATACCCAGAATAGGGGATTATGGAATATGCAGTCCGGAAAAATCCCATCCCAAGGCCAACCTAGTTTGAAGGCCTACAGTGAAGGAAACAGGTGTCACTTCTCTTCTCCCAACTCCCCCTGTGCCACTTCATTGCTGTATGTAGGTTGTCTCCTTATAGCACTGCTTCTGCGCAGGGACCTCTCCTATATAGGAAGACTCGACAAGTCTTTGAAGCCGATTGGAAGCTCCTCACACCTTCTCTCCAGCGTGGGTTCTCAGGTGTCTAGAAAGATGGGAGCTCTGGATGAAGCTCTTCCCGCAGCTGGTGCATTTGTACGGCTTGTCCCCCGTGTGAGTCCGCCGGTGCTTCAGGAACGTCGACTTATCATTGAAGCTCTTCCCGCAGTCGGCGCATTTGTACGGTTTCTCCCCCGTATGGATCCGGTGGTGCTGGTAGAGGTGGGCACTCCGGCGGAAGTCCTTGCCGCAGAAAATACATTTGTACGGCTTCTCCCCAGTGTGCAGCCTCCGGTGGATCAGCAGCCTCGAGTTCCACTGGAAACTCTTCCCGCAGTCGGCACAGACATTTTTCCTCTTGTCCTTGAGACCTCCAGCATGGAGCATAGGGGTTTCACGGGGTTTGCTCTGGACCGCCCCTCTAGAATGATATTCGTCCAGCCGAAGCTTTGGCTCGTTCGGCGTAGCTTCCCCCACAACCCAGTGCTGGGAAAAATTTTGCTCGGCTTCTCCCAGTGTAATCCTACGGACTTCCACTTTTTCTTCATTGTCCCACTGCAGGGGGTGCCATTCGTTTTCGTTGGCCTTCCTGCTAACTGTTGGGATAAACAGAGACTCTCAGGGCGACAGACAAGAGAGAGTTTCGAATCACAAAACGATAGAGTTTTAAGAAGACATCTACTAGTCCACTTTATCCTGATCTACAAAGCCCGAAGGCAACAAGCATTCCTAGAAAGCTCCACAGCGTTTGGGTTATGATGAGAAAGATTCGTTTCTCTCCCTATAAGCCTACCTGGCTCCTGAAAATCCATGAAGCACAACTCAAGAGCATTGGTCGGGATCTGTTAGAGATGTGACGTTTGGACTTTCCAGGGAGACAAATCCCCAAATTCTCTGTTCTCGAAGTTCTGTCTGACAGATACACAACCTACAGAGACACCTACATTTTGCTCGCCTGGAGAAAGCTCTTGCTCAGAGGCTTCACGGCCTAGCAAAAGCCAACTTCCTATTAAAAAAGGAAGTTGCCTTGGCCTCGCTGTTAGCTGGGAGATTCCCAGGCACTGTAGGGGTAGCTTATTCTTTTTTTTTTGGACAGTACGTTAGGCCATGTGAGGCCTTCTCCAGGTGAGCAAAATTTAGCTTTCTGTAGGTGTGGGTCTGTTGGGCAGAACTCCAGGGTGGAGAATTCTGAGATGTGTAATCTAAAAAATCCAAGAGGCATATGCCTATGATCTGAATAGCTACCCTGTTTCCCTGAAAATAAGTCCTAACCTGAAAATAAACCCTAGTATGATTTTTCAGGATGCTCATAATATAAGCCATACCCCCAAAATAAGTCCCAATTAAATGAAACCTCGCCCTCCACCCTTGTTCAGCAGCCAGAAGAAGATGACATGACTATATTTTAATAAATGTAGATGGTTGTACATGAGAAAAATAAAACATCCCCTGAAAATAAGCCCTAATGCATTTTTGGAGCAAAAATTAATATAAGATTCTGTCTTATTTTTGAGGAAACAGGGTAAGGTTATAAGAATGATCCTTTACTCTGCATTAATTCATTCCATAAGCTGCTTTGGATCTCACACAGGCAGGAAAGGCGAGGTGTTGGAACAAACAAACGGAGGCAAGACCCAGAATTCCCCAGCAAGCATAACCTCTGGCAGCGGTCGATCTCATCAAAAACTCTCAGATCAGTAAATCATACCTAGCAAACTGGCATCTTCGACACTTTCCAGTTTGATTTCTCTGCCGGCTGGCCTGACCTCCATCTCCTGCTGTCCTTCTTTGGAGAACCTCATAGCCTGCTCCTCAACCGGCGCAGGGATCTGAAAGAGAAGGGACGGTTCATCAAGACAGAGCTATCACCTGGGCAAAGTCCCACAACTATAGAAAAGACAGGGGATTTTTATTATCCAACTCACCCTACTATCTTTGTAACTAAGCTCACAAATATGACTGGCCTGGAAGCAAAATGACTAAAGAGGCTGTTAATCTGCTTGTTCTGGGTTTTTCGGGCTCTTTGGCCGTGTTCTGAAGGTTGTTCTTCCTGACATTTCGCCAGTCTCTGTGGCCGGCATCTTCAGAGGACAGCGACCTGTGCTCTGGTGTAGTAGGCTTGGGAGTGCAGTATTTATGGCTGTGAGATAGGCTTTTGTCTTTTTCTGTAGATGGGTGATTAGTGTGTATTGTTGTGGGTGTACTGTTGTGCTAAGAGGAAGAGATTATCTGTTCCTGTGATTGATGGGTGTCATTAGCTGGGGATCACTACACACAAAAGACCAGCTAATGACACCCATCAACCACAGGAACAGATAATCTCTTCCCCTTAGCATATTTCCAAGCAATTTACTCTACAGCTGAAAAGCACCTCAGAACGACTTGTGTGGCAATGAAAGAAACAAATCAGGAGAGTCCCAAGCTTATAATGAAAAATGGCATGACATAAAATGAAGTGAGGAAGGGAAGAGGCGGGGGTGGGGGAAAACCCTCAGCAAACTTTTCATGTCTTGAGTTCCCCACTTTAGTGGGATAGCTGCTGGATGAAAGCTGGGAAGAGGTAAAGGCCGATGGGACTGACATCTCAGGGTTCCGAACGGGAATCCTGATTTCCTTTTCTCTCTCTTCCACAACCTGCAGGCTGAGGGAATTCCTGCAGACATCGGAGGGCCTTAGTTCACATAATATAAAATTCCCATCTCTAGTTGTGGGTTCAAATCCCAGAAGGGTTCCTGGCACGTTTGAAACCCCATACTCGCAGCCCCATTAGTGCAGAGATAATAAAGCCTTCAGAAGCGGTTTCCCAGTTCCTCCTCTGGATGACTCTTCAGCTTCTCCAGAACTGCAAACTACAATCTAAGAAAGCCTGGTTCCCCTTTAAAAGCAATTTTATTCCCTTAGCTTTAAATCCAGGGAGAACTTTTTTTTTTCAAGAAAGAGGTGGTGACCAGCTGGCCCATTCTCATTTCTAAACAGGGATTTTCGGAGGGAGGGCCCTCTGAATCAACTGAGAGTAAGTAGCCTGGATGGCCATTTGACTCGGGAGAACTGCTTCAAGCAAGCTAGTACGGGATTTGAGAAGCCCGGGTATCTTCCTGGAATTTGAACCTGCAACCTGGTAGGGTATTTCTGTGTTTTGTGAGCAACAGCCTCCAGAAGTCTGCAGGAATTCCCTCAGCCAGAGTTCGGGGAAGTAGAGTCCATGAATCCTGAAAACCCCATGCGCAACCCACAATCTCCAGTTTCGTAGCTGGCCATTTTATATGGCAAGCCAACGGACCTTCGGGTTCACCTATTTTCCCGGGGCGACAGGAAATTACCTTTAAATGGTAATTTAATTCCACCAAATGGACTCTTGGCATGACTTTCTCAAATCCTATATTTTGTTACCACTGATTAGGAAAGTCTGCTTCAGTATTAAGGAACTACTGATGTAGAACTGAAAGGCTTGGTGGATAAATTGGGCTGGGCACCCGGTTCAAATGTCATCTCCCTCGTCACAAATACTTGCCGAGGGTGCCCTGAGGAAGCGGACACCTCTCAGCCTTCGACCTACTTCACAAGAATGTCATAAAGAGTGCAACCGTATGTAATTTGAACTCTAACAATAATCCTATGCCGTCAAGTCAATTCTGACTTACAGTGACTTTTTTATTATTACTGTTTTCCAGGCAGAGAATTCTCAGGCATAGTTTGTCCTTCCCTTCTTCTGGGAGTATCTTGAGACTCTGCAGCTTGCCCAAGGATACTCAGGCTGGCTCTCCTTCAGGAAGGCCCAGTGGGGGAATCGAACCTCCAACCTCCGGCTCTTCAGTCAGTGACCTAAACTACTGAGCTATCAAGCCAGCTTTTTTAAAAAAGCCATATATAAAAGTTATATATATATATAAGCTGGATTCCGAAGGGGCAGAGGAACTAGAGACCAAACTGCTAACATTCGCTGGATTATGGAGAAAGCCAGAGAGTTCCAGAAAAATATCTACTTCTGCTTCATTGACTATGCAAAAGCCTTTGACTGTGTGGACCACAGCAAACTGTGGCAAGTCCTTAAAGAAATGGGAGTGCCTGACCACCTTATCTATCAACTGAGAAACCTATATGTGGGACAGGAAGCAACAGTTAGAACTGGATATAGAACAACTGACTGGTTCAAATTTGGGAAAGGAGTACAACAAGGCTGTATATTGTCTCCCTGCTTATTTAACTTATATGCAGAATACATCATGCGGAAAGCTGAACTGGAGGAATCCCAAGCCGGAATTAAGATTGCCGGAAGAAATATCAACAACCTCAGATATGCAGATAATACCACTATGATGGCAGAAAGTGGGGAGGAATTGAAGAACCTCTTAATGAGGGTGAAAGAGGAGAGCACCAAAAATGGTCTGAAGCTCAACATTAAAAAAACTAAGATCATGGCCACTGGTTCCATCACCTCCTGGCAAACAGAAGGGGAAGACATGGAGGCAGTGACAGATTTTACTTTCCTGGGCTCCATGATCACTGCAGATGAAGACAGCAGCCACAAAATTAAAAGACGACTGCTTCTTGGAAGAAAAGTGATGACAAACCTAGACAGCATCTTAAAAAGCAGAGACATCACCTTGCCAACAAAAGTCCGAATAGTCAAAGCTATGGTTTTTCCTGTCGTGATGTATGGAAGTGAGAGCTGGACCATAAAGAAAGCAGACTGCCGAAGAATTGATGCCTTTGAATTGTGGTGCTGGAGGAGGCTCTTGAGAATCCCCTGGACTGCAAGGAGAACAAACCTATCCATTCTAAAGGAAATCAACCCTGAGTGGTCACTGGAAGGGCAGATCCTGAAGCTGAGGCTCCAGTACTTTGGCCATCTCATGAGAAGAGAAGACTCCCTGGAAAAGAACCTGATTTTGGGAAAGTGTGAAGACAAGAGGAGAAGGGGACGACAGAGGACGAGATGGTTGGACAGTGTAATCAAAGCGACCAACATGAATTTGACCCAACTCCAGGAGGCAGAGGGCCTGGCATGCTCTGGTCCATGGAGTCACGAAGAGTCGGACATGACTTAATGACTAAACAACAACGACAACAACAATAAAAATTAGCTGTGATTGTTACCTGCAGTTTCTGCTTCTCCTTCTCCAGGAACTCTTCTGCCAGAGCTACTGCTTGGGAACAAGTCTCAGGGTTTCTCTCCCGGACCCAGGTTTGCATTTCTGGGGGCAGGATGGTCAGGAACTGTTCCAGGATCAAGGCTTCCAGGATCTGCTCCTTCGTGTGCTGCTCAACTTTCAGCCACTGGTGGCAAAGGCCCTGCAAGTGGTGACACACCCCCTTCGGCCCCTCGGCCTCCCGGTAGCAGAAACGCCGGAAGTGCTGGCGTTCCTTCTCCCGCCTCATGGCGTCCCTTTGCAAGATGGTCGCCTTGACTTTCCCATAATCCCCTCTGTCCCCAACTTCCATCTTTTCAAAGGCCTGCTTGGCTTCTCCCGCCAGGGCTGGGAAGAGCCGGCTCACCCAATCCGCCTTGGGCCACCGGCACGCCTTGCCCACTTGTTCAAAGGAGGCCAAGAAAGCTTTGGGGTCGTCCCACGGCGTGGGTTCCTCTGGCAAGACCGGGACCCCACAGCCTGAGCAAGGGGCCTCCCTGGGCTTTAGCAGCTCCTCCTCCTCCTGACACTGTGTTTCCCAGCACGGGGTCAGCAGCTCCTCTGACTCCTGTTTTACCTTCAGCCCTCCATCCCATCTCGGGAAGTCCACCGTCTGGCCAGTGGCGGAAACCGGATCCTCTTCCTTGATTCCTTCCAACCGGATCCTGGGTTGGGCCCCTGCTCCAGCGTTTTCTCCAGCCTCTGTCACGACACTGCGCCCTGGGCCAAACGCAGCCATTCTTTCCCGATTTTGGCAAATAGCAGCAAATTCTTTTTTTAAGGGGGTGGATGGGGTGTTTGCTTACAAAGGAGGAGGGAAGGGAGGTAACCCAGTCTCTTCTCAAAGACAGATGGATTTAGCACGGCCAGAATGTTCCTAGACAATACCCAATACCACTCTGAACAAATCTTGACTGATTCTGGAAGCTGAGCAGGATCACACCTGGTTGTTACTCAGAAGGAAGGTCACCAGCGAGGGGGGAAAAAATCCTGTAGAGACACCTCTAGAGTTGACAGTACTGGTCCACACACACCAATGCTCTCATGCTATATAAGGCAAGTTCATAAGTCCCTACTTTTCCAGATGCCTGAACCTGATGCAGACATGTAAGTACGCAGAATAATCATCTTATAATGATCTTGGAATTGTAGAGATGAACGGGACCCTAAGGGATGATCGAGTCCAGCCCCTGACAAGAGAGGCACCCTGGGGGAATCGAACTCCCAACCTTTGGCTCTGCGACCAGATCCGTAAACCCACTGAAACTAGGAAGTTCAGAACACAATCCGAGGGCGGGAATCTGGAATCAAGTGATGTAGCCAAAGGGCTCCACACTCAAGCAAAAAAATCCAATTAAGATTAATTAAAAGTTAAAAGACTATATCCTTTTTTCCCCCTTTCCTATCCAGGAGGGGCTCCCCAGAAAGATCCTGGAGGGGGGTGGACTACGCCTTTTTTTGGGGGGGGAGAAATGAGAATATTTCCTTGCCCAGGAAGGTGAAAAATGCTTGAAGCGCTGGTGTTTTTTTACCCTGAAGTCGTGGGATCACCTAAGAAACCCGGAGGTGGTGGGTTCGAATCTTGCAGAAGCTCCAGGCATGTTCCAAAGCCCATAGAGGCTGGTTTTTCTCACTGCTTCCTTCCGGAATGAAGGCGTCCTCCGAATCAAACAGCACTCTTGGGGTTCCTCCCTCTCCTCGCATTCAAAGCTACCACGGCTTCGCTCCCAGCAAATAAAAGTGGAGAATGGGGGGGGGGGGGGAGAGACAGGAAGTGGGACTTCCCCCAGGAGTTACATTCTCTTCCGGCTCCATCCCAAGTTTCCTGCTGGTCCTCTCTAGGCATGGGCCGCGTTGTCTGTCTTAACCCTTCAGGGACTGGCCAAAAAAATAATAATAATCAGCGAACCCGGAGTAAGAATCTCTTTGAATTCCCTGGTTTTCCATTCCCACCGATCACTGGTTAAAAAAAAATTACCCCATAGACTTTTACTGATTCTTTAAAATAAAAACGAAATTTTATCTAAAATACTCAAATTATTTTCCTTCTGGTTTTTATCAACCTTTTTTTTGCGCTTCCAAATCAGGAGACTGTCTTGGGACTTTATTACTGTATATTCAGAATAATTCACAATAATATTTATTTATTTATTTATTTATTTATTTATTTATTTATTTAATTTTTACCCCGCCCCTCTAGACAACGTCCACTCGGGGCGGCTTACAAAAATTAAAACACATTAAAACAATGTAGAAAAATAACTAGCATGATGCAATTATTATAATTTTTATAATAATTATTATAATAAGCAGCAATTGTGGAGTTGAAAAGGATCCCAGGGGCCATCTAGTCTAACCCCACAGAGAAGCCAGATATTTTACCTTTTTGCCTTCTCTCTGAGTCGATCAGGGCTGAAGACGAGTTGGAATTTAAAGGAAAGGCTCTTTTAAATGGAGATCTGGTACTTTACCTTAAACGGCATTCCCATCTGTTTTTCTCTACCTGCATTTTGGCAACATCTTTTAAAGAAAAGATCTGCAGATCTCGAAAGCTTGCACGCAATTTTTGAACCTTTTTAAAATGTAAAGGTATAAATGGATTTTTGTTTCATGCCCAGAATGGCTGTCTCGATATTTTGTAATTCTCACAAACGGGACAAAAAATTGAGGAGGAGAACTTTTAGGGACCGAGATGCTTCTCCCCATAGGTTAGAAATGCTAAATTTTTGGACTACAACTCTCAGAATCCTCAGTCAGCATGCTGGCTAAGCATTCTGGGAGTTGTAATTTTAGAGGAGGCGGACTCGACCTTTCTTTTCAAACAGGCTGGCTGTCTTAGTGGGTGTTTTAAATAGTTTGTTGTGACTTGTCGCTTTCAATCTATTTTTGTTTTGATTTTTTATTTTGTTTACCATTTTAAAATCCCTTTAAATATTTGTATACTTGCTGGTTTTAGCTTTTATGGCCTTTTTAAGATGAAAGGCAGGGTGAAAATATTTTACATAAATAAATACATAATCAAAAACTTTCCAAGGGCTGAATGCCTCTGACCATGTGAAGAGTGCCATTCCCCAACCTTTCGGGAGGAGATTCTTTTCTTGAATTGGGTCTTTAAAAAAAAGGAACGCCGGGCATGCATGCAGTGCCTTTCCTTTTAGAAGCAGTACTTGAATTACTGGGAAACATGAAGGGCTCTGAAATATGCAGATCTTACCTCCTCAGCTCCCCGCAAATAACTGTTACAGTATTTACACACATCCATCAGCCTAAAGAGAGCTTTGTTCTGAAGTATGTATATTCTTTTCTGTGGTATTAAAGCAGAGCCCTGACAGCAGTGTTTCTGAGCGGATCAGTTCCAGGCTCACCCGTGGATACCGAAAAACGTAGTTAATAGCAAACTTATTTAATAGCAAACGTTATACAGTATGTTTGTACAGTACAGTATATGTATATAGCATGGACTCTGGCTCCCTCTAGTGTCCAGTTCTGATTACTTCATCTTTAGAAATCTATATTTCTAGGATTTTTCTTTTAATATTTTAAATATTTTCACACTGTGGATAAGAGAATCAGTGGATGCTGAACCCACAGATAAGGTGGTCCTACTGTATTCTGCCCAAACAGTGTTGTTGCACCTCCTGCCAAATTTTATTTTTAAAAAAACTGGTTAGTGCTCTCTTTTCTGGGTTGTTTTTTTCAGCTTCCACCAGAACCCATTGTACCAGTTTTCCAGATGCTGTCTCAGCCTTAAGACATGTTCATGCATCAAGCATCAGTAACTAATTGATAGGTTTTTTAAAAAAATTGATAGTTCTTTTTTATTGCCTTTTCTTCTGGATGGCATTGGAGTACCTTAGATTTAAGCACTGTACTATAAAAATACAAAATCATAACAATAAGCTAATCAGTTTGTTTGTTTTTTTACTTCAGAGTGTCTATGCAGTGCTTCGGAACTTTGGATTCCCAGATGTTCTTGGTTTTTGTTAAGGGCAATTATAACTTTTAGGTAGCGGATCAGGCACAGCCTTTCTGCAAACTTTTACCTAATAGACAGTGGCTGAAATCCAATTGCTCTTAGGTGAGGCTGTGTAAAGCTGGTGATGTCATCGGCCTTAGGTGGTGTAACTTGTAAGTAACAGGATTTCAGCCTCTGTGCATTTGGGTCATACATCCCAGCATGTTATTGCTTAGAACCGAGATGTTAGAAAAATGAAGAGATACACATCATTCTTGTACGTAATGAGGCCAAAATGGTGAAGAAGAGGGAAATACGTTCTACGTCAAACGGCCATCTTTAACCCTTTCAGGGCACTCTTCTTCTGAATATGGTCAACATATCCTGCTGACTCCACAAACTGCAAATTCCCTTCCTTTCTTTACTTTTCCTCTTCAAGATTTATTTATTTATTTATTTATTTATTTATATATATATATATATATATATATATATATATATATATATATATATATATATATATATATATATATATATATATATATATATATATTTATATTTATATATTTATATTTATATTTATATTTATATATTTATATATATCCCGGCCATCTGATCAACTGACCACTCTATTACCCCAATAAGCTTCAGTGCAGATAGCCCTGTTAATATACACTAGCATATCGGACAAAAACAAATCAAAAACCAACAAAAAATAAAGAAGACAAAAACATTGTGGCACCTTAAACCACTTAACTGCTATATTGGTCATCTAGCACAACTGTTGCCACAATTGTCACCTCTCCCCTGCCCCAAAATTGTGATAGCACAGTGGTTAACTTGCAGTCAAGACTCAGAGGGACTAGAGGTTCACTCAGCCTTCCGTCCATCCAAGGTCAGTAGATTTAAGCACCCAGCTTGCTGGGGGGGGGCAGGTAACGTGTAGCTTTATTTGCTAGCGGGCTTTGCTTTTTGCTTTACAAATATCCCTCCTCTGTGGCCTGCCTGTACGTTACGCAGGCATAAGGAAAACAACACCATCAGCCGTGGTCGATGGCGGATAATTGACGGAATTCCGGCTGCTTAAGTGTAATCTCATTGGATGCAAACTGGGGGACCTCGCCTAGAATCAAAACGAGGACTCTTTAATTAGAGGCAATCCAACCCATGCAAAAATCCAGAAGAAAATTTTAAGCACGATCAGTCACTGGGAAGTGAGAAGGGCATTTAGCACAGATAAGCAGATACATCCAAGTAGAGGATAATGAAAAGATTTTGCCCAATCTCCGTGTAAAAATACAACTTCTGTGAGTACAGGATTGTTAAGCAAAAGGGCCAGAAAAAGATAGACATGCAACAGTTACGGGAAATGAGAATTGCCTGAACAGTGGTTGTAAACTTGTTGGGATCACAAACATGCATATAAATGGCTTTAGTCAGCTGATGTGCCTGACATGTGCCAGACACTCGATCACAAGGGCAACCGGGCACATGACCATCGGGTAGCCACACCAGGTCAACATGATTCTTCCTGAGCATGTACAAAATTCCAGCAGTTTTTGGTCACTGGCCATTCACATATGTCTAATGAGTAATACAAGAGTAGCTGTCTGCTGGAAGCTCAAGAGACAAGTGTCAGCTTAAATTTCCCAGGAAGGGAATAAAACGCGGTCGTCTTTTAAGAAGCCTCAAAAGTGTGATTTTATCATGCTGAAGGCTGGCCTATTTTTCTTTGCCTTTTAAAAATTCATTTTAAGTTCCAGTCCTGTACTTGCTCACCTGGGACACATTCCGCTGAGCCTCTCCATGCAGGCATTTGTCCCATTTTGCCCCAAACCATATCTTTTTGAACCCCTATCAGGGGTTCTACTATTCTGATGTAGGCTGGACTGTTTCAGTTTAGTCTATTCCCAACAAGCGTAGTCATTTGGAACAGATTAATCTAGAACCTGGCAGCTCTTTCTGGTGTCAATTACTGGCAAATACTTCCCCTGATCGTCTGCGGAGGATCAGGGGAAGTGAAATTATTTTTGATTGCTAGATGGTTGTTGATGCAATGAATCACTTTGATTAAATTTTAAAAACATTTTTTCTCTGCCTGTCTTGTGTACTGCCGATTGAGACCACGGCTGCAGGCAATTTCTCAAACAGGAATACACAGAAAGTCAAAGAAAAAAATTTAATTGAAGTGTTTTGTCAAAGCAGTGACCATCTAGCAAAAGTTAAAAAAATAATTTCACTTTCCCTGACCCTCCACAGATCATCAGGGGAAGCATTTAATTCCCCACTGTGCCTCCTTGACAGGGGCTGGATGCAATACTCCCTAGGGTCCTTTCCAGTTCTGCAGTTATAAGATGATGATGATGATGATTGTTTGACATGGAGGCTGGTATGCCATTTGGATGGGAGGAACTCACCAAATGGCACATCACTCCTTCCCCCACCTCAACTAGCCCTTTGCAGCTCGATCCAGCCCATATCAAAATGGCCAGTCTGGATAGGCCGTCAGTTGGACTTACTTCTGAGTAGACATGCATTTGACTGCACCCGTTAAGACTCCAAAGCAATCATACCATGGAACTGAAATGTACGCATGAAATCAACAGCTCAACAAGATGTTCTAAAAATCACCAGTTGGCTTTCCCCAAGAACACTTACACAACGATCAAAGCAAGTAAATTTTAATAGAATACTGTAAGGTGGTTTGTTATGGAATACAAAGTTTTATTTTCATGTCTGAGAGAAAATCTACCCAACTCCATAAAACAACTTTTTTTCTTCTTTTTAAAAAATCCAATGAATGCCATAAAGCACCAAAACACCGAATAAAACTATAAAACTCTGAAAGCAACAGACGCCAAAAAAATTTGCTTTTGAATCTTGGCGACGAGCAGTGCGTCACAGAGCGACACTCTTAGGGCTCGACAATGGCCAGGGTGGGCACCCGAATGCTACCTTCTCCCATTCCAGGCACCATTTTGGATAATTTTTCCAGCCAAGCAAAGAACTTTCTTGTGCAAGCAGAATTTACTTGCACAAAAGTAAGTTGTTTACTTTTGCAAGCAGAGATTTGCTCAAAGACCAAAGGGATTTGCTCAAAGACCATGGATCACCCCCTCCAGTCAAAAAATGAGAGGCCTCAGTAGGTGCAAAGCCTACACTTACTTCGGGCCACTCAAAACAGATCTATTATTTTTGTCATCTCTGGGAATGTTGCATGTACAGGCTCAAGCCTATATTGCCTCTCTGGTTACCGACAGTAATGTGGGTTTTGCGGTTGGTTCGCAAGTGTTAAACCACACAACCAGCTCAGTTATTTTGTATGGGGAAGCTGGCTAAATTGAGTTATAATCCGTAATAATAGGAGGACTTCCAATGCCGCTACCCTTATACAAGAAAATCTAACTTTTACTGATTAAACCACATTTTGCTGTGGGTTCCCAGAGGAAAGATGGACTAAGTCAACAAGAAGCATTAGAAATACCCTTCTAAAAAAATGGAAAATTTTGCCCGGGTGAGCCAGCTAAACTGTAAAAAAAAAATTGGATGCAAATAGTAAAAATATTCTACTTATCACCACCCTTTATCTACAAAATGTTCCTGTTTATAGAGATGGGCACAAACCACCGGCTATGCCTGGTTCGTTTATCAGTCAAACAGGTGTTTAGTGTTTCAAAGCCGTGCCCACTCAAAGGCAGCACCCTGGCTTCCTTGCCCTGCCTCCTCTGGGCGCTGCCCCTGAATGGGTTCCTGCTGGGGGAGGCAGGGCTGAGAAGCACCAAATACCTGTTTGGCCACTAAGCGAACTGCCACGAACCGCCAAATCAGCAGTTCGTGCCCATCTCTATCCCATTTCCATTTTCTCTCCCCTGCCGCCCAGCCGATCAAAACCTGGAGGAGCTCTTCATGTGCTCCATTTGGTGTTGGTCACGCCACCACTTGCGGTCAAACCCTTCCCCGCAGTAGGAGCACTCGTGGGGCTTCCGGCCCACGTGCCGGCACTCGTGGCGAGCCAGCTCGGACCTGAAGCAGTAGCCCTTGCCACAGAAAGAGCAGGTGTACCGCTTCTCCCCCGTGTGGCACATCTGGTGGCGGCGGAAGCTGGCCAGCCCGTTGAAGGTGACGTGGCATTCCGGGCAGGTTTTGACTGTATGCTGGAGGGCCTCGTTCTGGAGGAAACGGGACGTCCTCCGTTTCACCACAATTTTTGGGAGAGAAGAAGGAGACGGCGGCGTTGGTGACGGCAGCGGCGGAGGGGAGGGGAAGGTCTCGACTGGGCGCAGGGGGCGGCCTCTCCTCAGCGGCTGCGAGAGGCGACATTCCAAGGTTTGCCCTCTTTGTTTCCAGCGGTAGGGGAGCACCGTATTTGCTCTTCCCGGAAAGCGGGCTCTCAATCTGGCTTCTCCATAGCGGGCCCAATGCAGGTACCCCTTCTTGCTCACGTTAGTCTGCTTGTAACCTGTTGGAAAGAAGACAGGAATTCTCACAGGCCCTAGTTCCATCCTGCCTGGATTTATCAATGATCAGCCAAGTCCCCGGTCACAACAGCTCCACCGGCTGCTGGTCCACTGCTGGGCACAATTCGAAGTGCTGGTTTCGGCTTATAAAACCTTAAACAACTTGGATCCAAGCAAATTGAGAGACTGCATTTCCCTTGATCAGCCTACCTTAGGTTTTTAAGTCGTCTTTCTCTCGTTCCTGCCACCCTCACAGGTGCCTCTGGTGGGGACACAAGAGAGCACCTTCTCTGTGGTGCTTCCCAGACTCTGGAACTCCCTCCCACTAGAGGCCAGGCTGGCCTCCTCTTGGCTGTCCTTCTGCAAGGAGGCCAAATGACCTTTCTCTTTAGGCAGGTGTTCTCTTGAGCCACAGGCTCCCTAAGACTTGCACTATGTTTTTTTTTTCTTTTTACAGTGGTGCCTCACATAGCGACATTAATCCGTGCAGCAAAAATACCTGCTAAGCTATGTGATTTTAAAAAGCCCATAGAAATGCATTAAAACCTGTTTAATGCATTCCTATGGGCAAAAAAAATAACCTTAAAGCGAAGATCCTCTATATGGCGGCCATTTTCGCTGCCTCTTAAGCGAGGAATCCGTGCAAAAACACAGTGGGCAGCCATTTTTTTTACCCTGCGGCCATTTTGGAACTGCCGATCAGCTGTTAAAAAATCATCGATTTGCGATGATCGGTAAGCGAAACAGGGAACCGATCATCGCAAAGTGAAAAAACCCATTAAAAACATCACAATGCGATCGCAAAAAGTTAATTGCTATACGGTTTCGTCACTAAACGGAGCGCCCGTTAATTGAGGCACCACTGTAATTGTTTTTTCCCCTTCCCCCTTCCAGTTTCATATTGTTGGCTTTTAATATCGTAAGCCACCTTGGGTCCTCTTGAAGAGAAAGGCGGACTATAAATATTTTAAATAAATAATCGACACAGAGAAAGGCGTTCTAGAATAGATTTCCTTCCAGCCACATTTGGCTTCAATTGATTTTCTGATCAAGAAAAAAAAGCCTAAATTAAAACTTCATCTCTGCTTATATAACAGCAGCAGTGCTTCTGTATTAAGCGAATTCACGAGACCCTTTCTCTGCCTCAACCAGGGCCGAGGACAGAGATTTGGTTGTGCAACCTTCCTAGAGATAGGCATAAACCACTGATTCAGTCCAGTTCGTTTACGGCCACAAGAGATGTTTGGCGGTTCGGTGGTCCACCCAGAGAAGCCGGGACACTGCTTCCGAGCGGGCGCCTGTCAAACCACCCAACACCCACTGCGGAGGTAAAGAAACCAGGATGAACCACCAATCTCTCAAACTGTCTTTTAGGTCTGCAGAGAGGAGAGCTGTGTAAACGGATAGCTTGCCCAATCTTTGTTCCTCTGAGCCTCCATAGCTTCCCATCTCGGAAACCTTCTCTCATTGCAAAGATTACAGGTGCAACATCGGGATTCAGTGGGTCTCACTTCTCGGCAGATATGTGCAAAGCAAGTGTACCACGAAACACAAAACCAAGCACTAATTGGCTTTCCTCAAGAATTCAGCAAGTCTTCTTTCCCCTCACCCACTAAAACTCAAGTGTTAGGAAAACAGTAGGAAAGGAGGAAGACTGCACATGAGATGGACTGACTCCATAAATGAATGCACGACCTTGAGTTTTGAAGATCTGAGCAGGGCTCTTAATAAGAGGACCTTTCAAAGGTCAATTCACAGGGTTGCCGTGAAGTTGGAAGTGACATAAGGTAGACAACGTGTTCCATGTTTGAACTGGGACTTTGGCTTTGAGATCTTAATTGTACCGTTATCCAGAGGGCAGGCAGAGAGCTTGGAAAAGGTGATATTTTTGGACTATAATTCCCAAGTCTACATAGCTATTCCGGTATGTGAGTATGTGTTTACACAGAGAGGGAGAGAGGATGATGCCTATATCCTGTTTGGTTCCGACATACACCCATGGATGCTGAAAACTGCAAATAGCAAATGCTATTCACAGCAGAGTAAAATAACAAAAGAGAGATTACTTACGTGTAACCATGGTTCTTCGAGTGGTTCTCTGTGAATCCTCACAAATGGGTTTTACTGCGCCTGCGCAGGACTCCTCAGAATGTTCTAGAGCTTTAAAAGGCGTGATTAGTAGGACGTTGCCCCATGGCGCGCATGCTCCGCCCGCCAATATTACCTCAGTTCCCAATGTCCGCCACTGTCAAAGGTCTGACCCCCACAAAGCTCACGACAACAAGTGATGGACAGCGGGGAGGCTGGGCGGGATGGGTGGATTCACAAAGGACCACTCGAAGAACCATGGTTACAGGTAAGTAACCTCTTTTTCTTCTTCGTGGCCTCTGTGAATCCACACAAATGGGTGACTAGCAAGTTCACTTACCAGAAAGAGGGCCGTCACACCAGCAACGAAGTTGGCACAGCCCTTCTGAAGCCTGCTTCCTTCTTGGCCCTGACACCAAGACAATAGTGTGTCACAAAAGTCGAGGGTGTAGACCAGGTGGCCGCTCGAAAGATGTCAGGGACTTCTACGCTACGCAACAAGGCCGTAGACGTTGACACCACTCTAGTGGAGTGTGCCTTTAGCATCTCTGGCGGAGTCTTGCCTGCCAATTCGTAAGTCAACGTAATGGCCGAGACAATCCACCCTGAGAATGTCTGTGAGGAGGCAGGAGAAAACCCTTTCATGGGCCATGGAAACAGACAAAAAGTCTGGGAGAAACACGGAAGTCCTTGGATCTGGAAATATAAAATGCCAGAGCTCAATGAACATCAAGGGAGTGGAGCATGTGCTCAACATCAGAAGATGGATTAGGGAATAACGTCGTTGATTAACGTGGAAATCAGAGATCACTTTGGGAAGGAAAGACACATCCAGATATAAAACAACCTTGTCAAGAAAAAACTGAATATAAGGGGCATCAGCCCGAACAGCGGCCAGTTCACTTGCTCAGCGTGCAGAGGTTATCGCCACAAAGGAACAAAGAAAGTCTTAATAGAGAGGAATTTGAGGTGCACAGAAGCCATGGGCTCAAATGGAGGACGAGTCGATGCACGGAGAACGACCTGAAGAAACCACTGAGGAAGTTGAGGTCGAGTAGGTGGGCGCACGTTTCATAATCCTCTCACAAAATCTCTTTAATGTAGGATGGGAAAACAAACAGGAAGTTTCAGATCCTTCAGGTTGGCATAACACCATCGCAGAAATATAAACCTTTAACACTGAATGGGACAAACCTTGGTCAAACAGATAACGAAGGAACTTAAGAAGGGTATCCAGGGAAACTGGGACCGTAGGCCATTTCTGGGATGCAACAAATTTGAGGAAGAAATTCCATTTATATGAGTAAAGTAGTTGAGTAGAGGGCTTCCTTGCTCTATTCCAAGATTTCAGCCACGTTGGGAGAATTCTCCATGCAGTGAGGTATAGAGAGAGCTGAGGTCTGGATGGAAAATCCGACCCTCGTCCTGAGTGAGGAGGGAAGGTTGAGGTGGTAATCTGAGAAAGTCGGAAGCCATGGTTCCGAGAATGGTGAACCACGGTTGACGAGGCCACCTCGGTGCTCTCAATATGGCATCTCAATCCAGCTGACGGATCCTGATTATCGTCCTCCGGATGAGCGGAAAATAGGACGTCGTTCCAATCTCCCATGAGGGTGTCGGCTAGAGAGCATTCACCTCTCCCTGCTCGCAAGCAATATCTGCTGGTGTTGGTCTGAGTGGCGAAGACGTTGAGACCTGGCTTGCCCCAACGACTGCAGAGAAGGGAGAAGACGGTGTCATTGAGAGCCCATTCGTGAGTCTGGGTGGTAATACGACTTGGGCGGTCAGCAATTTCATTGTCCTCTGTAGCAACATGAACAGCCACTGGAAAGATGCGGTGACTGTAACACAATTCCCACAGCTGGATCGCTAGATAGAGAAGATGTCAGGAGTGGGGGCCACCCTGTTTGTTGATGTAATACAGGGTGGTCATATTGTCCGTGATGACTTGGGACCCCGCAACCAGCTATCAGGAATTGGAAAGCTCAAAAAGACTTGATGACTGCTAACAGCTCTAGTTGATCGTCCCTCTGAGCTTGACCACAACGCGTGGATCTGTGGATGACCACAGTGTGCACCCCATCCCGTCGGACTGGCATCCGTGGTTGTGAGGCCTGAATGGGCGGCCTACCAGGAGGTGGGGGACGAATGGCCACCAAGTTAGTTGACGAGCCAACTCTGGAGTCACAGGGAGACGCTTCGATGGATGGCCTATCGGAGGGTCGAACTGGGACAACTACCATGGCTGTAAAGACCTCATCTTCAGTCTCGCATGTTTGAATGATCGATGCAGTTGATGCCATCAGACCCAACAAGTGTTGCGTATGGTGAGCGGGGACGGTGCTGCAACGCAAGAAAGGGCGTCTGGCTTGCCTTAATTTGATTATTCGTTCTGGAGGGGTAAACACCCCGGCTACAGTAGAATCGAGATGTGCTCCAATATAATCCACGGTTTGAGATGGCTGCAGGCGAGAGTCCTTCTGGTTGGACTTGATGACCAAGCTCCGCTAAAGTCTGTAAAAAGTGGTGTCCCTGATGGCTGCGCTGTATGATTTTGCTGCTATCAGCCAGTCGTCTATATACGGGAACCACTGTGATGTTGTGTAGCAGAATGTAGGCAGCGACGGGAGCCATCCACTTTGTGAATGTCCTTGGAGTGGTAGAGAGGCCGAAGGGAAGAGCGCAGAATTGGTATCCATGAAGAAGAATGGAAGGTATCCGAAATGCTTTTGGTGAACTGAAATGTGGAAATAGACATCTTGGAGATCTATAGCTACAAACCAATCACCTGGATGGAATAGAGGGAGGACTGATTTGAAGGTGTTCAGCAGTCACAGGTCTAAGACAGGGCGGAGTCCTCCATCCTTTTTGGGCACCATGAAGTAGCGTGAGTAGAACCTGTTCAGGATGTCTTGGGGGAAAGCACCCTCTGGACAGCACACTTTTGAAGAAGGAGTGAAACCTCTTCCTCTAGAGCAGGCGAGTACGTTGTAGGTCTGACATGACTGAGAGGAGGAATTTCCTTGAATTCCAGCAGGTAACTGAAATGTATGACAGTAAGCACCCAAGTGTCCTTGGCGATAGTGGACCACTTGCTGAGAAAGGGCGCTAGTCGGAGAAGATGATGGTAGAACGGTAGAGGTATTGTTTGATCTTCCTCGTAGGTTGGCGGAAACCTTGTCTACGCTGAGCAGGGACCTGTGATCGGAAAGGCGGAGCAGCGGAGGACGGCTGAGTAAAGCTGGATCTCTCAGGAGCCTGAACCGGAGGTTTTATGGGCGGCAAGGATGTTGGTAAGACTGATGAAATGTAAAAGGTTTCCGCCACTGATTGCGCTGGTACCTAGGTTCTCCTCAAGGCAATAGAGGAAGCCATAGATTTTGAGGCAGTGCCAGCCGTGTCACCAGATGCCAGGCGCTGCTGCTTGGCTAAAGTTGTGGCTTCCAGATGAGTATTTAGAGCTGCAGATCTGACGTCTTTGGGGGCAGCTTCAAGGATAGGAAGAATCTTGTTCCACAGCTGCCCATGAGAGGCACCCATCGCAACATGGTAACTTGATACCCTCATCACAAAGGAAGCAAGAGAATACAAACAGCGTCCCAGTACGTCTAATTTTCTTCCTTCCTTATTGGTAGGGGTAACAGAGGATCGATTGCCCACTCCTGATTGATTTGATTGGACAATAATCGAATAAGGTGTCAGAAATGATGTGAGTGCAGTAATGATTCTCCGCATGTCTTGAGATTTGCAAAGAAGGGGAAGGTTTATCCCAAGACTCCTTGATCATACCCAGCATAGATGGGATGAACGCCAAACTTAATGGAGACAATGTCTCCTGATTAATGTCCTCAAGAACAAGATCATTTTTGGGAGGGGGTGGTTGTTCTGTGTCCAGTTCAAGAGATTTAGCCATACATAGAAGAAGCTGAGCATAGGAAGTGAAATCCTGACGGAGACGGGGGAATGAACATCAGCAACCTCAGAATCTGGAGTTGGCAGGTTCAATGGCGATTCCCTGGACGATATGGAGGGAGAAAATGTGATCCGACTCGGTCGATGCCGAAGAGGCACTAGAAATAGACAAGAGTTGGAGAAGGAGAACGGTGGTGATCCCGAGAAGAAACCAGAGGGGTTGTTTGAGGGATCTGATGGTCAGAACGGGACCGGGATGCAGAAACAGACTGGCGCGATGTAGGGACTGTTGATATTTCAGAATGACGTCTCGCAGGAACAGTTTCATGTTGAATAGCCCTATTTCAAGATGGAACATGATCCAGATGCTGTTTTTTAGTAATATGCTTAGATGTTTTTTTTAGATATTTGCACCATAGGAGCAGGCTCGTAGGTGGCTCGGTGCTGACTCCGAACCGGAGGTGGTGATGGCGACCGAGAAGACTCAGAGAGAGTATAGGCGTACCGAATATGCTTAGGATGTTCATAGTATTCAAATACAAGCCTAGGATCAATGTGGCCGTATCGGTATCGATGCCGATCACTGTGATGCTCGATATCATAAGGAGGCTCGTCGTACTCGGGAAAGGCACGGCATCGAGACGGACGTGGGAGAAACACCACTTCGCGGTATTGTGGAGACGGGGAGATATGTCGCCTCTTCGCTGTTCTCTTCCGCAGAGGAGAATGAGATATCGACACCTCCGAGTTCGATAAATGTATGACAGTTGCCCGCTGGGTAGAAACAGGGCTAGAATGGGCCGAGGCTGGGCTGGATGTAACATCAGCCTCTGGATGGCCATGACTTGGCGACAAACTCGGTCGCGAGACCGAAGGTCGGGCTCAATCTGGAAGGTTGGATTCTCTAGCCTCAGGAAGGGAGCCTTGTTCTGGGGCGTCTCTGGATGATTCCTCCAAAATGGGTGACGGGAGGGAGCTCTGCACTACTGGAGGCTCAGGAGGATGATGGGGTTTCGAAGGTTGTTTGGTTTTCTTCTGTTTAGTTTTATCCTTATCCTTTTTCTTAGTGCCAGATTGGGTCTTTGTGGAGACCGAAGAAAACTTCGACATCGAAGGCGATTTCGGCTTGCTGGAGGACCTCAGTGACCGGGACAGAAGAGCCGTGGAGGACCCAGAGCAAGCCTGTGGAACTGGGGTGAGTTCCATCGATGGGCTAGCAAGCAGATTTGAGGGTGCCAAAGATCTTTCCCACAAATGGGATCTCAGTCGCTGCAACTGGAGTTTCAAAGCTGGTTTTGTTAATTTCTTACACTCCGGGCAATTTTGCATCTGATGACTCTCGCCCAAACAATACAAGCAACGATTGTGGCCGTCAGTGAATGGTATTTTCCTGCCGCACGTCGTGCAACGCTTGAAAAGGGCTGAGGAGGCCATAAAAAGGGCGGGAATGGAAGGGGGGGAGGAAAAGACAAAAAAAAAAAACTCACAGGGAAACGTCCAGAAAGCAAAAACTTGATTCAGTCCATAATCCGAAAGAGTAAGTTGTAAAGGCAGTCCAAGAATACCGTTAATAGAAATGCAATAGAATCACTAGCTCAAGTCAAGAAATCCGATTTCAGCGGCAGCTAAAAGGAACTGAGGTAATACTGACAGGCGGAGCATGCGCTCCACGGGGCAACATCCTACTCATCACGTCTTTTTAAGTAGAATATTTCAAGAACTCCTGTGCAGGTGCAGTAAAACCCATTTGTGTGGATTCAGAGGTCAAGAAAAATCATCCAGTATTATGTACCATGTATTACTAGAATTGGCCACTAGAGGGAGCCAGAGACCATGTTATGTATTCTTCAATACTGTACATTTACACAGAATGGTCTCTGACCCCCCCCCCCAGTGGCCAGTTCTGGTAAATACATCGAGAAAATACGTATTTCAACTGGTGGGAGGGTTTCTTTTAATATTTTCAGATTGAGGATAATGAACCCACGGATATGGTCCCACAGATATGGAGGTCCCATATACATTTATACTATATAACATTTCCAAGTTCTGGTCAGCACTCTTGCCAGACAAGGGATCTCAGGGAAATGTCTCGTGACTTAAAACCTTATCGAAATAAATCATCTTACCTTGAGGACGTTTCTCTGAAAAGTTGGACCCTTTATCCATCTCCCTCTTTTCCTCGGTCTGTGGTTTCCCCGTCGCCAGCTGGATCTCCTTCGTCTGGAGAGAAAACGAAGCCGCTTCTTCTGCCTCCTGGAAAAAAATGGCACATGAAATACCAATGAGAAAACGGAGACTAACAACAGAAGGCAAGACTGGCTGACCAAGGTGGGGGAACAAGGCAGAGATGAGCCATGTTAAGTCTCTTGCCACAAGCGCAACCAAGGCCTAATTTCAGTCGAGAGCCCCAATTAAAACAGTGGGTGGCTTTCTGGGTCACCACTGATTCAGTGGATATTCCAATAGGTATGAGAGACCCACTGAATCATGGTATCCATGGATCTGTTTCAAGCCCCCTTCTGCAGATTCCAAAAGACACAAAAGTATCAAACACTTTACAATACTGTACATGGTCTCTGGCACCCTCGAGTGGCCAGTTCTGGTAAATACATGCTGGGAACATATATAACCACCTTTTTTTTCCATGTACAGTGGTGCCTCGCATAATGAGCGCACCGTTTAACGACGAATTTGCATAGCAACCCGTTTTTTGGGATCGCTAATGCGATCGCATACCGATGTTCTCTATGGCCAAAAGTCGCTTTGCGACGATTGGTAAGCGTTTCACTTACCGATTCTTGTGAGAGATTTTTTAAAATCAGCTGTTCGGCGGTTCCAAAGTGGCCGTCGGACGCCCAAAATGGCCACGTGCAGCATTTTCGCACCGTGCCCTCGCTTACCGAGGGCGCGAAAATGGCGGCGCTATGGGGAAACTTCGCACAACGGTGAGTTTAAGAGCCATAGGAACGCAGTAAACCAAGTTTAATGTGTTTCTATGGCGTTTTCGGTTCCGTATAGTGATGTTTCCCCATAGCGAGGGTTAATCCGGAACAGGTTAACCTCGCTATGCGGGGCACCACTGTATAAGACTTTTCTAACCCAAAATTAAGAATTCTAAGTGGGGCTTAAAAATGTAGGGGGAAATGGATCAAAGTGCTGCAGGATTACTTTGATTCCTGCTTTCCCCTCCACTTGTTTTTGTTCTTTCCTCAGCTTATTTCCGTATATAAAACGACTCTCAATTTTCAATCTAAGGATTTTAGACAAAAGTATAGTCTTATACACGGAAAAATATGGAATGTATTTCTGAGGATCTTAATTTTGTATTTTCAAGCAGCAGATCAGTGAATGAGCGGATACTGCAAATAGTGAGGTTTTATTGTACTTGGATATATTTTCACAATAACCCTTCAAGGTAGAGGGCAGTGTGAGAGAGAGAAAGGGCAGGGAAGCATGAGGGGCTGACCTGAGAATCACCCAATTAGTTTCATGGTTCAATTCCCACAATTCCCCAGGCTGGAACTGTGGAATTGCTGGAAATCCAGCCGTATCCATGGCTGGATTTCCAAGGCCATTGTAATCCAGTGGTGGATACTAAGCTGCATACAAACATCTGGATGTCTTTAGTGAAGTAGTACCCAACCCTGGCCCCCCAGATGTTCTTAAGATGACACCTCGCAGATATCCTGGGCAACACAGCTAGTGGTGAAGGCTTCTGAGAGTTTTAGGGCAAAGAGATCTGGGGACTTAAAGTTTCGGAAACACTGTTCTAGGAGATACCAGCCAAAAGTTCAAGGCTTGCAAAAGCCTGTTCCTGAACCACAGATGGCTATATTTGCTTCTGAACCAGTCACATCCTAAAAAATAATTTAAAAAAAAAACTGAAAATACCCCAATACCCTCTAGTGGCCAAAATAAGCTTTCTAAATTAAAACTGGAGATGTGGGGGACTCGTGGGTGCTTAACTCCCTTCTAAATGACCTCCTAAGCTCCCTCGATACCTATTTTGAACAGTTTCGAGGACTTTTTAAACACTTATTTTTTTGCTTTCAACTGGGAGATATAGGGAGGAATACTCCACTTTACCAGCAAATTGGGCCCTCGGAGCGGCAAGCAGCCTATGGGACACGCGTGCGCCCTCCTGCTCTAACCATTCAATCCCATTGCCTACGGCTAGCCTTCAATGTTCAGTTCATCACCAAAAGCAGATGAATAAAAGCAAAAGCTGTTCAGGAGCAGCTCAACAGGCTCCCTCTAGAGGTGATGATGGGCTCTGCTTTGCTAGATAAGTGTGGAAGCAGAGGCTGGGTAGCTATCGGGGTAAGGATGCTGTACAAGAGGACCTCCCCATATCCAAGCGACCGGTATCCATGATTTCACTAACTGGCAGTCTGAAAATATCAAAAATATTAAAAGGAAAAAAAATCCAAAAATATGTGTTTTCATCATGTAATTACCAGAGAATTTATTTATTTGATTTTTACCCACCAGAAGGCCACCAGTATTATTGTTGTTCTTTAGTCATTAAGTCATGTCCGACTCTTCGTGACCCCATGGACCAGAGCACAGCAGGCCCTCCTGTCTTCCACTGCCTCCCAGAGTTGGATCAAAATGTGATGTATAGGGTTGGCATCTGTGGGAGGGCCATGGAACAGCTCCTCCCTGGATATGGGGCTCCTGTTTTTCTTATTTTAGTTGTACGTTTCAGGACCAAAAAGGGTCTGGACTAGATCAGTGATTCTTAACCTTGGGTTACTCAGTTGTTTTTGGACTGCAACTCCCAGAAACCTTCACCACCAGCTGTGCTGGCCGGGGTTTCTGGGAGGTGCAGTTCAAAAACACCTGAGTAACCAAGGTTAAGAACCGCTGGACTAGATGACCTCCATGGTTCCCTCCCATTCTGGGATTTTATGAAGGAATTTTTAGCTCAGAGACTCCCATCCTTTTTAGACAATGATCTCAGAAGAATTTGCCCCAGACCAAAAGGCTACTTGGATAGCCTTTTGATGATCCAGCTGCGTATTTCCCAGACCTTGTGCCTTCCAGACATTTTCTAGCCTTTGAGCCACAGGATTCCATATTCCCAAACCTTAGGAGGCTGGGAAAAGCTAACGCAACCCTTGCTTGCGTGCAACAGAACCAAACCAAACCCAACAACTTTCCATAGTGTCATTACCAGAATTGGCCAGTAGATGGAGACAGAGACCTCTATAAAGAGAGAGGTCTCTGGCTCCCTCTACTGGCCAATTCTGGTAATGACACCATGGAAAGTTGTTGGATTTGCTTTGGTTCTGTTGCATGCAAGCAAGGGTTGTGTTAGCATATACAGTGGCGCCTCGCTTAACGACGTTAATTCGTTCCAGAAAAATCGCTGTAGAGCGAAAACGTCGTAAAGCGAAATTAAAAAGCCCATTGAAACGCACTGAAAACTGTTCAATGTGTTCCAATGGGCTGAAAAACTCACCGTCCAGTGAAGATCCTCCATAGGAGCGACCATTTTCGGTGCCTGTAGAGCGAGGAATCCATCCAAAAACACAGCGGGGAGCCATTTTGAGCACCAGGTGGCCATTCTGAAAACCTGACAATCAGCTGTTTTGATCATTGTAATGCGAAGAATCGGTTCCAGAAGCAGGGAACCGATCTTAGCAAAGCGAAAAAACTTCATTTAAAACATTGTTTTGCGATCGCAATTGCAATCGCAAAAACATCATCATGAAGCGGATTCATCATTATATGGGGTAATCGTTAAGCGGGGCATGACTGTATATATAATTTTTGTTATTATCCAAGGTTTTCAGCATTCATTGGGAAGCTTGGATTCCCTGTGGATAAACAGTTCCTACTGTAGGTAGGTAGGTAGGTAGGTAGGTAGGTAGGTAGGTAGGTAGGTAGGTAGGTAGGTAGGTAGGTAGGTAGGTAGGTAGGTAGGTAGGTAGGTAGGTAGGTAGGTAGGTAGGAAGGAAGGAAGGAAGGAAGGAAGGAAGGAAGGAAGGAAGGAAGGAAGGAACTTCTCCAAAGTTTGAAAAAATCTCTTACCGTCACCTCCTCTTCATCTCCTTGCAGCCTTTTTATGAACTCCTCCGCCAAACCTATGGCTTGGGCACAATTCTCAGGAAAATGTTCCTGGACCCAGTTCTGCATCTCCTGCGGCAGGACTTTGAGGAACTGCTCCAGGATCAGCATCTCCAGGATTTGCTCCTTGCCGCACCTCTCCACGTTCAGCCACTGGTGGCACAGCTCCTGCAGCCGCGCATGGACCTCTCGGGGGCCGTTCGCTTCTTGGTAGCACAAGCGGCGGAACTCCTTCCGCTTGCTTTCCCGGGCAGCCGCCTCGCGGTGCAAAATGGCCACCTTGACCTTCTGGAAGTCTTCTCGGTCCTGGGTGCTCAGGCTGACGAAGGCCTTCTCGGCGTCCTCGCTGAGGGAAGGCAGCAGCCGGACGACCCATTCTTTTCTCGGCCAGCGGCAGGCCATGGCCACTTGTTCGAAGGAAGCCAGGAAGGCCCGGCTATTAGCCCACGGGGACAACTGCTCAAGTAACTGGTCCTCCAAGACCGAATCTTCCAGAAACTCCTGGTATTCCGTCTCCCAAAGATGGAAGCTTTTCTCTGGCTTCGATTGACTTTCCTTTGGTGTTCCTGGACTGGGCCGGCCTTCAAGCTTTCCCGCCTGCTTGGCCTTGGGGCTCTTGAGGGCATCTCCCGGACCTTCTTCTGGCTCAAAACCATCTTCTCCTTCTTGAGGTCTACCTTTCTGAACCTCCTTCGGCACTCCTTGGAACTCAGTATGGGAAGCTATCTTCCGGCTCCTCAAAGCTGACGCCATTTTTCATTCAGGGGGGTTGGACAGTCGCCTAAATTGGACCGCACTGCCACTGGGTGTGTGTGTGTGTTTCAAATGGCCGTTGAAGACCAAGTGACGACGGGAAAAGAGAAGATCCTTTTTTTCCCCCAGCGGTATTGCAAAGCTGTGGAGGAAATGAGAGAAATTAATTCCCCAGAAAAGATAAAGACTTTAAGACAACAAGCAGAAATATGGGACCGTCTGACCGACAAAAAAAAGAAACCAGGACCAAAGGTCAAGAAGAGACAGCTGCCCCAAACATCGCCCTCCTCATTGCTAGAACGGTTCTCCCTCAATGCCCTCCAGTAGAATTCCCTCCCTGACAGTATGATCCAGTGGCCATGGTGCCAGGGGCATTCTGGGAGTTGTAGTCCAAAAAAACAGAGAGGCATCCCTCAAATTCCGACTTACGGTTTGCAATGTCTTCTACTTCAGCTAATGGCACCCAGCAAACGTGGCTGCCTTTTAAGAAACAGCACCAAGCCAATGCATTCATGCTTCGCTTGCTTCAGATTACAATTAATTGCCACCAGAAGAGGCCACAGGCCGTACGAGACCTGGGCCTCACCTGAACCAAGTGCCTTCTGCGATTCTGGTTTTTTAAATGCTTTTCCATGCCATTCTTTACATTGAAATCTTTTTTTAAAATACCCTCCTCAAACAGTGTAGGCCTGGACAAGGATGATCAGGGGAATGGAAACCAAGCCTGGATAAAGATGATCAGGGGAATGGAAACCAAGCCTGGACAAGGATGATCAGGGGAAGGGAAACCAAGCCTGGACAAGGATGATCAAGGGAATGGAAACCAAGCCTGGACAAGAATTATCAGGGAAATGAAAACCAAGCCTAGATAAGGATGATCAGGGGAATGGAAACAAAGCCTGATCAAGGATGATCAGGGGAAGGGTAACCAAGCCTGGACAAGAATGATCAGAGGAAGGGAAACCAAGACTTGACAAGGATGATCAGGGGAAAGGAAACCAAGCCTGGATAAAGATGATCAGGGGAATGGAAACCAAGCCTGGACAAGGATGATCAGGGGAAGGGAAACCAAGCCTGGACAAGGATGATCAAGGGAATGGAAACCAAGCCTGGACAAGAATTATCAGGGAAATGAAAACCAAGCCTGGATAAGGATGATCAGGGGAATGGAAGCCAAGCCTGGACTAGGATGATCAGGGGAAGGGAAACCAAGCCTGGACAAGGATGATCAGGGGAATGGAAACCAAGCCTGGACAAGGATGATCAGGGGAATGGAAACGAAGCCTAGATAAGGATGATCAGGGGAATGGAAACAAAGCCTGATCAAGGATGATCAGGGGAAGGGAAACCAAGCCTGGACAAGAATGATCAGAGGAAGGGAAACCAAGCCTTGACAAGGATGATCAGGAGAAAGGAAACCAAGCCTAGGCAAGGATGATCAGGGGAAGGGAAACTAAGCCTGGACAAGGATGATCAGGGGAAGGGAAACCAAGCCTGGACAAGGATGATCAGGGGAAGGGAAACCAAGCCTGGACAAGGATGATCAGGGGAAGGGAAACCAAGCCTGGACAAGGATGATCAAGGGAATGGAAACCAAGCCTGGACAAGAATTATCAGGGAAATGAAAACCAAGCCTAGATAAGGATGATCAGGGGAATGGAAACAAAGCCTGATCAAGGATGATCAGGGGAAGGGCAACCAAGCCTGGACAAGAATGATCAGAGGAAGGGAAACCAAGACTTGACAAGGATGATCAGGGGAAAGGAAACCAAGCCTGGATAAAGATGATCAGGGGAATGGAAACCAAGCCTGGACAAGGATGATCAGGGGAAGGGAAACCAAGCCTGGACAAGGATGATCAAGGGAATGGAAACCAAGCCTGGACAAGAATTATCAGGGAAATGAAAACCAAGCCTGGATAAGGATGATCAGGGGAATGGAAGCCAAGCCTGGACTAGGATGATCAGGGGAAGGGAAACCAAGCCTGGACAAGGATGATCAGGGGAATGGAAACCAAGCCTGGACAAGGATGATCAGGGGAATGGAAACGAAGCCTAGATAAGGATGATCAGGGGAATGGAAACAAAGCCTGATCAAGGATGATCAGGGGAAGGGAAACCAAGCCTGGACAAGAATGATCAGAGGAAGGGAAACCAAGCCTTGACAAGGATGATCAGGAGAAAGGAAACCAAGCCTAGGCAAGGATGATCAGGGGAAGGGAAACTAAGCCTGGACAAGGATGATCAGGGGAAGGGAAACCAAGCCTGGACAAGGATGATCAGGGGAAGGGAAACCAAGCCTGGACAAGGATGATCAGGGGAAGGGAAACCAAGCCTGGACAAGGATGATCAGGGGAATGGATACCAAGCCTGGACAAGGATGATCAGGGGAAGGGAAACCAAGCCTGGACAAGGATGATCAAGGGAATGGAAACCAAGCCTGGACAAGAATTATCAGGGAAATGAAAACCAAGCCTGGATAAGGATGATCAGGGGAATGGAAGCCAAGCCTGGACTAGGATGATCAGGGGAAGGGAAACCAAGCCTGGACAAGGATGATCAGGGGAATGGAAACCAAGCCTGGACAAGGATGATCAGGGGAATGGAAACGAAGCCTAGATAAGGATGATCAGGGGAATGGAAACAAAGCCTGATCAAGGATGATCAGGGGAAGGGAAACCAAGCCTGGACAAGAATGATCAGAGGAAGGGAAACCAAGCCTTGACAAGGATGATCAGGAGAAAGGAAACCAAGCCTAGGCAAGGATGATCAGGGGAAGGGAAACTAAGCCTGGACAAGGATGATCAGGGGAAGGGAAACCAAGCCTGGACAAGGATGATCAGGGGAAGGGAAACCAAGCCTGGACAAGGATGATCAGGGGAAGGGAAACCAAGCCTGGACAAGGATGATCAAGGGAATGGAAACCAAGCCTGGACAAGAATTATCAGGGAAATGAAAACCAAGCCTAGATAAGGATGATCAGGGGAATGGAAACAAAGCCTGATCAAGGATGATCAGGGGAAGGGCAACCAAGCCTGGACAAGAATGATCAGAGGAAGGGAAACCAAGACTTGACAAGGATGATCAGGGGAAAGGAAACCAAGCCTGGATAAAGATGATCAGGGGAATGGAAACCAAGCCTGGACAAGGATGATCAGGGGAAGGGAAACCAAGCCTGGACAAGGATGATCAAGGGAATGGAAACCAAGCCTGGACAAGAATTATCAGGGAAATGAAAACCAAGCCTGGATAAGGATGATCAGGGGAATGGAAGCCAAGCCTGGACTAGGATGATCAGGGGAAGGGAAACCAAGCCTGGACAAGGATGATCAGGGGAATGGAAACCAAGCCTGGACAAGGATGATCAGGGGAATGGAAACCAAGCCTTGACAAGGATGATCAGGAGAAAGGAAACCAAGCCTAGGCAAGGATGATCAGGGGAAGGGAAACTAAGCCTGGACAAGGATGATCAGGGGAAGGGAAACCAAGCCTGGACAAGGATGATCAGGGGAAGGGAAACCAAGCCTGGACAAGGATGATCAGGGGAAGGGAAACCAAGCCTGGACAAGGATGATCAGGGGAATGGATACCAAGCCTGGACAAGGATGATCAGGGGAAGGGAAACCAAGCCTGGACAAGGATGATCAGGGGAATGGATACCAAGCCTGGACAAGGATGATCAGGGGAATGGATACCAAGCCCTAGGAGGAAAGACAGAAAGAACTG
Source organism: Pogona vitticeps (assembly GCF_051106095.1). Classification (NCBI taxonomy): domain Eukaryota; kingdom Metazoa; phylum Chordata; class Lepidosauria; order Squamata; family Agamidae; genus Pogona; species Pogona vitticeps. The sequence goes on from NC_135784.1 coordinate 19,504,159, forward strand.
GGCATGTTTTGGCTCAAGGAAAGAAGACCGAGGTGAGAGGAAAGCACATTTCAAATACTTAAAAGGCCATCATCCAGAGGAGGAAGCAGGATCTGTTCTCAATCATCCCAGAGGACAGGACATGTAATTGATCCAAGAAACAAGAAGCCAAATTTCGGCTGAATAGCAAAAAAAAAACTTTGTCACTGTTAGAGCAGTTACAATGGAACCAGTTGGGTTCATTTTAAGGAGAAAATTCATTTAAAATTCATATTTAATTCATTTAAGATTCATTTTAAATGAATTTAAATATACAATATGAATAAATTACCCCGGAGGTGGTGAGTGCTCTGATGCTGGAGGTACTGAAGAGAAAATGAAGACAACCCTCTGTTTTGATCTGCTTTGATTTGGATTCCTGCCTTGTGAGAGAGAGAGAGTCTGTCTGTCTGTCTGTCTGTCTTATGGGCCCTTTCTAACTCCGTGATTCTATGATACCACCTTTGGGTTTTGAATGGAATATTCTCAATTTGGAGGCAAGAGTTTGGTAGAACAGTTTTGGGTTTATATAGCGTCCTCAGAGAGGAAGACAGTCCCTGAGCAATGGAGTTGTGAAAATTTGTGACTGTGAGATGACCAAGTATCAGTGTTTTATTTATCATCATCATCATCATCATCATCATCATCATCATCATCATCATCATCATCCTAGAACTTTAGACCCTATTAACATTTTCAAAGTACTGTATGTGAGATTTTTTTAAAATGAGTGGTTTTGCCCGTGCCACCTCTCCTAGTGAAGGTTCCTTGGCAGAGCAAGGACTTGAACCCAGAACTCTTTGGAGTTCTAGTTTGTCACTCTATTCATTGCACCACACTGGCTGTTTTTAGGGCACTCTGTTTTTTTCCCCCTAAAGTTGATACAGCTGGGTGGGTAGGAAGGCCTGGTTGCAGAGGACAGGGTCAAGGATTCAAATTCCCCCACCGTGCCATTTGGCAAAGGAGCCACCAAAAAGCAACTGGATCATATATAGTGCGTGGCTCCTGGGGTTCTCTCTTAGAACTGCAGAGTTGGAAGGAACCCTCGGGGCCATTGAGTCCAGGCCCCTCTCAAGGAGGCACAATGAGGATTCGAACTCTCAACCTCTGCCTGAACCACTGAGCTATCCAGTAATTTGGTGCCAAAATTATGCCATTCGCTCTTTTACATATTAAATTGGTCAGGCACATTGTATAGACTTGTTCTTTCATGAGCTTAATTGACCGCCACAAAATGGAGGCTAGACGCACAGAGAGACTGCTTTGAGCCTGTGAGGGAAGCAGATCCCTGTTTTGTGAAGGTTTTTATCTCTCTCTTTGTTTTCCTCTACCCTGTCCTAGAGTTATTTTTTTTAAATTGTCACCAACAGAGGATCATGTAGCAAGGAGTTCCACAGGTTAGGTTAGCATGCTTTGTTTGTTTATTTATTTCTGTCCCGCCCAAGGCAGCTATATGGCATGGCACGGACTTTGCTTGGCACAAGATTGGTGGGGGAGGAAAGAAAGAAAGCCATTGATAAATAAGACTGCAGTCTAATATTACTATTATTTCTATTATTTCTAAATACCAGGCACAAATCAATCAAAATTATAAAAGCATGGGCTGGGATTATATATCCCATGGACTCCTTGGAGAGGTTTTTAAAAAGAGAGGACTAGATCAATGAAGGGCCGGGAGTCAGGGTGGGGCTGGCTGATTTGAAGAAATGCCAATGTAATTCAGATTAGAATTACTCATTGCCTGAACCACTCTTTAAATACTGTAGATTTAAGAAGACTATCAAGATCTCTCTTTTTTTTCCCCTCAAAGAGATAAGTCTTTTGTCTTCCTTAAACACACCCCAGGCTGTTCTCCTCCTCCCAACCTATTTCCACCTTCCCTCTTGAGGGGAAAGGAAACAGATGATGGGCTGGTGGTTTTGCAACTTTTAGCCAGAGGTTGAAGTGATAATGGCCTTTGATGGGGCTAGAAGGGGGGGGGGCAACTCTTGCAAAACAAATTTATTTGGAACAGGCTGCCACATATCTCTCCCTCAGAAACCCAGGCCCCTAATTCAACTGGTCAATCGAACTAGAGATGCTGACAACATCAATGGCCAGATAGGCAGGATACAAATAGAATAAATAAATAAAATAAAAGAGGATTTATTTTAGCAACTGGATGTAGGCCTCTTAACTTTAATTTTGTTTAAAATGGTTATTTTCTTTCTTCAGGCTAAACCGAGGCTCACAAAATTGCTGGTAAATTGGGTTTCGGTAGAAATATAATTCCCCCCTCACTGAATTTATGGAACGTGTTTATGTGTAGAACAAACAAGGGGGGGTCCTAGACGAAATCAACCTTGAACTTATCTCTGGAGGCAAAAATGTTGAAACGGAGGCTGTCCTCCTTTGGGCAAATTATGAGGAGGCTGGATTCCCTGGAAAAGACAATAACGCAGGGAAATATTGAAGGCAGCAGGAAAAGAGGAAGAGTCAATATGAGATGGACTGGCTCCCTAAAGAAGCCCCAGGCTGGAGTTTGCAAGAGCTGCTGAGCAGGGCTGTTGAGGCAAAGGACATCAGCCGTTAGCCCCAAGACAAAGGGTAGAACCTCCATGTTCAGAGGCATTATACACCAGCAGAATCCATTTCCTCTGGGCTTAAAACTGGATGTCAAAGGACTGTAAATCCAATAAAAAATACGTTTAACTGTACATAAAGTACCGCAGTAATAATGGTAATGATAACAGATTATCTAACCAATACTTAAGTTTTTTGGTTAAAACATGTATCTGTTATATAATCCCAGTCCATACTTTTATAATTTTGATTGACTTGTGCCTGGTATGTATTTCTAAATAATAGAAATTATAGTATCAGATTGCAGTCTTATTTATCAATTTTTTTTCTTTCCTCCCCCACCAATCTTGTGCCAAGCAAAGCTCATGCCATGCCATATAGCTGCCTTGGGTGGGACAGAAACAAACAAACAAACAAAGCATGCTAACCTAACCTGTGGAACTCCTTGCTACAAGATCCTCTGTTGGTGACAATAAAAAAATATAATTCTAGGACAGGGTGGGGGAAACAAAGAGAGAGAGAGAAACCAAACAGGCATCTGCTTCCCTCACAGGCTCAAGGCAGTCTTTCCATGCATCTAGCCTCCATTTTGTAGTTTAAGTACCGTAACTACAACTCCCATGGCTTTAAACATCTGGCCAGGACAGAGTTGAAAAAATACATACTCTGGCGCTGCTTTCTATCCAAATCCAAACCTTGCTTCTCCTCCTCCATCTTTTTTTTAATTTTTATATTTTATTTTTATATTTGTCTGGCCCAATAACAGCATTCTCAAGGTTTGCTTCTAGATTTTTTACTTAGGGGCCACATGGCGATGCTTCGTTTTTATTTAACAGACTAATTATTAGTGTCTATATTTTTTTTTTTAAAAAAAACCAATCCGGTCAAGATAATTATTTCAAATTGATACAAGTTGAAAAGTCTGTAAAAGTTAAATCATCTGCCAGCATCTCTCCTGGTCTTTTGCCTTTAGGTTGGGCGTTGTAAAGATTTCATGACCTCTAAATACAGTAGTTTCTCTTAGCTGGGCTTAGCAAAACTTAGCAAAGTAAGGTACTGCAAGAGTTATAATCAAAAATTATCTCAAAGACCATAAATTCCCTAACCTTGCTTTAATAGGTACCAGAGAAAAACCAATTATTTTTATAGATTTTCAGCAGAATATCTAGAAAATATATGTAAATGAAGCCTCAAGGAAACAGAATGAATCTGTCGGTCAAACAGACAGAGTCGACCATAAACTAAGAATTACGTAAATATGGACTCAATACCTCCTTCAAAAAAAATATGTTCCCAGTGCACTCTTTTTTCTCCTCAAAAAGCCAGCAAAATGTCCCCAGGAACCACAGGAAGAAGGCCAGCCTGATTGCCTCACCCCAAAAGTCCCCACTTCACTGTCGGGTAGACTGCTCCTATCCACGGTTGCTCTACTCAGCTCTCACAGCTCAATGTTCCCAAAACAATAAACTTGTTCCTTTCTTTGTCATAAACTTTCGCGGCCCTCATGGGTAACGTATACATCTCAGAATTTGGAAAAGTTACTTTTTTGCCTGTAATTTCCAGACCTCCCACCCCCCACGCCAGCAGCCAACATGGCCACTGGCATTTGGTTGCTTCTAGAAAATACATATTCCCTGCACTACATATCACAGCATCCCTAACCGTGACCGCACTTCTACAGGAGTTTTCTTAACGTTTTAAACTAAAACGTTTGCTTTTATTTCTTTTTAAAACTTTGCAAGCTGCCTTGAACGCGATCCCTGGCGAAAAGAGGCGTATAAATGAAATAAATAAATGCTAAATATAACTAAACACGGCCGGGGTGTTTTGTTTTCCCCTCCGGAAATCGCCACCTCCCCCGCCCCAAAAAAGCAACTTTTCCAAACAAACAAACAAACTCTGGCTAATCTTTCGGCATGCTTCATGGAAGAAATCAATGTTTGATGCGTCCTTCCCACCAAGGCCACACCCGCCCACCCTTATTATTATTATTATTATTATTATTATTATTATTATTATTATTATTATTATTATTATTATTATTATTATTATTATTATTATTATTATTATTATTATTATTATTAATTTTCGGAGCAGTCTACTTGCCCCTATGGGCCCGAGCAAACCAAACGCTGAAGAACAAAAGCGCCCCTTTGAAGGTCTGCCTATCTAGTGACCGGGAGTTCCGCAAGCCCGTCCTCTACCCCAGGCCAGGCCGCGCGGAGGCAGATTTCCCGGCCACGTGGACGTGTGTCCCTAAAAGCATGATTATATAGGGATCTCCCAACAACCCTCTAAAATGCCCCCCAAACTCACCTCTGCTCCTGTCCAAACTCCCCACCGGCGCCTGGCTTTGGAAAATGAAATTAAAACGCAGCCCAAGAGAGGAGAGGGCTTGTTTTAGGGCTGCTCCCCTTCTCTTTGAATGGAGGCTCTTGTGGGGCGGGAGAGAAATGGCTCTTTTGGGACCTCCCTCCCCCCTTATTTCTGGCTAGGAGGACCCCGCCATGACCTTGGAAGGTAAGTAGGCGTGAATTCCCATAATAATAGGACTGAATAAAGGCATTAAGGGTTTGGGAAATCGGTCTGCTAAGTGTTTGTCCTGCAATCCCCTCCGGGGTGTAAGGCTGCTTCTAAATAAAGGCTGAAAGAGCAGACCATCAGGCCCATTATTCAACAGGTGAAGAGCGTTTTTTTTTTTCCTTTCCTCCTCCCCACCTCAATTTTCTGGGGCAGTCTGCCTCTGCTGAATTGAGACCTGGAGGCCAAGTTTCAGGCTGGGAATAGTACTGGTCAAGGGGGTGAATCCAGTTGCCTTCCCAGTAGACTTTTGCTCACAGGCTGGGTTCACAGCTGTGGGTGAAAAATCAGAATAAAAAGAGGGCCTGCATCCACCACTGCCATTAAGAAGAAGGCTGTATACATGCATGGAAGATAAAATGGGCCTTGCAACGCAGTAGTCTAAGATGATGATGATGATGATGATGATGATGATGATGATTTTATTTATTTATTTATTTATTTATTTATTTATTTATTTGATTTATACCCCGCCTATCTGGACCGATGGACCACTCTAGGCGATGATTATTACTCTTGGTTTAAAAAAAACCCACAGAAACGTCAATTTAAAATTTCAACAAGTGTGTAAGAGAATTTTCTTTATACTGTATAATAAATAAAATGCGTTTTGGAGAACCTGAACCCTAATAAATGAGCAGTTATATATTTAAAAAACGTTGGAGAAGGGAATTATTTCCAAGAGACACATACATTTCGCAAGTGATGAGGATTATTTGTGACGTGTTCGAAAATGGAATGTAACCTTTTTCGGTTTTATGAACTGGTACAGAAATATCTGTAGTTTCTGAAAGAAAAAAAAAAGAAAAATGGAAGTTTGAAAACTACAAGAAAGTTAAAACTAGCCTTGAGAATGTGACTACAGTACTGTACATAATTTTATTGTGGGCTGTAGAATCCTAGAATTTTAACAGGCAACTGTAAAAAAAAGAAGACAAATATTAGAAATGTTTATTTTTATTTGCTTTTAAAATTGCTTTTCAATTGTATCATTTATTGTATTTTTTATTTTACTTATTTGAATGTTGTGAGTCCCCTTGGCCTACGTTGCTGTTGTTGTTTTTTAGTGTTGGACTCTTATAAAAGGAAGTATTTTAAATGTAGATTTGTTAGAGGATGTGGAGGCTTTATTGCTTCTTACTAGTACATATTACTTTATTGTTTACAAGTTTTATTATTAACTGCTGAGAGTAGTGTCTTGCATTAATTGGGCAGTATCAAAATGGAAGGAATAAATAAATTTATTAGATAAAGAGAGGGATCGATCGTGAAGAACTGAAGTGGATTGAATAAGGACAAATAAATAATCGCACACACCCTGGTCTGGGCGCAGCAGTAATATTAATATCCTTGTTTAGAGTTGCTGCATTTAAAGTCAGAACAGTGAGAATGGCAAAAAAGAAAAGAAAAAGAAGTATGTTTTAATTTTTTTAAAAAAAAACGCATAATCCCTTTTTAGGCTCCAAGAAATGGAGGTGAACCTTTTACTCTCAGGATATTCCCTGCTGGCATCTTGGGGTGAAGTTCTTCGTCCAAAACTGTTGCCAAAGAAAGAACGTTCTGGAAGTCTAATCATGTCTACTCAGAAGTAAGCCCCAGTGGGTTCAATGGTGGCAGCAGTCAGGTAAATAAACACAGAGTGCAACACTTTGTATGTACAGTGGTGCCTCGCACAGGTGTGAAAACATCGCTGAGCGGAGCAGAAAAGCCCATTGGAATGCATTAAACAGTGTTTAATGCGTTCCAATCGGCTGCTGTACTCACCGTTCAGCAATGTTTCTCCGTTGGCCGGCAGCCATTTTCGCGCCCTCCCATCGCTTAACGGTGCGAAAACGCTGCACGCGGCCATTTTGCGGCTTCCGGCGGCCATTTTGTAGCCGCTGAACAGCTGATCGGCGGGTCGCAAAGTGAAGGTCGGTAAGTGAACCGCTTACCGACCTTCGCTCTGCGATTTTTTCCCTATTGAGGCATCGGTATGCGATCGCATTTGCGATCGCAAAACCAGCCTCATAGAGTGAATTCTACGGTGCACTCATTGTGCGAGGCACCACTGTAAATATACTAAATTGCATGTGTTGTGTGATGAGTTAATGGAGTTATACCCTTTTATTCTCTCAGACACTGGCATTGAAGAATGAGCATTAAAAGCAAAGGAATTAAATCATGATCGTCGTCATTTAGTTGTTTAGTCGTGTCCGACTCTTCGTGACCCCATGGACCAGAGCATGCCCGGCCCTCTTCTCTTCCACTGCCTCCTGGAGTTGGGTCAAATTCATTCTAGTAGCTTCAATGACACTGTCCAACCATCTCATCCTCTGTCGTCCCCTTCTCCTCTTGCCTTCACATTTTCCCAACATCAGGGTCTTTTCCAAGGAATCTTCTCTTCTCATGAGATGGCCAAAGTATTGGAACCTCAGCTTCAGGATCTGTCCTTCCAGTGAGCACTCAGGCTTGATTTCCTTCAAAATGGATAGGTTTGTTCTCTTTGCAGTCCAGGGGACTCTCAAGAGCCTCCTCCGATCATGATATTGTCCTATAAACATGTGGGCAAAGGGAGGGTGTGGGTGTGTGTAGGGAGGGGAGCCCATCCCAGAACTTTGCAACCATTAGTTTCAGGCTCTTTCAGCCTGTGAGCAAAAAGTTAAATACAGCTTTCAGGATCCTCTGCAGGGAGATTCCAACATTTCATAGTCCTAATTGTGCCCGGTGTTGGAAGTCCTTCCTCTCCAGAGCGTAAACCTGGATCCTTTCCTGATCAGGGGTGGGGGCAGCTTTGGTGAATCCAGGGAACAATTCTTCCACCACAGCCTTCATGTCCCATCTGGAGGTTGGCTCACTTTGGGTTTCCGTCTCCCTTTCTTTTCTCTTTTTAAAAAGGCAGGGTGTGGCTAAGTGGTTGGAGAGCAGGCGTTGATTCCCAGACGCCTCCAGGTACCACCGTATCTCCTTGTTCTGTAGAAAAGGTGGGAGGAATGCTTTGGGGGGGTGGGGCAGAAATTAGTAATGAGGGGCCATGTAGTCCGGTCAGCCCCTGGGCCCTCATTTTAGATGCTGAACATGAGCTTTACCTGTTGGATTCTGCTTTGCTCCTTCCATTTTGCATTGTGGGGCGGTGGTGCTGGCAGAACCTCCAGACGGGATTTAGAAACCACCAACAGCAGGAGAACTGAAGACCAGGTCACTGGGCTAAATGCATGAGATGTAGGGTTTAGGTCTCTGGCTGCAAAGCCAAAGGTTGGGAGTTCGATTCCCCACTTGTGCTTCCTTGACGGGGGGGGGGGGGGGGCTGGACTCGAAGATCCACAGGGACCCTTCCAGTTTCGCATTTCTAAGATGATGATTACCTGACAGGAAAATGGAATCATCTGGATCCCTGATCCCTGGTTGATTTCTTCACAAATATCCCCCCAGGTGAGCTCCTTATTCTAAAATCAGGCATGTCCCTTCTGTTTCGAGTGAATTCGCACCTGTGCCCCTGGGAACCTAGAAATAATTCCCAATCCAGTGACAGGGAAAAAGAGAGAGAGAGCAGAATGAATGTTATGTGTTGGGAATAAGTTCCGTTCTTTCCTTACCCCACAAGTCACCAAAAGACATTAATATAAGTTGGAGTGTAAATCAAAATAGGCTCTGCTTATTAATAACTGGTTTATGAATGGTGGGATATTGTGCCTCTGATTCAAAAAAACAATATTGCTGCACAATATCATGCCCACGTTGCCAGCAAGAAAAAGGATATCAAGCTTTATATAGCAAAGGGCAGCCTGAATGTTGACAACACCCATGGCAGCAGTCAAGACGGTCGGCAAGATCCCCTCTTGTGCTCACTGCCATTCACAAAATGATATCACAAGGAAAAATCCCAGAAGTTGATTGCTTTTTGCATCAGTTAACCACTGTTCACCAAAACACAAAACAGTTGTCAGGGCTTTTTTTCCAACACGTGTGAATGGTACTCTTCATATCCTGTTGAAACACTAGAACCTCACAAAGCATGGGTGGAGAGGAGAAACCCTTTCCGTGGAGGAGGACTCTGACATGAGCTTCAGTCCCCAACCTTGAAATGCATGTCAGGGTTAGATTATTACTACAATAGCATCATTATCAGGGCAATTTAGAAAGTTCAAGAGGACAGGGCCATGCCCTTGAGGCACTTAACTTCTAAATGGGAAAGCAGCAGGGAGGAATAAAAGATGAGGAGGCCAGAAATGGAATATGGGATCATTGTTTCCCAGTTAGAACCTTTTTCCTTGATACAGCAGGGAGAGGGGGAATCTCTTTCATCCTAAAGGCAAGAACTGCAAGGTAGAAAGAGGAAAGCCCCCCCCCCCAAATATCTGTAGGATAGTAACTGTGGTTTCACTTATCTACAGTTCAAAAAAATGTACGTAAAGTATTTTTTTAAAAATTGAAATACTTTTACCACAACGGGCCACTAGAGGGCGAAATATTTCTGGATTTCTTTTTCTTTCACCATGCTATGTATAGCATTCACTGTTATCCGTGGTTTTCAGCATCCACGGGGGGGGGGGGGAAACCAATGCTTTGCACTACTATTCGTCTGAACTCAAAGAGGCAAGAGAAAAATCTCCAAGATCCCGTCACACACAACATGCAATTGGAATGATAGGAGTAGAAGTCCCACGCGGCTGAAGGGCACTGGTTGCAATAAGCTGGTAATTTGTTGGAATTTTTTTTTCCTTTCCCAGATCTCCTTCCACCTCACCAGTCTGGGCCGCCTGCCATCTTCCCTGCTGCTCCCAACTCTCAGCCTCCAGAGCAGGACATCCTCAGCCAAGGAAGGCCACCATCCGGGTGCTCGTTTCTGGGCCTCATTCCCTGAGCCGGTGGCTGGACTTCCGGCAGCAGGACAGCCAAGGACAGCTCGAGGACCAGGGCGAGCAAGAAGATAAAAGAGAAGAGTGAGAGTGAGCCGTCCCCTCATACGTCTGTAGAGGAGGAAAAAGATAGAGAAGTTGGAAAGGAAGAGATCGTTAACGTTATATCAAAGATGAAAGAGTTAAAGGCGGGAAAGGAGTCGTTAAAGGCGGGAAAGGAGTCGTCGGAAGAGTCGGGAAAGAGAGAGAGGAAGGGGGTAGACCTTTTCTTAACTTCGGAGGAGGGAGGAGAGTCGAGAGAGACGAGGAAGATAGTGGTGTTAGAGGAGGAATGGCTGGAAGGAGAAGGGGAACCTAGAATGTTTCAGATCCCACAGAAGGGGGTAGGTTTTGAAAGCCGAAACCAAAAAGGAGAAAAAGGGGGAAGAAGGAAAACCCATTATTGAAGGATTGGAACCGGAAGAGTGGACAGTTTTAATATATCCTCGAGGACGGGGTCCTTGGAAGAGGGTGATCGGCCCAGGACTGGGCCAACCACACGAGAAGCTGCCCAAAGGAGAATGGTCACATCATCCCTGCTGCGGGACGATCTGTGCGGTGAGGAGTGGCGGTCTGACAAGACCGACGGATCAAGAACGATTCGGACAATCTTTTCATTAAAAGGGGACAATTATGAGGTGACACTGCCTTGTTGTGGGCTAACTTTCCTGTTAACGTTGAACCTGTAGACCCTATTGAAGTTGTGGTATAAAACCCAGTTAGTTTTGATAATAAAGAATGGTTTAAAGAATCTCCTCTCTTGTCGTTTCCCGCCAAAAACAAGGAACTACCAGATACTGACAAAGAACCCGATCACACCAACTGCTCTAAGATCTGCTCCTTGGAGCGCCTTTCCGGCTTCAGCCCCGACTCGCCTTCTGACTCACATCCATACCCAGCACAGAAATGGAGCTAGCTGGTACAAAATACATACAACCTTCTCTCCCTCTTCTGTCTGTCCACCACCATGTAGGGCAATCACACATTATTTATGCTTATTTACCTTTCTGATGAAGCTGGAGACCCAAGGGATAAAAGGGTGCCTGATAGATTGAGGGAGGGGTCCAATGGCAAAACTTGAGGGCTTCCAATACTGTACTCCCATTTAGGACTACCCTGTTTATTTTTTAAAAAATTATCCTGACTTTTTGCTTAAAAAGGACCCAAGGCAGCTTACATTCTTAAAAGACAGTATTTCATGCTAACTGCGGTGAGTTTATAAATACAAAAGGATGAAACAAATACATTAGCAACACCAAAAGATATTCAAGGCCGTAAGGCACAACAGTCCATTTAGAAACCATTTCAGGTAGCCAGTCGCTCAGGGAAAGCTTGCCTGAAGAGAAAAGTTTTTTTGGTCTATTCCTTCAACAGGGTGCAGTGCTGTTTTTTTGGAGAAGGTTGAAAGAGAGAACAAAAAAAAAAGAACAAGAAAAAAGAAGGCAGACGTTCAACAGGCATAGCTTTGGGGTTCTCAGGGCACTTGTCTGGTTCATCTCCCACCCCCCCAAGGACGTGGATTCTTCTGACTCCACAAGAAAGTTCATGTTGTGTTAAATGTGCTCCTCTGAAGGGCGCCACATTGTGTGAGGCTAAGACCAACCTCAAGAGGCAGCCTCAGAAAAGTCTCTTTAAGCCGGTCTCTTCAAAAGGAGACCACGAGGGGAAAGCTGACAGACCTGATGAAAGACTTACAAGGGACAGAAACGGGGGGGGGGGGGGGCGCCGCCATTTTGGAGGGAAAAGGAGGAGAAAAAAATGAAAGAGAAGGAAGGGAGGGAGAGCAGTTGGAGGAGGACGGAGGAGAGGAAGCGTCCTGGATGGGGAAGGGAGAGGAAAAGCAGGATTTACAGAGTCGATTTGGTTCAAGAATACCCTTTGTACAGGAGACATGGGTGGAACTTAAGAGTTCCTCGAGAGTAGGCAGAGAAGGCATGGAGAAGGCAGATCTATAGGAAGCCACCCTACTGGGGTGAGCCAGAAGAGAAAGTGATATAAAGCATGGATATACAGTGGATATACAGTTCAGTGAGGAAAAAAATAAGCAAAATAGAGATGGGAGACACACACCCCCATGGGGCCAGGCCATTTCGTCCCAATCTGAGGCCGACGCCGAGCAAGAAGGTTTGGGAGCCACAAGTGGGCCGGATCTTTCACCCTGAAGTAGAAAGGCGACCTCTCCGGGGTGGGAGGGGGACTTGTTGTCTGAGTTGGACCATTATAAACCGGTTTCAAATTCATCATCACCCTTCACTAAGAAGGATAACTTATTGTTGTTTAAAGAAGAGAAAAATGGCGCTGTTTCTGTGAAATCAGAGACAGAGGTTATGGCTGGGGGAAAAAAAACCTCATGAAACTGCTCAACAATAAAGATGTTTTATTAGAAAATGTAGACATGGCAGATTCATCATTGCGTCGAGAAGTCACGTTCAGGGAAACGGAGGCAGAACAGGATCGCAGCCACACACCTCTCTTAATTCTGGTTAACCAGGGTGTGTGTTTTGTGTAGTTGATGGGAAGGGATTTGGCTTCTGGAAAAAATGTATTCACTGTATTTACTTATTTATTTATTGCATTTATTTTTTAAAAATTCAAACGATGAGATTGTTCTGCATCCTATTTTTGTCCTCACAACGGACCTGTAAGGTAGGACCAGGCTGAGCGAGAAGTTCAGGTCTGAAACTGTAATTTCATTTCATTCAGGCTGCCGACCTGCGCTCACCCATTCCTAATAGGTATGGGATAAAGTGGATAGAGTGACAGTAGGACTCAGGAGGCTTGAGTTCAAATCCCCACTTATCTATGGAAACATACATGGGATGTGAAACTGATAAGACCACTCCTTAAATATCTCACCTTTAAAGCCTATAGGCGATAAGTTGGTTCCAACTTGACACATAGCAACAGTCCCATTCCTGTGTTAAAGGTAAGGAATCACTGTATCTTTCCCTGATAATGGGTGTGTCTGTGTGCAAGCTTGTGTGCAAACACATACACACATCTTGGTACACAGAGGATATATACTTGCAGTCTTATGTGTGAAGAAATTCAGGAAAAGCTCAGTCTGAAATAACATTTGAAAACACTTTTCAGCCACTCTATCAATCAGTGATCTCCAAAACGTTCTGTCCTTAACAGCTCTGCTCAGTTCTTGCAGAAGTTAAAAGCTTTTGGAAACAGTTCATGAATGAGATCTTACAAAAATGTTATCTTGTACAATCCCATACAAACCTGAACTGTTTTTGTAGAATATAGTACTGTACCACATACAATAGAAAAAGAAATATATATATACTTGATCATACATACCATTTCCCCCAAAATAAGTCCTAACCTGAAAATAACCTCTAGTTCAGGATGCTCGTAATATAAGCCCTACCCCCAAAATAACCCCTAGTTAAGTGAAACCCCTCCCTCCACCCTTGTGCAGCAACCAGAAGACATGACTGTACAGTATTTGAATAAATGTAGATTGTTGTACATGAAAAAAATTAAGCATCCCCTGAAAATAAGCCCTAATGTGGTTTTTGAGCAAAAATTAATATAAGACCCCTTCTTATTTTCAGGGAAACAGGATATAAATACAGCAGGAAGAATTTTAGATGCAAAATACTGGAAAAGTGAGGAGATACTAACAATCCAGGAATTAATAGAGAAAGTTTTTGAAGTAGCAGAGATGGATATTTTAAACTGAAGTACTGTACAGTATTAAAGGACAAAGAGGTAAAAGTAATAATGATATAAATTGTTCTCTGCCACATTCTGTATTTTAATCTGTTTTTATCCCTTTCCGAATCCCCTTACCTATGATCTTCTCTGACTCAGTGAAAATTTAATAAATATTAAAAACTAAAATAAAATATTTCTGTAGTGTGCTGTCAAGTCACCTCCCAACTCATGGCCACCCTATCAATCAGTGATCTCCAAAATGGTCCGTCCTTAACAGCTCTGCTCAGTTCTTGTAGATGCAAACCTGTGGCTTCCTTTACGGATAAGTCTATCTCATATTTGTTCCTCCTCTTTTCCTGCTGCCTTCCACTTTCCCAGCATGATGGTCTTTTCCAGAGAACCCTGCCTTCTCAGGATGGGCCCAAAGGAGGACAGCCTCAGTTTTCATCAGTTTTACCTCCAGAGAGAGTTCGGGCTGGATTTGATCTCAGACCCACTGGCTTGTCTCTCTGGCAGTGCGGGGATATCCACAAAGCTCTCCTCCAGCACCACATGTCAACTAAATTATTTTTGTAGATTTTGAAAGAACTGTAAGATTTTTGGGGTCCCCCTTTTCTCTCCCCTTTTTTTTGCCAACATGCTGTCAGACGGTGTGCCTTCATGGACTCTTTCTTCAAGAACCAGACAGGTGAAGGAAGCCCGGGTGAGTTCAAGGGGGGAGTGAGTTCAAACTGGGCACAGGGAGGTAGCCTGAATGAAGATTTTAGGCGCTGGCCTCCCTCTTCCTGATCCTACCTTGCAGGTACGTTGTGAGGACAGAAATAGGGAAGAGAACATTGGAGAGGATTAAAAACACACACAACATACCCTGTTTCCCCGAAAATACGACAGGGTCTTGTATTAATTTTTGCTCCAAAAACGCATTAGGGCTTATTTTCAGGGGATGTTTTATTTTTCACATGTATATTCAAATATAGTCCTGTCATCTTCTGGTTGCTGCACAAGGGTGGAAGGTGGGGTTTCACTGAACTGGGGCTTATTTATGGGGTAGGGCTTATATTATGAGCATCATGAAAAAAAAATCACACTAGGGCTTATTTTCAGGTTAGGTCTTGTTTTAGGGGAAACGGTATACATAAAAAAGGTGTTTCAATGATCCCAGTCTTTGGTTCAACCCCGAAATCTTCTCAATCTTCTAAAAAAATATATTGTGTGGCACCTTTTAGATGAATGGATTTATTTTTTTGATTTGATTTGATTTATATCCCGCACATCTGGTCTATTCGACCACTTTGGGCGGCTTCCAATGAACATATATACAATAAAAACACAGAGATTTTACATAAACAATCCATAGCAAATACAATACTGTACTAAAAACAAATAATAAAGAAAGAAAGAATAAAGAAAAAATTAAGTATTGACAGGAGGGAAGGCCTGCACTTTCTCGTGGACCCATAGTCAATTTTCTCGGAGGTTTAATCAGGCAGGTGTCCGAGTGCCCGCCCCCCTCCAGGCCACACCTGTTGAATTGCTGCCTTCCCCCCCCCCCCGCCAACCTTCTCAAAGAAAAAAAAAGCCCATCAACCTGTCGAGGGAATACCGAACTAGCAGCGAGGGGGGTGGTGGTGGTGGGGCGACCCGGGTGCGGATCCTGCAAAGGCAGGATCGGTTCCCACGCCCAGCAGATGCTCGCTGAGCCCCCCCCTCCCCTCTCTCCCCGCCAGACTCTCTCCAAGGGGTTAACGGGATAGAGGTGCGCAGTGGCTAGAGAGGCCTTAGTGGTGTGTTGGGTATTTTTGGGGAGGGGGGGTTTGTGCAAAAGCAGCCAAGTCCCTTCCTTTCCTCTTCCGGCTTTGGACCCCCCTCCCCTTTTCTTCCTTTGCATGCGAGGGCTTTCCCTCTTTCTCCTCTTTGGATGCATCCTGGCCAGTGTTTGGGGGTGCCTGGCCCCTGGCGAGGACCTTCTGGGGCAAGAGGAGAGAACCTGAAAAAGCCGGGATTGCTGAAGTGAGTAAAGAGCCCAAACACACACACACACACACACACACACACACACACACACACACACACACACACACACACACACACCTACCTACCTACCTACCTACCTATCTACCTATCTATCTATCTATCTATCTATCTATCTATCTATCTATCTATCTATCTATCTATCTAGAGGGTGTGTGTATAGACACGCACACACACACACACCCTCTTAAGATGTGTGGGTCCTTGTCTTTTTGGCTGCAAGGCTAAGGAGAGATCCAGGCAGGGACTGAGAGGGAGAGAGAGAGGGGAGCAAATCTGGAGCAGCCCCAGAGGGAGCCTGATCCTGCAAGCATTGCCCGTTTCTGTTGCCAGCCCATTGCCAAGGTCAGAGAGCTGGGGGTGGGGGTGGGGAGGAATAGATGGGAAGGGGTTCAGGACCCGTGGGAAACTAGGGGGTGGGGGGTGCTCTGGCCCCACTTAAGATGTAAGGACTCTGTCCAATTTGGATGATCTTTTAGAACTCCGGAGCTGAATGGGATCCTATATAGCAGGGGTCCCCAACCTTCGGCCTCCAGATGCTCTTGGACTACAACTCCCAGAAGCCTTCACCGCCACCTCTGCTGGCTAGGACTTCTGGGAGTTGAAGTCCAAGAACATCTGGAGGCCCCAAGGTTGGGGACCACTCAAGTCCAGCCCCTCTCGAGAGGGCACATGCGGGGGAACCGAACTCCCAGCCGGAGACCCAAACCACTGAGCTGTCCAACAGTTCCTGATGAGTAAACCATGGGTTAGGTGGGTGGCCTCTATCAATCGGTCAAATAAACACAGGGTGATCGATCTGGCTCACAGCATGCCCGGTTTGATCATTGCTGGAAGGAAGGAAGGTCTGTGTCATGGGAGTGGCAGTGCCCGCCTGGGGGGGCTAAGACCACAGAAAAGCAATTTGAAAAGACTGCCAGATGCGTAAGACTTAGAAACGGAGATGGTGTGACGGTAGCAAAAGTGAACTGGAAAAGGGGCCGGTTGTCATTAAGGGGTAATCTCCAAAAGATCCAGAAAAATCCTCTTTGTATGTGAAGGGTCAATGAGAGCAGGAGGCACCGACTGCGGAAGGCTGCTTTACTTGGAACAACACGGATTTCCATAAAATAAATACAGTAATTTAGAATAGTTTAAATAAACAAATCCTTTAAAAACAAATGAATAAATGTTTTAAGGACATGTCTGTCAATATCCTGGCGCCTTGAGAACAGCCCAATGTTGAAGGAACTAAATCCATACAACATTTGGTGAGCTTTGTATCATCATCACCATCATCACCATCATCATCATCATCATGTACCATCAAGCCAATATCTGACTGATAGCGATCTTTTCTAGGGTTTTCTAGGTAGAGAATACTTCGAAATGATTTACCCTTCCTTTCTTCTCAGGAACCTGGGATTGTTGGATCTACTGATGTAAGATTTAAGTTTAATGTGGCTGTTAAAGGGCTGTGTATAATATCAAAAAGTTCGCTAAAGTATTTATGAATGGGGTTGTGTCTAAAGATGTCTATAGGAAAAAGTGGGGGGAAAGGTAAGTTTCCTTCTGTCCCTTCTGATCACATTATTGTTGCCTAATTTGTAGAGAAAAGAAAATAGCTTGCATTTATTTATTCATAGGACTGGTATAAAGTGGAGGCTTTTAAAAAGGGGTAAGGTAAAATAATGGAGGATGTCAGCGACTGCTGACAGAGTAAACTCAGTAGAGCCTCCAGTTTTAGGAGCAGTTTATCTCGATGCAAAGGTAGATACCAAAAGCCAGCTCACAAATGATTAATAAACAGATACAAATAAAAACACGACAATTTTTGGTATTAAAATTTATTTAGAATATAACCATATTAAAAGACCATTATTTTTAAAAAAGGCTTACACACAACAAAGACTGAAAATGTGGAGCATTCTGCAATAAACTCCTTTCTCATGACTGGGATAGGGCTGGAACCTGGATTTCTGGAGAATTGGTCAATCCCTTAAAGTTTAAACCACTAAATTGCTTCTCCTGATTCTTTTTATAGTTCAAGCGTCCGTGTGCTCTTGCCGCTGATAGTTTCCCCTCTCCTTTCTTTTCTTCCTATTTCTGTTTTCCTTCCACAGGTGAGAGAAATTTCTGGCAGCTCCCGGATGTTCACTGCAGACTAAGGGATTCTGCCGCCTGAAGGACAGACGGACGTGGAGAGCTGGGAACGTTAGGCTTCCTTGAGGGACAAGGAGGGGGAAATCATTCGAGTCGGGCCTGAGATGGGATAAGATTTGCTCAATGGCCTGCAGGAAAACCGCGATCAAAGAAAGGGGTGCGCCGCCTGCCCTGCGTCTCCACTTCCAGGCTGCTCGAGAGCAAGGGGTGAGGATGGAGGAGAAGGACCCAACGGGCGCCAGACTGGGGGAGGGAGCACGGAGGGGTCCCCGTGTGGTCCAGGCGGACGGCGCCAGAGAGGTCCTGAAGCTGGTGACCCCTCAGCAAATCAAACAGGAACCGGACGAAGGCTTGGCCCAGCGCTGGGAAGCCCAGTGGCAGGAATTCCTGAAGGTGGTCCAGTCCCCTCACACGGGGTGGGGGACCCCGCCATTGCCGGAACTTGTGGCTTTCAACAGCCCGAAAGGTTTTCATCCCTCGGGCGGTTCGGCCCAGCAAGCTTTCATATGGAAAGTGAAGGAAGAGGTCCTCGAGGAAGACGCCGCCAGCACGGAGACACAGCGCCAGCGCTTCCGGCATTTCTGCTACCAGGAGGCCGAGGGGCCCCGGGAGGTCTGCGGGCGGCTCCGGGAACTCTGCCATCAGTGGCTGAAGCCGGAAAGACACACCAAGGAGCAGATCTTGGAGGCTGTGATCCTGGAGCAGTTCCTGGCCGTTCTGCCGCCGGAAATTCAGGGCTGCGTCCGGGAACGAGGGCCAGAGACCTGCGCCCAGGCTGTGGCCTTAGCAGAGGGTTTCCTTCTGAGGCAGCAGGAAGCTGAGAGGCCACGGCAGCTGGTGAGGATGTTTGGTGATCCTTCACTGTCCTCCTTATTTTTTGACGGAAGGACAGGGTCATCTGTGGGTTCCAGAGCAATACAGTAGGGCCTCCGTAGCCACGGAATCACTTATTCACAGTCTGAAAATGTTACAAGATATTCTATGACATTTCACACTTTCTCTGCTACCTGTACTCGAACCGAAAAGCAAGTGCAAACATATTTATGAGTAGTCTGGCTTTACTCACCAGATTACTCCTAAACATGTCCAAACCCACTTATAAGTTCAAACATAGACTTCAGAAAAAAATACGACACGTCATAGAAATCCTCCCCCTAATTATTACTATTTGAGCACCAAGATTAACTTTAATTCCTAATTAACTTTTTTTGTTAATTAGGCATCCCTGGATACGGCCACATGTCCCCACCCGAGAGCAGGAGCTAAATGTGTTGCATTTTCATACCTTTATAAGCTTCATTTGTGGATTTTTAAATCTCTACCTTTTGTTGTTGTTGATGTTGCGCAAACTGAAGCTTCCGAGTCTGTTAGGTACATAGATTTGAATCAAGGCCTTAAGCAAATAACTTGCTACTTAATTTTATTTTAAGCATTGTTGTTGTTGTTATGTGCAGTCACATCGCCTCCAATTTATGGAGATCCCATGAATGAACAATCTCCAAAAGGTTCTGTCCTCTCCTGCCTTGCTTAGCTCCTGCAAACTCAAACCTGTGGCTTCCTTTAGGGAGTTAGCCTATCTCGTATTTGGCCTTCCTCTTTTCCTGCTGCCTTCCACCTTTACCAGCATTATTGTCTTCTCCAGAGAATCCTGCCTTCTCAGGATGGGCCCTACAGCCTCAACGTCAACATTTTTGCCTGTTCAGGCTTGATTTGATCTTGGACCCACTTGTTCATCTTTCTGGCAGGGTATCCCCAAACCTCTCTTCCAACACCCTATTTCAATTTAATCCATTTATTTTTCTAACAGCTTTCTTTACTTTCCAGCTTTCACACCCCTATATAAGCATTATATATATGGAAATAATAGTATTTTAAAAATATCAGGATTCCACTCTTATAATAAAACGATGGAGTCTTTGCCTCTGGTCCTTTCACCTGATATAATGGCACCGCAGATTTCAACAAATAATGAGCCCTTGTTTCCTGTTCCAGATCCTGGATTCCTTTGAAGAAGTAAGAATGAATTTTCCAAGGGCCCAGCAAGTCTGCCTGAGTGCTTCTCGGAAGCAAGGTAAAATGGGGCACTACCATTTTAAAGCCTCAGTGGTTTCCTGGGTGCTTGGCATCCCTCTTTATTGATCCCTGCTGGCAGGGCAAATAACACCTTACATCAGTTGGTTGGTGGAAGGTAAACCTTGACGTCTGCAGAGGTGGGGGCCACGGTAGCTCTCTGAATGTAGTTGACTTGCGGCTCAGTGCTAACCAGCATAGACAGTGGCGAGATGTTTGGGAGGTGTGGCTCAGCAACCTTTGGGAGGGCCATGTCATCTTTTTTGCAGAGTTTGGATTTTCGGTTAAAATTCACCTTTTGATACACAGCAGAATTGCATAAAGACTCACAGAGGAGAATAGCTTCAAGTTCCTCATAGAGTCCATCACTTTTCTTATTAACTGGCACTGACAGTCTCAATAAACACACTCTTGAGAAATGAATAGTACGAAGAATAAAAAACATTTCATTATTTTCCATTGGGAACCGAGAACAACAAAGCAACCAACCGATAACTGTCAGATTTCTACAGCCCCAAAGCAAAGGTTGTATAACTTGCCCTGGGTTGTGAAAACTGCAACACACCTTCCTTCCAACCGCTCTTCCATATTTCATCTATTGGACGAGAGGGAGAAAAATGTAGAAGAGCAGAGGCCCTTGGAAAGCTGGCACATTCAAAGCTGTGGAGTTCTGGTCTTGAGTTACCCTTGCCTTTGGTCAATATTGTTGTTTTGTGATGTCTGACCTGCAGTGCCCTAGTAGGTCTTTCAAAAGAAGGTAAATAAGTTAGACTTTCAAGGAGTAGTTTACTATTCACACAAACACATACACTGAGTGATATTTTTTGGCCCAACAGGGATTTGAACTCTGGTCTCCTGAACCCAAGTCTGAAACTCCTATCACGAGTCTCCCTTAGATATAATAGCAAAGTCATGATTGCTGCAGTCAAGGCAGTGATAAGAAACCAGAGGGCGCCTTTGGATTCAGCAAGCAACCTACTTTAAACCAGGCATTTCATCTGAGCAGCAGCCCCTTGAGTAGAGGAAAGTAGCGGCTCTAAGGTCTGCGGGGCAGCGAATCTTGTTTTGAGTTTTAGTCCAATCTTTAAGGGAGTCATTCTGATTAAGTCAACCTGTTGGTGGTGTTGGTGGTGTTGGTGGTCAGGTTCAGCACCATGGATAGCTCCCAGGATAAGCCTTACAACAGGCACCATTCCCAGGGGGAGGTAGAGAGCAGAACCAAATAACTTCCTAACAGAGAACTCGGGTCTACAGTCCTCCGCCTTCCCTTTACCTTTCATACTCTTCCTTCTGCAGAGTTTGAGAATGTGGCATTTGTGGAGTGACACCTCTCAGCTGGATCAGATCAATCTCTGTGGGATTCTGGGAACTGTATTTTTGAAATTCAGCTTTTCCAAGTTCTGGTCTTTTGGACTGTAGGCCTGAAGCTTGAGATTGCCTTTCTAAGCTGGGGTTTCCCCGTCTCTTTATTTATTTTGTTTGTTTTCATTGGCACACTGGGTAAAACGTAAGAGCATGTAGATACGTTGGTTTGGACCACTGGTTCTTAACCTTTGTTACTCAGATGTTTTTGGACTGCAACTCCCAGAAGCCTTCACCATCAACTCTGCTGACAGGGGTTTCTGGGAGTTGCAGTTCAAAAACACCTGAGTAACAAAGGTTAAGAACCACTGGTTTGGACCACTGCTGCTTTGGAAAATTCTGGGAGATGTAGTCCATAAACCCAAATGTTAGTAAAATGCTATTCAATGGGCAAGGAGTACCTTTGGCTGCTTTGCATCCTTTCAAGGAGAAATGCAGGGTAAAAATATTTTAAATACATAAATAAATTTCCACAACTTTCAGATTTCAACTCTCAGAAGACCCATAATCATCATCATCATCGTCATCTTAGAAATGGAAGATAATACCAAAACATCTGGAGGGATGCAGTTTCTCCAGTCCTGCAATATTTATATTTTCCTATACGTCTTATGCAATAAGATGCTTTTAACAAAACCAAAATTCATAGCTTAGTGGTTTAGGTCTCTGGCTGCAGAGCCAGAGAGGTCGGAAGTTCAGTTTTCCACCACTAGCCCACTGCAAAGTAGAGCCAGCCTGGGTGGCCTTGGGGAAGCTGCACAGTCCCAGGGCTTCCCCTGGAGGAAGGGAAGGGGAAACCACTTCTACGTATTCTCTTCCTGGAAAACTCTGAAAAAAGTTACCATAAGTCAGAATTGGAATCCAAATCAAAGCAGATCTGAGACGGTTGTCCAGTTTTCTCTTGAATGCTTGCAGTGGTGGTGCCCTCACCACCCCCTGAGTTCATTGGTTTCATTGTCCTACTGCTCCAACAGTTAAGAAGTTTTTTCCTGATTCAGCTGAAATCTGGCTTCCTGTCGCTCAGTTGATTATTGTGTCCTGCACTCTGGGATGATCGAGAACAGAGACCTGCTCCTCCTGTGAATGACAGCCTTTCAAGTATTTGAAAAGTGTTATCCTATCACCCCTCTGTCTTCTTTTCTCAAGGCTAACCATGCCCAGTTCTTTCAGTCTTTCCTCATTGGGGGGCTTGGTTTCCAGTCCCCTGATCATCCTTGCTGCCCTCCTCTGAACTTGCTCCAATTCGGTGTTTGGTATTATTACTGTATAACATGTTGTTGTTGTTGCTATTACTACTACTACGGTCATTCTCTTTTCTTCCAGGAGCAGGCAGGCTGGCCAATGACCAGGAAAGTCAAGTTTCGGCTCAGCAGGAGTATCTGGAGCGAGAGGCTTTTGGGATGTCCCTCCCGAAACCCCGGGAGAACCTCCCTCCGCACGAGCCAGGCAAAGCCTCAGAGAACCAGCCCCGTGCATCAGAACGGCACCAGGGGCTCCACCCGCCGAAGAGAGCGTCCGAACCGGTCCCTTGCCGTAGGGACTACAAAGACTTGGGCGAGATCCTTTTCGAAGAGAGGATGCAGGAGAGCCAGCGGCAGAAGCGGTGCGTCGTCTTGCGCCGGCGGATCCACACCGAGGAGCGGCTGTACAAGTGCCAGGACTGCCGGAAGAGCTTCGACCACCGCTCGCACTTCATCCGGCACAAGAAGATCCACACGGGGGAGAAGCCCTTCCAGTGCTCGGACTGCGGGAAGAGCTTCAACCGCAACTCCAACCTGACCACCCACATGAGGACCCACACGGGGGAGAAGCCCTACACGTGCGCGGACTGCGGGAAGAGCTTCCGCTGGAGCTCAGACTTCATCGTCCACGAGCGGACGCACACGGGGGAGAAGCCCTACAGCTGCGCCGACTGCGGCAAGGCCTTCCGGCGCAGCTCTAACCTCACCGCCCATGAGCGCACCCATCGGGGAGAAAAGCCCTATAAGTGCTTGGATTGTGGGAAGAGCTTCACCCGGGGCCTGTACTTGATTGCACACAAGAAGACCCACACGGGCGAATGAGTGGGGTTTTCCGGAGGGGGCGCTGTACGAGTCCTCTTATGGGTTCCTTTCAGGGAGGGAGTCAGTGGCTTCCAGACCATTTCTGTTTGGTGGCGGGAGGCAGCCATGGATCTGCCTACCTTCCACACAACTCATGGGCTTCCCAGCTTCATTTGACCAACCCTAATGGGGAGGCTGGTTGCAAGACAAGGAAAGCGTTGGGCCTGCTCCAGGAGCACTAATCACATCCACCTGAGTTTGGTCAAATTCCTTTTTTGGGGGGACTCTGCCTCCCAGAATCGCCCAGCCAGCCTGGCTAAAGGCAGGAGCAGTGGTCCCCAAAAAGTCAAGTTCCTGGATATTCACCTTAGCGCCGTCCGTGGCAGTTCACGAAATAAAACGTCACATTTTAGCAACTGGTCAAGGTGGTCGAGAGGTAAAATATAGAACCTCCGTGGTCAAAGGCAATATATCTGCGAATACCAAAAGGGAGGGCCCCCCAAGCCAGAGAAGGAAGTCCCTGTTCAACTAAGGAATGAGTTATTGTGATGAATTAGCCTTAGCCACCAGAAAAGAAATGGCAGGCCTTCGTTTCTCAAAACACCTCATGGCTGGTTGAGGCAGTGAGTTCTGGGACACGGAACTACAGTAGAGACCCATGTTTGATCTGCTCCACCTTTTTAATAATCACCTTTTGAACTGCAGAACTGGAAGGTCAAAAAGGGTCCCAGTGGGGGAATTGAACTCCCAAACTCTGGCTTCCGAGCCAGAGACCTAAACCACTGAGTTCTCCAGCAGTTTTTATGCTCTCCCTTCCCCCAAAACCCCCTAAGTATTTCAATATATACATTATATATAAATATAAAATGGAGATTACCGGGGGGGGGGAGAGAATTACAGGGGATGGTACTTTTCCCCCCTTCCCTTCCTCCACCTCCTGCTTGGCAGCTGTTTTTCCTCCCACCTGTGAAATAGGTCTAAAAGGCAAATAGTCTGGGCAAGACCTCCCCTTTTTAGGGGCGCACTTTCCAAACTTGATTTCTGACGGCACACTGCAGAAATCTGAATTTTTAGATTATAATCCCCCATTGTGTCCTTCTGAAATAGTTCCACTTGTATTTAAACCAATGTAGATGATATTTATATACTGTATTTTCCAACCATTGTCCTTTGGCCGTTTGATTTCCTCTCCTGGCTGTCCCTCACAAGATCCTCTCCCCTCCCCGCAGGCTGTGGCCTCCCGACATAAGCTCTTCTAATAAAGAACCTCCTCTGTGGCGATGTCTGTATACTTGAAAATGAAGACTAAATGTATCTTCTGCCCTGTCTTTTAATAATAATAATTCAAGATTAAACCTTCTTTCCTCTCTCTCTCTCTCTCTCTCTCTCTCTCTCTCTGTGTCTACGATGCTCTTCAGAAATGAAAACAAGCCATGAGAGTGACAGCCTGGTTCATCTCTTTAAATCTATTCTTGGGTATCCATGAACTTTCAAAATTGGGTGACTGAGGTGGGGTGGGGAAGGGAAGGGAAGGTAAAAGGGTTTTAAAAGGGAAAGGAATCTTCTCTGAGACCAGGCTCCTTTCTGGGAAGAAGGTATGGGATACACTGCATTAAAGTATATAAATATATGGTTCATAAAAGAGTAATATTCGTCACAGTTTTGCATTTGGAAAATTATTTTGCACCCACAGAGGAGGATGGAACTGGGCAACTGGAATGTGGGACAAAAGAGGAACTGTTTTTCCAAAGTCAGATTTCCCGAGGGGGAAGCAATAAAGGGAACACTTTCCTCCAGTTCACACCTCTGGTACTCTCTAGCCCAACCAAAATCTATTGTTTTAATCCTTAAACTAACCTCCTGGTGGTGGTTGTAGATTTTTTGAGCTGTTTGACCATGTTCTGGGGGTTTTTTTTCTAACGTTTCGCCAGTCTCTGTGGCCGGCCTCTTCAGAGGACAGGAGTGGCAAAACGTTAGAAAGAAAATCCCTCGGAACACAAACAGCCCGAAAAACCTACAACCATCAGATCCCGGCTGTGAAAGCCTTCGCGAATACATTAATCTCCTGTGTGTTCGATTAACAGTACCATTTGCCTTGACAAGCCAAATGTTAGCGGCTGCTAACTTCACAGTGCCAAGTTTCCCCATCATCTCCCATCAGTGCTGGGTGTTCTGGATTGCAAGAACTTGTGACTGACCAAAGAAATTCTGCTGCTTGAGATGAACAAAAAACAAGCAGAGGGTGACCCATCCCACAACAGGGCAAGGAGCAAACACAGTTTTAATACAAGGTGATCAGACAGTGCCCTCTTCTGAAGGCAGAGGACTAGTTGGATGGGTAGAGACGGACAGAGGCAGTCCCGTTATAACACAGTCCTCTTTCTCCAAGACCGTCATTTCCCGCTGCCTCCCACCATTTGCTGAGAAAATGACTTCATTCTGCCTAATATGGCCAAATCTACAGAGGTGAAAGCTTGGATTAGTCCTAGTGTATAAGGAAAATTGAAAAGCATTGTGGCACCTTAAAAGCTGACAGATTTCTCCCTTAACATCCTAAGACTCTGGAAGTAAAAACAGATCTCTTGGTCTTTAAGATGATACGAAGTTTATACTAGAAGACTAGGATTAGCTATTTCTGGAGGCAAAAATCCGGAAGCCGAGGCTGTCGTACTTTGGGCCCATGACGAGAAAGCAGGGTTCTCTGGAAAATATAATAATGCTGGGAAGGGTGGGAAGTAGCAGGAAAAGAGGAAGGCCAAATACGAGATGGACCGAGACCCAAAAAGACCCCACAGGTTTAAATTTACAAGAGCTGTGCAGGGCTGTTGAGGACAGGATATTTCAGAGACCATTCATTCATAGGTCACTATAAGTCAGAGGCAATTTGGAAGCACATAGCAAGAACAAAGACCATTTGGTGCTCAAGCTAAAATCTGTCAACTGACCAAAGAACATGATACGATACTAGACTTCCGTGACCCATCCAGTCATTGCAAGACAGTGAGATGTAGGGCCAAATAGCGTTTAGTATGTTGTTTCTATCTTAATACCGTTTTTATTGAAAATTTTCTTCTGTATAAATACTGAGGCTGAAACAGAATTTTATTGCAGCAGGAAAAAAAATTCAAGATACATACTAGGTGAATAATCCCAACCCTTTAACTCCTCCCATGTGCAGGATTAATTTGCTTGATGACATCACATTCATGTTGGCATCCTTCTGTCTCAAGAGACTACGGTAACGTGCTCTGAATGGAGGTCTTGGAACAGCATCTAGTGTGGCTGAGAAGGCCAATTCGAGAGTGACAATCCCTTCCACGCTGAAGACAAATGCAGGCTGTCTCCTGTCCAGCTCCCTGGTTTGGCTGGTTTCAGGATTGCCTCTTTGCCTCGGCCTGCTGGACAAGGGTCTCTTCAAAATGCTGCACCGCCTGCCTCCCAAGCTGAATGCCCAGATGTCAAGGTTTCCCATCTGTTGAGGTCTATTCCTAAGGCCTTCAGATCCCACTTTCAGATGTCCTTGTATCGCAGCTGTGGTCTCCCTCTGGGGCGATTTCCCTGCACTAATTCTCCATACAGGAGATCTTTTGGAATCCGACCATCAGCCATTCTCATGACATGTCCAAGCCAATGTAGACATCGCTGTTTCAGTAATGTATACATGCTGAAAATTCCAGCTCGTTCTAGGACTACTCTATTTGGAACTTTGACCTGCCAGGTGATACCAAAAACACATCGGAGGCAACGCATATGGAAGGTGTTCAGCTTCCTCTCCTGCCATGCACAAAGGGTCCAGGACTCACTGCAGTACAGGAGTGTCCTCAGGACACAGGCTCTAAAGACCTGGATCTTGGTATACGCCGTCAACTTCTTATTCAGCCACACTCTCTTTGTGAGTCTTGAGAACATGGTAGCTGCTTTGCCAATGCGTTTATCCAGCTCGACATCCAGAGAGAGGGTGTCAGAGATGGTTGAGCCAAGGTACACAAAGTCATGAACAACCTCCAATTCTTGTGTGGAGATGGTAATGGAGGGAGGTGAGTCCATGCCCAGGACCATGACTTGTGTTTTCTTCAGGCTGATTGTCAATCTATAATCTTGGCAGGCCTTGCTAAAACAATTCATGAGTTGTTGGAGGTCTTCAGCAGAGTGGGCAACAACAACTGCATCATCTGCGAAGAGGAAGTCCCGCATGCATTTCAGCTGGACTTTGTCTTCAATCTCAATCTAGAGAGATTAAAGAGCTTTCCGTCTGATCTAGTCCAGAGATAAGACGCCTTCTGTTGCAGTTCCAAAAGCCTGCTTCAGCATGACAGCAAAAAAGATCCCAAACAGGGTCAGCGTGAGGACCCAACCCTGTTTCACTCCACAATGAATGTCAAAGGGATCTGATGTTGAGCCATCAAAAATGACAGTGCCTTTCATTCCCTCATGGAAGGACCTGATGATGTGAAGGAGCCGAGGTGGACATCCAATCTTGGCAAGTATAGTGTGACATCACATTAATTCGTGAATTAATTAACATTTCCTTAAGATCCCCTTAATTGGTTTGAGGTTCACACAGCCTTTTTCATCTTCTATGAATTTAAAAAAACCTGTTTTCCTCGCTCCCCGCCCAACTCACATATATACAGCTATATATCTAAAAACATTTCTGGAAAAATATGTACATCTGTTGCCAAATTCAGAAGTCCAACGAATACTTCCAGTATTAAATGCATGCATCGGCATGATTTTTTCCCCCTTCTTCTTTAACTTGCATCAGTGTGATTCGGGAGCTCGAAGGGTTGACTCCCATCCTGAGTTGTACAATCACTGGCCTCCGTTTTGCCGGGAGGAGGAGCATTTTCCGACTCCTCGTGGGGCAGCGTGTCCGTCTGGGCCGGAGCAGTCCTACTCTCGGTAACATCGGGTTTGCTTTCATATAACTGTAAGGTGGGGTCCTGAAATCCGGCATGCATTCTCTTATGTTTCATAAGGCTGTCTTGGCAAAAGAAGCTTTGATCACACTCACAGCATTTGTACAGTTCCACTCCTCTGTGAATTCTCTGGTGCCTTTGAAGGGTCGAGTAAGAACTGAAGGTTTTCCCACACTCGGAACAAGTTTGGCCATTTTGGCCATTTCCGCTTGCCGGGGTGGCTTGGTGTCCTAACAGGTCTGGCGGCTCACGGAGGCTTTTCTCGTACTCAGAACATCTGTAGGGTTTTCCTTGCAAATCAGGGATTCTTTGCAAAAGCGGGACCAATTTCTTCCCCTTATGAATCTTCCTTCTGTGCCGGCCAAGAGAGGAACGCTGAGAGAAATTCTTCCCGCACTCCGTACATTTGTGGAGTTTCCCTCCACCGTGGATGTACCTGTGGCTTACCAGATCCATTGAACTGCCAAAACTTCTCCCACACTCCAAGCAGCTGTACACTTTCCGCTTTGCGCCCAGTGAGTTTTGCCCAGAGGGCTTCGCTTTGGCGTTTTCGTGGTCCTTTCTGTCCTTCCCCAAAGAGGGAGGCCGCGGGAAACTCTTCCCGCGACCAGAGCTTTTGTAGGGCTTCTCGGCAAGACGGAGGCAAGGGTGTCTGAGGAGGCCCAATTCCTTCGCAAAGCTTTTCCCACATTCGCGGCAGGTATGCGCTCCTTCCCGCATGCCAGAGATTGTTGGCGAAAGGGGGGGCGATGTGCCCCCACCGTGAGTCTTCTTCCTATGCCAGTTTAAAGACCCTTTCCACATGAAAGACTCCCCACAGTCCTCACACTTAAAAGGTTTCTCTGCCACGTGGACGCGCTGGTGCATTTTTAAGTACCTCGGCTGGCAAAAACGTTTCCCACACTCGGCGCACACGTAGGGGTTTCGCTTCTGATTGGACGTCCTTTTCAGGAGAGACTCGGGTATCTTTCTCTGGTGGCTCATTCCATGTCTTTCAAAAGAAGACTGGTGCAAGAATTGCCTTCCGCAGTCGGCACATTTGTAGGGTTTACTCTGAGCGTGGGTACACTGATGTCTCCTCAGGATCGACGCTCGCTTAAATTTTTTCCCGCATTTAGAACATGAGTAGGTTTCCTCCTTCACCTTAGGAATCTGTTGCAAAAGGGGGTTCGTCTTTTCCCCCTGGTGGAACCTCTTCCGATGCGTGTAAAGCGTTGAATCCCACAGAAAACTCTCTCCACAGTCGACGCAACGGTAGTATTTCTCTCCGGAGTGCATGCGCTTGTGTCTTCGTAGGCTTGCAAAAGAGCTGAATCTTTTCCCACAATCAGGACACGGAGAGGATCGTCCTTTCATATCGGGTGGTGTCTGAGGCAAGAGAGGAGCCAACTTCTTCTCCCGGTGGCTCGTCTTTTCGTGATGGCACAAAGAACTTTTCAACACGAACCTCTTGGCGCAGAGCGTGCAGGCATATGGCTTCTCTCTCTTGTGGGCGCACCGATGTATCGTCAGAGCCGCAGGGCTAGGAAAACTTTTCCCGCATTTGGGACATGTAGAGGATTTCCCTGCCGGGGCAGGGCATTTTGGGAGAAGAGGTGGCGGCTTCTTCCCCTTGTGAACCTTCCTTCTGTCTTCTCCAAGAGACAGGCTCGACTTGAGACGCTCGCCACATTTCTCTCTGGAATGGATGCGCTGATGTCTTACGAGGTACGAGAGCCAGTGGAAGTTTTTCCCACACTGAGAACACGGGAAGCCTTCCCCCGGTACTCCAGGTTTGCTCTGGAGCAGGTGCCCTTCTGTCTCTCTTTCGCAGGCATCTCCATTTTCTATCAAAGCCATGTCCCACTTAAAACCTCCCTTACGCTCAACAGCTTCATCAGTTGTTGACTGGTGGGCTTGTTGGTGTCTTTGAAGCTTCCAATTGTCTGTGAAGGCTCTCCCACATATGGGACAGACTTTCCTTTTGGCGGGAGCTTTATGGAATAAAGACCTCGGCTTCCTTCTCCGGTGGATAACACGGTGTCTTTTATAGGAGGACATTGTCGCGAAACGCCTCTCGCAGTCGGTACATTTATAAGGCAGTTCTTGAGCGTGGATGTTCTGAGGTGCTGTCAGGCTTGACCGCGGCTCTATTTTCTCCTCACGCTCTACGGATGCCCTGGGCCTTTTTCTTATGTGGGTTCTCTGATGCATGTCATGATCCTGTAGGCAGCTGAAGGTCTCCCCACACTCGCAGCATATATAAACGGTTACTTCCGGAGGAGGCAACTTCTCTCCCACATGGATCCTCTGGTGCGCCGCCAGCAATGTCCTTGATGTGAAACTTTCCCCGCAGTGAGAACACGCTAAAGGATGTTCTCCAGCATGCATTATCTGACGACTTTCAAGGTTTGTCTTCACCTGGCCTTCCTGCTCAGGCGAATGTGAAATCTGGTGTTTTCTTTTATGCTGGTTAAAGGCCCACTGACGAGTGAAACTCTTCCCACACACAGAGCAGATATTTTTCCTGGTTGCCTTATAAGCTTTTCGACCGGCCAAAGCCTGCCCACCCACTTCTGGGGGCCTCTCCTTTCTGCGCCCATTCTCCTGGTCACAGAACTGAGGGCCGTTGCCACTGGCTCTCTCGGAAGAGATCCTTCGCAGCTCCCTCGGGCGAGAGCTTTCTTCTTGACGCCTCTCCTCGTCTTCATATACTTCTTCGCCACCTGATGAAAGGACAAGCAGTTCTTCAGCTTAGACTTTGCATGAGCCAAGCTAATAAGTTTCACTTGGTTAGCTGGCACTTTAACTCAGCCATTCTCAACCTTTTTTAAAAAACTACCATAAATATGGTCAATGATTTTTTTAAAAAAAAATCAAAATGATTTAAGTCACAATTTAAATGTTTTAAGATTTGATATTTTATTTAAGTTGTTAAAAAAAGATTTTACAAGTTTAACTTGTGATTTGAATCAAATCCACTCTGCGGATAAGGCCAATATGAAAGAAATATGAACCGAATCGGGATTGTTTAAATCATATAACAAACCTTATGAAATGGTGCGTGAAGAATTGTTTCTAGTCTGTGGCCCCCTTCAAGGGTTTGAGGGCTCCCCAAAGAGGCATATGGCCTCTGTTGAGAATGGCTGATTCAACTGACAGAAAATTGAGGGGGGGAACATGGAGGGGGGAACCCAGACCATATCCTTCTGCACAAGAAAAGCCATTTTTTATAACCCGTCAAAATCATGAATCTTGCTTTTTAAGCACAAGTTTGAGGCTTTCCCCCTCTCTCTCTGGATTCTTCCCTCAAAGAACCCAGATTTTGCCCAGGATCCTATTGAGCTTGTGATGAACCAGATAGCATAGGAACACAGGATCACACTGTTTGCCTAAGTGTTGCCATGGACTCAATGGAGGGCTGGTTTTCCTAATACAGATCCAGCATGAATTTGATTTAAACCACATTTTATTTTTATTTTTTAAATTGGAATTTTGACCATTTAGACCAATTTGATTTTTTTTAAATCACTGATTTTTATCTGCCCTGTAAGATCACTCACTACCTTGAGTGGCAACAACACCTGATCAAGCACCCTAATCTCACCTTAATAGGGTGGCGGGATCTTCCAATAAGCAGAAGCTTAAAAGGATGCTGGCCTCTGCCATACACGCCAAGCTTTTAAAAGTTTCAATATTCCCTTGTTCCTCACAAAATGCTATCTATCTATCTATCTATCTATCTATCTATCTATCTATCTATCTATCTATCTATCTATCTATCTATCTATCTATCTATCTATCTATCTATCTATCTATCTATCTACCTACCTACCTACCTACCTACCTACCTACCTACCTACCTACCTACCTACTGCAAACACCACACACACACACACACACACACACACACACACACACACACACACACACACACACACACACACACACACACACACACACACACACACACACACACACACACACACACACACACAGTGGTGCCTTGCTTAGCGATGTTAATTCGTTCCGGAAAAAATTGCTGCTAAGCAATAACTTCACTAAGCGAAATAAAAAAGGCCACAGAAACGCATTAAAATGCAATTAATGCATTCCTATGGGCTTAAAACTCACCGCTGAGCGAAGATCCTCCATAGCGCCACCATTTTCAGTGCCTCTAAAGTGAGGAATCCCAAAAAACAGCGGGTGGCCATTTAGTTTACCCAGTGGCCATTATAAAACCGCTGATAAGCTGTGCGAAAATGGGGGCTTTGCGATGATCGCTTCCCTGTGATCATCGCAAAGCGAAAATACCCCATAGGGAACATCGCAAAGCAATTGCTTTTGCGATCGCAGAAAGTTCATCGCTATACGGAGCAATCGCTATGCGAGGCACCACTGTACTGTGTGCAGGTGTGTGTTTGCTATTATCCACGGTTTTTAATATCTCCAGTGTGGCTTGGAACCAATTCCCAGTGGATTCTGCTATATTTAATTATGGGTGCCACACCACCAGTCTCTTTTCCAGCCCATGTCCCTCATTTGTTCCTCCTAGAGCAGTGGTTCCCAACCTTCGGTCTCCAGATATTCATGGACTAAAATTCCCAAAAAGGTTCACCATTAGCTGTGCTGGCCAGGATTCCTGGAAGTTGTAGTCCAAGAACATCTGGGTGACCCAAGACTGGGAACCACTGCCCTAGAGTTTGGTCTCCAGAGCCTTCATCATTTTCAGTCTTTCACTTTTGACAATCTTTTCAGTGGCTGCTCCTGGACTATGGAACTCCCTTCCACATGAGGCCCACCTGAACCCCTCCTTTCTGCCACCAGGCAGAGACCTTCCTTTTCAGGGAGGTGCTTAATAGGTGTCACTTAGAAAGGTACTTTACTGGGAGAAATGTTACTCTATCTTTTTAAAACCAGTTTAAATAGGGTTTTATATTCTGCTTTTTAATGATCACTAGGTTGAATTGCTTCTCTTCTTAGATTTTTGTAATTGTTCCAACGTTTGTGCCTTTAAACCTTTCGTAAGCCGCTTAGGGTCTCTTTACGGGGAGAACAGTAGGGTAGAAATGAAATAAACAAGCCCACCAAACTATGGACTACAGTGGTGCCTTGCTTTATGATTGCCCCGTATTATGACAAATCCACTTAACGACGATCTTTTTGCGATCGCAATTGCAATAGGAAAACGATTATCTAAATGGGGGAATTTTGCTTTGCGATGATCGGTTCCCTGCTTCGGGAACCGATTTTCGCTTTACGATGATCGAAAACAGCTGTTGGGTTTTCAAAATGGCCACCAGGTGCTTAAAATGGTTCCCCACTGTGTTTAGGGATGGATTCCTTGCTACAGAGGCAGCGAAAATGGCCGCCGTATGGAGGATCTTTGCTGGACGGTGAGTTTTTACCCTATTGGAACGCACTGAACGGGTTTCAATGTGTTTCAATGAGGTTTTTTCCCCGCTTTACCATGTTTTCACTTAATGGCGATTTTCCTGGAACGGATTATCGTCGTTAAGCAAGGCACCACTGGACTGGAATCAATTATTCCATAACAGGCCAGTCTCCTTCAATGATTTCCTACATGATGCTAATTTCTTGGCTGCAGGGAATCCTTTACCTGACAGGTCAGCATCGGAGAAATCAGTGAGGTCTTCTGCCCGGGATTCTCTGCACAATTGCAGCCCCTCTTTAGCATCCAGTGAGGCTCCTTCCGCCTCTGGCAAATTCACAGATCCTTCCCCTTGGGGCTCGGTGGTCTGCAAGGAAAACCAAAAGCCCAGTAAGTAGCCAGTTCTGGTAACACATGGTGAAAATACCTTTTTTGGGTGTTTTTTTCTTTTACCACACTACAATATGTTTGCTATTATCCACAGCTTTCCAGTCCTCCAAAGGAAGAACAGCAGTCTAGCTGAGGACAAGAATGCCTAGCCTGTCCTCACACTTAAATGCTCAAAGGAAGAGGCCTGGTGTTTTTCTGGGATATTAACACTTTAAATGTGGGGATTCTGGAATGATCTAAAAAAACTCCCCCCAGACCACATTCCCCCAGGAGTAATCTTTTGGTGTCCATGCACAGAGAGTAGCCATTTGGAACCATCCAGGGGTAAAGGAGGAATGTGAAATTAAAAAATTACAAAAATGCCACCGTGGTGATCAACTTAACCATCGTTAAAAGTACTATTCCCAGTAGGACCCCTGTATCCACGGGATCGGTATGTGCGGTTTCACTTATTTGCACTCTAAAAATATTAAAAACATTAAAAGAAATAACCCAGAAATATGTAAATACATCATTCTTCAGTGAGAGAAATGGCCACTGACGCTGTCCATGCTATGTATTATCTGTGGTTTCAGCCTCTGCACTGGGGGATCTCATCAGGCCTGGAACCGATCCCCCACAGATATGGGTGTCCTACTGAACCTTTAACAGTCATCAAGAGTTGAGAGGTCCATCCAAGAACAGACAAGTCTGCCACCACACATATATAAAAGAAAAATCTTTGCAGCCTTCTCTTTACATCAGTTTCACACCTCTGGGAGATTTGAAAGAGTGTTATTCCACTTGGGGGGGAAAAAGGACATGCTTCCTAAGCACCATCTTTTAAATGAAGGACAGGCAAAGTGATTCCCTGAGCGCTCCCTGAAAGGACAGACCCTGAAGCTGAGGCTCCAATACTTTGGCCATCTCATGAGAAGAGAAGATTCCCTGGAAAAGACCCTGATGTTGGGAAAGTGTGAAGGCAAGAGGAGAAGGGGACGACCGAGGATGAGATGGGTGGACAGTGTCTGCGAAGCAACCAACATAAATCTGACCCAACTCCGGGAGGCAGTGGAAGACAGGAGGGCCTGGTGTGCTCTAGTAGTCCATGGGGTCACGAAGAGTCGGACATGACGAAACAAAAACAACAACAAAGTGATTCCCAGAGGCCACCTGGGGAACTATACGGGCTCTCTTTTTGGGGGGGGGAGAGGGAGGCCCTTCCTGGCTACTAGACTCCTATATTTTTTTTTTGCTCTAATAAAAAGAAAAAGGAAAGGGGGAAAAAAGCCCCAACCCTAATTGGTTGAGGTCTCTGGCTGCAGAGCCAGAGTTTCATTTGCCACTGTGGCTCTTCAATGGACGATGGACTAGATGATCTCTAGGGTCCCTTCCAGCTATGCAGTTCTACTACTCGTGCACCTGCCTCTCCCAGAGGCCTCCAGATGGGAGACGCCTGCCCAGACGTGGCCCCCCCGGGGGTCTCGCATTTCCTGCCCTTGGGCTGTAGCTAATTTTGAGTCCTAGTCCTGCTCACGATGGGGATCCCGTCCCCTCTTACCTGCTCTTCTTTTACTCCGGGGACGCACTGACTGTGCAGGAACTCCTCAGCCAGGGACACGGCTTGGGTGCTACTCTCCAAGGGATGCTCCTTGACCCAGGTCTGGATCTCCGAGGGCAGGATGGTCAGGAACTGCTCCAGAATCAGCTCTTCCAGGATCTGCTCCTTCGTCTTCTTCTCCACCTTCAGCCACTGAGAACAAAGCTCCCGGAGCCGGCCGTAAGCCCCTCTCGGACCGTCAGCCTCCTGGTAGCAGAAACTCCGGAAGTGCTGGCGGCTCTTCTCCCTCATCAAAGCGTCTTCCTGCAAGATGGCCGCCTTCACTTTCCCATAATCCTCTCGGTCTCCAGCCTCGAGGCTGCTGAAGATCAGCTCAGCTTCTCCTGTAAGGGCGGGCAGGAGTCGGGCTGCCCACTCTTCCCGGGGCCAACGGCAGGCTTCGGCCACTTGCTCAAAGGCCGCCAGAAAAGCCTGGGCGTCATTCCATGGGGTGCTCTCCTGTGGAAACTGGGGGTCTTGGGGTGGGGATGGAGAAGCCTCCACCCTGCTGAGAAAGTCCTGCAACTGAGTTTCCCAGAGTTGGACCGTTTCCTCTTGAGGTTCCTCCTTGACTTCGTGTTGAATTCCCACGTTTCTGAAGGATATCCGAAGGCCCTTAGAATGCACTGCTTCAGGGGCTTGAGTTCCCCTGCCTGCATCGTCCGGTTGTCCTATCGGTAGAGCTAAGAACATTAAACACACAAATTACCTATACAGTATAAGCTCAGGCTTGAGCTGGGACAAGTTACGTGGATGCCGAAAACTGTGGATAATAGTTAACACTATACATAGCAGGGTAAAAAAATCCAGAAAATAAGTATTTTCACTATGTACTACCAGAACCCGACACTGGAGGGGGCCAGAGACCATGCTATGTACAGTATTGTTTAACAAGCATACATAGCATGGTCTACCCTCTAGTGGCTAATTCTGGTAAATACATCATGAAAATATGTCCTGGATCTTTTTCTTTTCATCTTTTTATATTTTCAGACAGTGGATAAGTGAAACCACAGATACCAATCCTACAGATATGGGGGTCCTACTATAGTGATGAAAGGAAAAACATAAGTCAATAATAATAAGAGTAAAATCAATCCACAGATGAAACAAATACTACAAGAGGTCAACTAAGGGATTCTAGGAAGTAGTTACCCCACTTCGAAAAGTAACTTTACCCAGCTCTGTTTTAAAGACTATCCATTTTATAACAGCACATGTGTTCAAGAATAGAGCCCACTTCATCAGATCTTCTGCCACTGGAGATATCAGGAGC
The DNA here is from genome assembly GCF_051106095.1 of Pogona vitticeps. NCBI lineage: Eukaryota > Metazoa > Chordata > Lepidosauria > Squamata > Agamidae > Pogona > Pogona vitticeps. The sequence goes on from NC_135784.1 coordinate 19,541,047, forward strand.
TGTAGTGCAAAGATAATCATATTTCCAAATGGTAGTCATTCATTCATTCACTCATTCATTCACACCCCACTTTTCCCCACACATGGGACCCAAGGTGAATTTCAAATGCCTCCAAGCAGTCAACCCTAAATAAATCACAACATTAAAAAACAATTTAGTACGTACAATGGTACCTCGCAAGATGACGACCCCACTAAACGACAAATCCGCATAATGATGACTTTTTGCGATCGCTATAGCGATTTGCAAAACAATCATTCTAATGGGGGATTTTCGCTGGACGTCGATTAGGTTCATGTTTCGCGAACCATTTGTTCACAAGACGACCATCTTCTCGGCTTCACAAAATGGCTGCCCTGTGTTTTCCGGACCCATGCTTCGCAGGGCAGCCATTTTTACAGCTGATCGGCGCTCGCAAAATGGCTTCTCTATGGGCGATCATTGCTGGACAAGGAGGTATTTTCCCCACTGGAATGCATTAAACAGGGTTTCAATGCATTCCAATGAGGAAAGGGTTTTCGCATGATGACGATTTCGCTAAACAGCGATTTCAGTGGGATGGATTATCATTGTCATGCGGGGCACCACTGTATTACAAATTGGCTCAAGTTCTGTTGCTTAGCATACTGAATCACACTAGAGCAGTCCCACTGAATCAATGGGGATTTGGTGAGTCAACTCCTCCAAAAGATCCCCTGGTTCTACACTAGCAGTGATCTACTCTGCTAAAGCCAATCAAAGTTAGAGGAGACCAGTTTCAACGGATGGAACTTACAGAGGGAATGACTCACTAAATCGCCTTAACTGAATGGGCTGACGCTAGAGCAATTTACTATACTAAGTAATAAGATTCGGACCCTTAAAATTATTAAATGAAAACAATCTGAAATAATTTAGAAGCTCCAACCAGAATCCCTCAGTAAAAAAACCCCTCTGTTTTGGCCACCAATTGCTTACTTAAAGCCTGTCTGAAGGGGAAAATCTTTGCTAGCTCACAGAATGATAGCAAGGAACATTTCAGCCTGGCCTCCAGTGGGAAGGAGTTCCACACAGCCTGGGAGCAACCATCAAGAAGGCCCTCTCTCAGTTCTTGCACTTGAGTGGCAGGACAGTGAGAAAAGCCTCTTGACAAGATCTTAAACCCCAGGCAGGTTTATAATCCCAGCTTGCACGTGGTCAGCTGGGAGTGTGAAGAGCCACGCCATTCCTGTAAAACCTACCCTTGAGAATATTTTGTTCTATTTCGCTGAAAACATCCCTTTGCACCGTCTGTGGTTTCGGTGCCATCAATCTGCTTTTAAGAGAGGGACCCTAGGGATCATCCAGTCCAGCCCCTCTCAAGGAGGCACAGTGAGGAACTGAACTCTAAACCTCTGGCACCACAGCCAGAGACCTAAAACACTGAACTATCTAGCACTACTCAGATTACTGAGATGCCACAGATGTAGTTTCTAGGACCCCCTTTGATCCATGATGCTCAGTAGACAACCATAGGGAAGGCTACTCCCTCTCAAGCTGACCCACCTTGCAAGGAGAGTGTGAGGATAAAGTGAAGGAGGAGTAAACTCATGTACGCTACCTAGAGCTCACCCAAGGAAAGGCAGGGTATAAACACAAATTAATTTATCATAAACAAGCAAGATATGTCGCTGCCTCTGCAGCAACTCCGAAAGGCGCTCTACCCATCAGCTCACCTTTTTGATCCTGGGTGGCTTTCTCAACCGCGACACCAGTGCCACTGGAATGACCACCTCTTCGTTTCTGTGGGTGAGGAAAAAGAACGGGAAAGCATAATAAATAAAATTTAGACGGAGGAATGGATTTATTATCCTTTTCAACCAAAACCGCAATCAGTCGTTAGTTTTGCATCTGATTTCAATTTTGTTAAAATATGAATAAAAATTTAAAAAAAGCTTTATTGGTCAGCTGCACTGACTCCTGAAATGGGGTCCAGGACCCACACAGAACGGCCTGGAGAAACTTTCAAGGGGGGGGGAGAACCAGACTGTGAGATGCAAGAGCATCCGTAAACTTGCTTGCTTCTGCTACTTCTTTAAAGTATGTTACATGTTCATTAATTTTTTTGCACCAAGAAAAACTACTCATGCTTATTTATACAGTTAAATGGTTTTTAAATGAGTTTTTTGCAGGCTACTAAGCACTGTCCACTCCCCACCACTGGTGAGCTGGGCACTCAATTTACCAACCTCAGAAGGAAGACTGCATCCACCTTGGGCCAGCTACAGAGACCATGCTATACATAGCGTGGTCTCCAGCTCCCTCTAGTGCCCAGCTGTGGTAGTTTCATCTTTAGAAATCTATGCAGTATTTCTAGGGTTTTTCTTTTAATATTTTTAATTTTTACAGACTGTAGATAAGGAACCTGCAGATACTGACCCTGACGATATGAGGGTCCTACTGGATGAAGCATGGTTGATGGTTCCCTCTAGTGGCCAATTATGGTAATGACATCACAGAAATGTATTTCTCTAGCTTCTGTGCATGCGCGAAGGGGTAGGGGAGTGCACAGACCTTTCAACATCACAGTAATCCAAGTTTATGCACTAACCACCCATGCTGAAGAGGCTTAAATTGACCAGTTCTATGGAGACTTACAACACTTTCTAGAACTGACACCAAAGAAAGATGTTCTTGTCATTATAGGGAACTTGAATGCTAAAGTAGGGGGTCAAGAGATAATAGGAACAACAGGAAAGTGTGGCCTTCGAGTTCAAAACGAAGCAGGGAAAAGGCTAATAGAGTTTTGTCAAGAGAACGAGCTGGTCATCACAAACACTCTGGAGGCTCGTAACATTGTACAGGAGGCAGCAACAAAAACTATCCCAAAGAAAAGGAAATGCAAGAAAGTAAAGTGGCTGTCCAACGAGGCCTTACAAATAGCAGAGAGGAGAAGGAAAACAAAATGCGGGGGAGATAGGGAAAGTTACAGAAAACTGAATGCAGACTTCCAAAGAACAGCAAGGGGAGACAAGAGGGCCTTCTTAAATGAACAGTGCAAATAAATAGAGGAAAATAATAGAAAGGGAAAAACCAGAGATCTGTTCAAGAAAATTGGAGATATTAAAAGAACGTTTTGTGCAAAGATGGATATGATAAAGGAGAAAAAATGGTAGGGACCTAACAGAAGCAGAAGACATCAAGAATAGGTGGCAAGAATACCCAGAGGAATTATATCAGAAAGATCTGAATGTCCCAGACAACTCAGATAGCGTGGTTGCTGACCTTGAGCCAGACATCCTGGAGAGTGAAGTCAAGTGGGTCTTAGAAAGCATGGCTAACAACAAGGTCAGTGGAGGTGATGGCATTCCAGTTGAACTATTTAAAATCTTAAAAGATGATGCTGTTAAGGTGCTACACTCAATTTGCCAGCAAATTTGGAAAACTCAGCAGTGGCCAGAGGATTGGAAAAGATCAGTCTACATCCCAATCCCAAAGAAAGGCAGTGCCAAAGAATGCTCCAACTACCACACAATTGCACTCATTTCACACGCTAGCAAGGTTATGGTCAAAATCCGACAAGATAGGCTTCAGGAGTATGTGGACCGTGAATTCCCAGAAGTATAAGCTGGATTTTGAAGGGGCAGAGGAACTCGAGACCAAATTGCTAACATGCGCTGGATTATGGAGAAAACCAGAGAGTTCCAGAAAAACATCTACTTCTCTTTCATTGACTATGCAAAAGCCTGACTGTGTGGACCATAGCAAACTATGGCAAGTCCTTAAAGAAATGGGAGTGCCTGACCATCTTATGTGGGACAGGAAACAACATTTAGAACTGGATATGGAACAACTGATTGGTTCAAAATTGGGAAAGGAGTACGACAAGGCTGTATGTTGTCCCCCTGCTTATTTAACTTATATGCAGAAAGGCTGGACTGGATGAATCCCAAACCGGAATTAAGATTGTCAGAAGAAATATCAACAACCTGAGATATGCAGATGATAGACTCTGATGGCAGAAAGTGAGAAGGAATTAAAGAACCTCTTAATGAGGGTGAAAGAGGAGAGTGCAAAAATGATCTGAAGCTCAACATTAAAAAAAAACAACTAAGATCATGGGCACTGGTCCCGTCACCTGTTGGCAAATAGAAGGAAAGATATGGAGGCAGTGACAGATTTTACTTTCTTGGGCTCCATGATCACTGCAGATGGAGACAGCAGCCACAAAATTAAAAGACACCTGCTTCTTGGGAGGAAAGCAATGACAAACCTAGACAGCATCTGAAAAAGCAGAGACATCACCTTGCTGACAAAGGTCTACATAGTCAAAGCTATGGTTTTTTCTGTAGCGATGTATGGAAGTGAGAGCTGGACCAAAAAGAAGGCTGACTGCAGAACAATTGATGCTTCTGAATTGTGGTGCTGGAGGAGACTCTTGAGAGTCCCCTGGACTGCAAGGGGAAAAAAACTATCCATTTTGGAGGAAATCAACCCTGAGTGCTCACTGGAAGGACAGATCCAAGCTGAAGCTCCAATACAGTGGTGCCTCGCATAGTGAGGTTAATCCGTTCTGGATTAACCCTCGCTACATGAAAACATCACTAAACAGAACATAAAAACCCATTGGAACGCATTAAACATTGTTTAATGCGTTCCAATGGGCCCTAAACTTACCGTTCAGCGAAGTTTCCTCCATAGTGGCAGCCATTTTCGTGCCCTCGGTAAGCGAGGGGAGGGCGCGAAAACGCTGCGCGTGGCCATTTCGGGCATCCGGCGGCCATTTTAGAACCGCCGAACAGCTGATCCGCGGGCATTGCAAAGCGAAGATCGGTAAGCGAAACGCTTACCGATCGTCGCTATGCGAGTTTTGCCCATTGGGACGATTGGTATGCCTCTGCATTAGCGATCCCGAAAAGGGGATCGCTATGCGGATTTGTCGTTAAGCGAGGCACCACTGTACTTTGGCCATCACATGAGAAGAGAAGACTCTTTGGAAAAGACCCTGATGTTGGGAACGTGTGAGGGCAAGAGGAGAAGGGGACGACAGAGGACGAGATGGATGGACAGTGTCATCGAAGCAACCGACATGAATTTGACCCACCTCCTGGAGGCAGTGGAAGACAGGAGGGCCTGGCGTGCTCTGGTCCATGGGGTCACAAAGAGTCAGACATGACTTAACGACTAAACAACAAATTTCTACAATAGGACGGTGGCCAGCAGTTGCAGTCATTTCCTTTTTTACAGAATCTAATATTAACAGGACAGAACTCCTCCCGCCCCCCTTACCTTTGTAAACGAAACACAACATTAACATGTTAAATCACAGTCCCAAAGATTTAGGGCCAGAGTAGGTATTCTGTGGCTCTCCAGCTACTCTCAAGACTATAATTCCCATCAGCCCCAGCCTGATGAGTGGCCATGGGATTGGCAGCCCCACGGAATCAAAAGTGCAGTCGACAATCCTTCATTGTGATGGATGTTTGTCCAGTCGCCCACCCTTGATTCAGGGCATTAAAAAGACCAGCAGCACCAACTTAGGGATTCAGAAATAAGAGCAATATAAGGAGAGTGGGCACCCCATAGAATGGTTTGAAGCCCCCATAGAGTTAAAAATGGTCATTACATCCACGGAAACAGGTCGGAGGCTGAATTTCTGGTTACACAAAACATAGATCTTTGGCCAGCATGGCTGCAACCCTAAACACACTTCCTAAGCTAGCTCCCAACTGAAATCAATAGCATTGGGTTTGCACTTATTAATTCAAGTCGTCCTGTTCCAAAAATCAATAAAAATAGAGTTTTTTAAAAAAAAACTCTCTGCAAGAATTCCTAAGTATCCGATCCTTGCCTGCATCGCCGCGTCCCTCTTTGCAGACTTCCGAAGCTCGAGAACCATTTCAGGGGCCGGCATGGCGATTCCCGGGGATGGAACGCCCCTCACGCGGGAAAAGCCTGAAGCCGGAAGCGGGCTCTTTCCTCCTCCGCTCCTCACACTCTGGGTCAACTCTATGGCATTCTGAGAACAAAGGACGGGAGAGCCGTTCTAGGACTGGCAGCTTTCTCTCCTTGAGCCTTTCTTCCGTTCTTAGGGAGTTCTGTACGACTGTTACAGAGTTAGGTTTTCTGGACTACAACTCCCATTGGCCACGCTTCGTGAGGGATTCTGGGAACTGCAGCCCCAAAGCACAAATAGGATTTACTGTACCTTGGTTAGGAACTCCAGCGTTTATAGCATTTAGGCGCACAGCTTATAAATATAGAAGAGGGGTAGCGATATATATATACAGTATATACTGTATACAGTATCCCATCAAGTGGGCCATAGCAGATTTCAAAGCCAGGACATGGCTAAAACTTCCCACTAGTGCACAAACTGTGGGGAAAAAACTTCTGTTATCCGTCACACCTCATCAGACACCAGAGAGCCCACACTGGAGAAAAGCTTTATAAGTGCTCCAAATGTGGAAAAAGTTTTGGTCCAACATTTATTTATTTACTTAAATATTTAAAGCATTTGTTTAATCCCGTCTTTCTCCTTAAAAAGGAACCAAGGCGGCTTACATCATTAAGACAATCTGTCAAGCTAAAAACAGGAGGTATACAAATACTAAAAACGGTCAAACAAAATGCCACATTTAAAATGGTAGACAGAAGCAGCACCAAAAGGACATTCAAAGAAACAAGGTACAACCATCCATTAAAAAACCCAACTCAGGCAGCCAGTTGCTCAGAGAAAGCTTGCCAAAAGAGCACGGTTTTCACCTGCTTGCAGAACGGCAGCAAAGATGGGGCCAGCCTGGCCTCCAGTGGGAGGGAGTTCCAGAGCCTCGGAGCAGCAGCAGAGAAGACCCTCTCCTGTGTCCCCACCAAGCGCACTTTTTGAAGGTGGTGGGACCGAGAGAAAAGCCTGTCCTGGTGGTCACTGGAAGCTCCACACGTGTAAGAATCCATACAGCTGTTTTCACTGTGGAAAAAGATTCAGCTCCATGTCTCAGCTGCTTCTATATCACGGATTGCACATGGGAGAAAAGCCATGTCATTGCCTAGACTCTGATTGGGGTTTCAGTCAGGGAACACACCTCCGTAGGGATCAGAAGAAGATTAATTGGGGGGAATAGTATTCATGGGAGAGAGAAAGACATTCGGCTAAAAACAATGCACTGAATGTATTGTGGCGCACCAAGAACTGAACCGCTTCTACCCACATGCTTGTGGTTTGGGCAAGGCCATGAAATGGAACATAAGAGGCTGGATATGGCCCACCCATCCTTTGATTGCGCGAAATTATTGCTGGAATCCTTTGTATGCTGCCTTCAAGAGTTTTTTTTCTGGGAGGAAACTTTCAGAACCAGGATGACTGTCAATCATTCCAGCATTAACCAATTGTTCCCTCTGCCTCAGGTTTTGAAGAGATTCACACCTCTCTACTCAAGAGTCCTTTTCCTGCTTTTTGTCAGTTAGTATTCATGTAGTCATGTAGAGCTATAATTTCGTCGATCTTGTGGTCAATCAGTCATTAGTTATGTAACCCGTCATTATTTTTCTACAGTATACTGTTTCTGATCTATTGAGCAAATTGAACTTTTTATTCTTTCTCTTACCAGTTTCTTGGAGTTATTTATTGAGACTGTAAGTGCCAGTTGATGAGACAAGCAATAAGGAATGGTCTACTGTGGGGATAAAGGTAAAGATTCCCCTTGACAAATTTTCCTGTCATGCCCAGCTGAGTCAGCGGTTCTCCGTAGACAGTTTCCGTGGTCACGTGGCCAGTGTGACTTAGACACGGAACGCCGTTACCTTGGGATTCTTGAAGCTAATTCTGCTCCGTAGATTCCTAAACCTTTTCCTCTGTATAGCCAGGGGTTTTTAGCCAAAAAATAAATAAATCACACTCTGCCAAGAATTCTGCTGTCATATAATTCTTGTTTCTCAGTAGATTAAAGATCTGCAATGGAATGTACTAGATCCACGCAGTAAGTGCCTTTAAATGAGATACAGATGAGGCAAGGATTACTTGCCACAGAGAGGGTTTCTAAGCTACAATCAACTTTATGATGACTTCTCCCAGCCTCATCATGGCCAGAAAGAATTTGCCAAAGAGAAGAAAATAATAAAATTATCTCCCTGGCAGCCACTTAAAGGCAATAGACATTCTAGAGAGAACTCAAGTAACTTGAGTTCTTTGCTTGTTTGTTTGTGAAAAAATGTCCAAAGCAATTTTGTTCAAATCAATTGTACCATCCCACAACGTTTCTTTCTTTCTAATAACTTATAAGAGGGGGCATTTTTAAAGCATAAAACAGCATTTCAGGCAAGTCTGTTCTGGATTCCAGAAGGGGTCCCCAATTTTTTCACCCCGCAGACCAGCTGGGGAAGGCAGGGCACCCCCACGCTTGTGCACATGTGCGAACAAGCACATTCGCTCACACACACACACAAACAGGTGTGCAGTATTGCACATGTGCAAACGGCAGTGTGGCACTTGTGCAGGCGCTCACTCACTTGTGCACATGCGCAAATGGCAGCGTGGCACTTGTCTGGGCATGCTTGCACTCATGCGCATGCGCAAATAGCGGTGCGGCACTCGCATGGGCACGCTGGAGAGAGAGTGTATGCGTGAATCAGCCGTGTGGGGGTGAGTGTGTGTGGGAGCGGGGCAGGAGGTCTGTCTCCATGGCCCGGTCCCAGTCAGGCCACGGACCGGCACTGGGCCGTGGACCGGGGTTGGAGACCTCTCGTATAGTTCATCCCTTAGAACAGAATGGCCAATAGAACAGAAATAATAAGCAAAAAAATGGAATTTATACCGTTTCAGCTCCTCGGTACTGCCACTTTGGGTAGAACACACTTTTGACTCAGAGCAGAGAAAGAAGCCAAGAGAGAACATTTAATGTTTCAGTCTAATATAGTATCTTTCTTGATCAAGTTTGATCAATACAGTACTTTAGTGTGTCTATTCTCTTGGAACAAAGTTAAAGAAGCTTGGTTCTCAAATCCTTTGGACTACAACTAACATTGGCCATGCTGGGTGGGGCTTCTAAAACTTTAGGTGGCGAATGTGTAGGGGCAACAGACTCCCCACCTAGTCCCCAGTGGCTGGGACAATGTACATGGAGTCCCTCTGTCTGCCTTCATCTTTTTAAAAAAATAACTATAGCATAAACATAAACATAAAACACACAAACCAAAATAAAATTTAATCGTGCTCCCCACCACCATAGATGGGACCTCTTGCTGTAATCTTCTTCTTCCTCCATCTATATTCTTCTTCTTTTATTGTCCTCTTCTCCAGAACTGCATTGATTCTTGATTTGGAGCTTTCCCTTTTCCTTTTGTTAACACATATTCCAAAAATCTGCCCCATGTTTCATAAAAATTATTCTTTTTCAACTCTCCTTTCCTAACCTTTAAATTACAAGTTAGTTTATCATTTATAGCTATATTCTATATTTCATTATACCATTCATCGATTTGAACTTCAGATTTTGATTTCCATTGCCTAGCTATTATCAGTCTAGCTACTGCTGATAAATTGGTTATCAATTCTTTAGTCATCTTATCATATTCCACATTCTCAAATATTGATAACAAAGCAATCTCGGAATTAAATTCTATATCTTTTTCACATATGTCATTTAATTCTTTAAAATTTTGTTTCCAAAATCTTTGTATGTATCAATTTCTTTCTCGCATTTCCAACAGACATTCGGATAACTAGCATTAATTTTATTTAATTTTATTGGTGTTAAATACCACCTTAGACCCAGTTTAAAAAAGTTTTCCCTTATTCTCACTGACATAAATCTTAAAACTCTCATTTTCCATATCTTCTTCCATTCTTCCTAATTTATTCTTTTTCTAATGTCTTGTTCCCACACTATCTTCGATCCTTCTTTCTTGCTTTTTTTCTTCCTCTAAATCAGGAAGTCCATAAATTTTACTCACTGTACCCTTTACTGAATCAGTCATCTGAATGTCTTTAGATGATAATAAGAATTGTTCATACTTTATGCATTCTCTACCTTTGTTATATTTCTTTACCCATTCATTAGTCCATCTTTCTAATTGTATATAATTCATCCATGAAATATTCTTATTCTGAAATATTTCTCCCCACGGAAATTCCAAAGCTCTGAGAACAATACATTTCTCCTTTTTTCATTCACATGCCCAGCCTGAAGCATTTTGCTACCCAAGACACAGCACAGATGCCCATCTCCTGTCAAAGCGCATGGGATTGTTGCATGAGGCATGAGGTAATAATGGTAACAAGTGTGGCATGAGGTAATAATGGTAACAAGTAGCAATTTACTGCCTTTAGTGACATAAAAAATATATCTGATGCCTGATGTGGCCGCATCACTCTGCCTCATCTTGAGGCTGGCCATGTTTAGCCAGAGAATTCCTGTTTCGGGTTCTTTTTAAAATTGATTATTCTGTATTTCAATTGCCATTATTGTGGTAGGCAGTTTAATACATTAGGACTGGGGTACCTCTCACTCAGGGTTGGTACAAAACTAATTCCAAGTAACTAAAGTGCATGGAACTAGTTACTTTTGGGTAATCCAGAATGTGCTTAGTGGTTACAAAGTAATTTTTTTCCCCAGGTCAAAATCCTATTGGTGTTTCATGCTAATATAAGGCAAACGGCCTCAGGTTAAGAAAACTGTAGACATTCTCTGTCGTATGCTGAATCTTGCAGCTCCTTATTGAACAGCTTATACTGTATCTACTTGAGGTTATTTACCTCCAAAAGTTATGCCATTTGGGTTACGCTTGTGAGTGTAACTGAAAGAGTTTTGGCCAATGAATTACAGCTAGTTATTTTCATAAGTTAATTTTAATAGCATTTAAAGGCATTTTAAATGCTAGTGATATAATTTATTATTCTGCCACAGGGGAAGAAAGAGGCAATACCCAGCATGGTGCGATGGACAGAGTGATGGATTAGGACTCAGGAGGCCTGAGTTCAAATCCCTGTTCAGCCATGGAAATTCACAGGAGGTGTGGAGTTGGTAGAACTGGAGTGTGGAAGTTCGATGCCCCAACGTGCTTCCCTACAGATAGCAAGCTATGCAAGTGGGTCTAGGGGGTCTTCCCAGAAGAAGAGAGAGCTGAACTACTTCTGAGTAGTACCTGCCGAGAAAACCATGGCAGCATTATTTGGGTAAGGAACGGATTTTATTTTCGATATGTCATCGTACGTGAATCATGCCGTGTAGCCAGTAAGAATAAATTATTGCTATTTAGTATGTAAAAGCTTCTGACTTCTACACAAAAGAGAAAAAAAATACTGCCTGTTAGGGTTCCTTGTACAGAAACCAAAAGCCAGTTCAGATTTCCTACCTTGGGACCTTATTCTAACATAGATTCTGCCCGTACAGAATAATTGCTGGACTTTTCCAAATTGATCCCCACACACTCCGGCTGGGCAGCACCCGGCCTGAATCAAAGTCTTGTGGCACTGGGAATCAGATCGGTTTTCTATATTTTAGTGGTTCATGAACAGCATGACCTCCAGTTGCTTTTCACTCTGAGGACTTTTATTCTCAGTTTTAAGAATTCGTAAAATGTTATATTAAGACAACCACCCGACTCAAATGTTTACTGTCTCTGTATATCTTATATTATGTTTTTTTTATCTTTGAGTTTTCGGGTCTATGACTGTAGAATAAAACTTAACACTCTGATAGAGAAATCATCGCATCTAACAGGACTGGAGGTTTTTTTGTTTTTGTTTGTTTGTTTGTTTTTGGGTAGTGCCTTGTTTTGATTTCCCCCCTGCCTTTTAGGAATACCTCCTCCCAAAATAAAATTAAAAAAAATCAGACCAAGGTCTTGTGACACTTTGAAATCAGTGTGAAACGACCTTGGAAATTCTGCGTTCAGAAAAATGTTGGGGTTGTAGGAAAGGAAACCCAGAGTAATCCCTGGAAAGAGGAATTCTTGCAAACCCAGAATGAGAGAACTGAGTCCTAGAGAGGCTTCAGGCGGCTTATCTTTATTTATTTATTTAAAGAGGATCAGGATGTGAATTGTGACATCCTCTTCCTGGTTTGACTCCTCCTCCTGAAAGTAGCTTTTGGGGGGGGGGGAATTGCATGCATGGTTTTCCCACCCACCCTCACCCCCATTCCATAGGAATTTCAGGAAAAGAAAAAAGATATATATATATATATATATATATATTTTCCAAGCAGGGATTCTCTTAAATGTAGATGGCAAACAAGAGAGAGATTGGGTGAGTTGGAGGCTGGAGGGGTGGGAGGGAATATTAATCCAGCATGGAAATGTTTTGCATCTCATTCGGAACAGAGTAGACTATGTCTAGATGGGTGGCATAAAAATGCAATAAATAAATAAATAAATAAAATACCAGAATCTGGGAAATGGCTAGTAGTGAGCTATAGGCACTGAGTCCTCACCACCTTCTGTGTTGCAGGCATGTTATAGAGGGGGTTAGTAGCCCCCTCTTTTAAGGCAACCTTCCCCGGATCCTGGCTTCATCACAAGTCTTGGACTACAGCCCCCATCACTCTTTCACAGCTGCCTGTGGGCCATGGGAGTTGTAGTCTAGAACCTCTGGAAAGAACCCAGATTGTGGAAGACTTTTTCCAAGATTTGCAGACAACGCGGCAGGCAGAATTTGGGTGCGCGTGTGAATGGGGTGGGAACCTGCAGTTAAAAACCTGCAGGCATTTTCAGTTTAAAAAAACCCAAAAAGCATAATGCCCAGGGCATCCCATTGAACGTTATTATGCTGTACTCATGAGTCTGTTGGTCTTTAATATGTGCCACGATTCCTTGTTTTCTGTCTTAATGCCTTTTAATGCAACAGACCGACTTAACAACAAAGAGCCTTTGTGATATTTTCAAGCAGTGGCTCCCAACCTTGGGACCCCAGAGGTTCTTGGACTAAAACTCCACGCAGCCTTCACCAATGGCTATATTGGACAGGATTTATGGGAATTGTAGTCCAAGAACATCTGGGCGACTCAAACCGGCGTGTCTTTTAAGTTGTTTCTACCAAGGGAGATTTTGCATATAGTGCAGCTTTTTCCAGAGGGGTGGTGCATGCTGTTTGATGTAGCAAATAAAACAACTACCCAAAACTCTTTGGCACCTGAAAGATCAAACAATGATTATTGTAGCGTGAGCTGTCACGAACTGCAAAGCCCATTTCTTCGAATGCATGATGCAATGCCACAGATTAATACTGTATAAGGTGGGAGTGGGAACTAGGGTACTATAGATAATGCAAAGGTATTGACGTCATAATGACAAAGAATGATGATATAGTTCTATACATGAGTGAGCTTCTCCTCACAGATTTCCATTCTCATACAGCTAAAATAGGTATATTTTATTGCCACAACAGTTGGAGTTGTGTTAGTCGGTGGGAGCAAAAACACCAAAGAGTTTGTGGCACTTGAAAAACTAACAAATGTTGTGCATGTTATGAGGGACTTGCTCCCTTGGAAACAAGTTTAGGCTAATAGCCACCATGTTCTGAGGGAGGATTTTCAAGGACCTCCCTCTGAAGGAGGAGAGGAAGGGTGAAGAATAACATGGCATATTTTGCTCAGAAGTAACTACAGTGGTGCCCCACATAGCGACGATAATCCGTGCGGAAAAAATCGTCGCTATCTGGATTCGTCGCTATGCGGGGGAAAAAACCCATAGGAATGCTTTAAAACACATTTAATGCGTTCCTGTGGGGGGAAAACTCACCGCTATGCAGAAATCCTCCATCCGGCCGCCATTTTCGCTGCCCGGTAAGCGAGAACAGGGCACGAAAACGCTGCGGGTGGCCATTTTTTATTCCAGTAGCCATTTTGGAACCGCCGACCAGCTCTTTTTAAAACATCGCTATGTGAAAATCGGTAAGCGAAACGCTTACCGATCATCGCAAAGCGATGTTTTCCCTATCTAAAACATCGCAATGCGATCGCAAAAGCGATCGCAAAAAACGCGTCGCTATGCAGATTCGTCGTTAAACAGTGCGCTCGTTAAGCAAGGCACCACTGCACTTGAAAATAATTCATTTTTTTCCTAGTAACAAAAAAGTAAGTGTCATAGAGGTTGTAAGTTAATGAGGAGAATCATGAATGCTTTTAGAGTATAACTTCATTGTTTTTCTCTTTTTTTATCTCATCATCATGGCTGCTTTGATTTCGGATGTTGCAGCTCAAAATAATGAACTATTGTGTGTTCAAATTAAATTCTAGTGTTTTATTGTTTAAAACTGATGTCAGACCTCATTATTTAGTTGTGTTTTGATGACAGGCTAGTAGCTTTTAGCATTCTGAGAAAGAGAAACAAACTAAAAGCATTTTAGTTCCTTTTCAAAACCGGGAAATAGCTGGAACTACTTTTTCAAGCCTTAAAACTAATGGAAAATCAGTGGGTTTCAACCTCCAGATATTTTGGATTTCCGTACTCAGCCCTTGGCCAGGCTGTCCAAGGCTCTAGGAATTGAAGTACAAATCATTATTTTCTACACAGCGTGGTGAGGAGCATGATCATTTGAAAGGCTAAATACAATTATTAGTTTCAACTGAAGTAGGCCCATTAAACAAACATGGTGTTGGTAAGTCACCATTTAAGTAAACTCTGTTGATTCCATGGGCCCATCTAGTTGGAAAGCTGGCTGGATAGCTCAGTGAGTTAGGTATCTGTCTGTGAAGCCAGAGGTTAGGTGTTCAATTCCCCACTTGTGCCTTGTGGGAGAAGAGCCAGCCTGGGTAGCCTTGGGCAAGTTGCACAATCCCAGGGCTCCCCCTAGAGAAAGGGAAAGGTCAACCACTTCTGAGTACTCTCTACCTGGAAAACCCTGGAAAAGGGTTGCCATAAGTCAGAATGGACTTCATGGCACCTGAGGGTGATGATAACCTAGTTGGAACCAACAACTGGATTCAGTCCGGAGTATTTGACATGTGACAGGACTCCAGGTTTAGTTTCCAGGAATAGTGCTTTTGCTCTAAATTGTTATTTTCATGTTTGTTTGTTTCCCCCCCTCCCTCTTCATATATGTCCTGTTCCTCTCTTGATTCCTCAGCCAGAAGCTCTACATCCGCGTTCGGGTTTCCTCGGTCAATTCTCCAGTTTTCGGCAACGCAATATCATTTCTGGACGGTGTCACCCAAGAATGAAGATGGAGGAGCAGGGCACCATGGGACGTCCTCTAGGAGATCTGTTGCTGCGAGCGAGGAAAGAGCATCATCACCTTCAGCCTGGTGCACTTGAGGGGTCCCTGCAGAGGAGACCACCAGAGGTGAAACAGGAACCAGATGATGGCTCTCTGCAACAATGGGAAACCCAGTGGCAGGAATTCCTAAAGGTGGTGGAGGCCCCGCATTCGGGATGGGGGACCTCGGAACTGAGGGAGGAACCGTGGGACAACGCCAGAGCCTTCCTGGCCTCCTTTGAGCAAGTGGCCAGGGGCTGCCGGTGGCCGAAAGAAGAGTGGACGGCCCGACTCCTGCCGGCTTTGAGCGGAGGGGCCGAGCAGGCCTTTCTTGGTCTGGAGGCCAAAGGCAGAGAGGATTATGGGAAAGTGAAGGCCGCCATCTTGCGCGGGGACGCCCAGAGAAGGGAGGAGCAGCGGCAACGGTTCCGGCGTTTCTGTTACCAAGAAGTGGAGGGGCCAAGAGGAACTTACAGCCGCCTACGGGAGCTTTGCCAACAGTGGCTGAAAGTGGAGAGGCACTCCAAGGAGCAGATCCTGGAGTTCTTGATCCTGGAGCAATTCTTAGCGGTCCTTCCCCCGGAGATCCAGAACTGGGTCGAGGAATATGGCCCGGAGACCTGTTTCCAGGCGGTGACCTTGGCCGAGGATTTTCTTTGGAGGCAGCAAGAGGCAAAGAGACAGGGGAACCCGGTGAGGATCTTTCATGGTGGGACACCTGCTAGATCGCTTTGTGGTTTGGTCTCTGACTGGGGAGCCAGAGGCTGGGAGTTCGATTCCCCATATCTGTCTCCTTGACAGGCGCTGGACTTGATGATCCAGAGGGTCCCTTCCACCGCTGCAGTTCTAAGATAAATATGATTAGTATAATTATTACTTAACAGACCACATAGATTCACTGGGGTTGAGACCTGCCCTTTTCTGAGGCAGACTGAAAATGGCTTGCATAAATCGCAATTATCCTTGTTTACCTGTATTGTGATATTTGAGGGAGGTCGTGAGGGCAGAATAAAGTGGACTATCAAAAGCAATGGACCTGATCGGAATGTAGTTACAGTACTTTCTTGGTGTAACTAGTAATGTTTTCTCATTACAGTGGTGCCCCGCATAACGAGCGATTCGTTTAATGACGAATCCGCTTAGCGATGTGTTTTTTGCAATCCTTTTTGTGATCGCATAGCGATGTTTCTAATGGGAAAACAACGCTTTGTGATGATCGGTAAGTGTTTTGCTTACTGATTTTCGCATAGCGATGTTTTGGGAACAGTTGATCGGTGGTTCCAAAATGGCCACCGGGTAATTAAAATGGCCACCCGCGGCGTTTTCGCGCCCTTTCCTCGCTTACCGGGCAGTGAAAATGGGGGCCGCATGGAGGATTTCCACATAGTGGTGAGTTTATAGTCCATAGGAACGCATTAAACATGTTTTAATGCGTTCCTATGGGCTTTTTGCCCCGCATAGCGACGAATCCACATAGCAACGTTTTTTTTGGAACGGATTATCATCGCTATGCGGGGCAACACTGTACTTTTAAACATCGCTTTCATTTTCAGAGGCACATTAAGAGGAATTTCCGAGGTATATGCCATTCTCATGAATCCTAACCTTGTCCCCAGAATAGGGTCAAAGCAAAAAAGCAAAGTGTGCCGCCTATGTACCGCCCCCATAGAACTTAAGACGCTCTCTGGGCAGTTCATCATTTAATCATGCAGGCTACGCTTTGCACCCCCAGCAAGCTGGGTACTCAGTTTACCAACCTCAGAAGGATGGAAAGCGGAGTCCACCTTGAACCGGCCGCCTGAGCCGGTTGGGATCAAACGCAGGCCATGAGCAAGAGTTCTGACTGCAGTACCTCAGTTCAACCACTGTGCCACCAGGGTCAGTACTTTAGAGCACTGGTTCTTAACCTTGGGTTACTCAGGAGTTTTGGATTGCAACTCCCAGAAGCCTTCACCACCAGCTGTCCTGACTGAGGTTTCTGGGAGTTGCAGTTCAAAAGCATCCGAGTAACAAAGGTTAAGAACCACTGCTTTTAGAGCAGTGGTCTCCAGTCTTGGGCCTCCGGATGTTCTTGGACTTCAACTCCCAGAAATCCTGGCCAGCAGAGGTGGTGGTGAAGGCTTCTGGGAGTTGTAGTCTAAGAACATGTGGAGGCCCAAGGTTGGGGACCACTGCTTTAGAGAGCTTTTTTTTTAAGTTTGAACTAACAGCCAAGGGGGACCCACACACCACCCCTGACCCTTGGGCTGCCAGCCTCTATTGCTTTAAACCGAGAGGGGAATGACTTCCAGAAAGTCGAGTGCCTCCTCAGAAACCCTCATTTTTGCTCTCCAGGGGACATGGGAAGAGGACCAATTTTGACAGGGTCTCTCTTGAGTTGCTTCAGGCAACTTCCTTTTTTTTTTAAACCAGAAGTTATTAAAAGTTAAACCCATTAGAATGGGCTACCTTTTGTCTCTCTCTGCTTTAAATCAACTAATGAATAAACATATTGCGTGGGAGGAAAGGCAGCTCTTTCTACTTTATTTAATTAATTTAATTTAATTAATATATAATATTTTTGCCCTCCCTTTCTCTTTCAAGAGGCTCCGAGGCAGTTTACACATAATCAAAAGACGCAGTTAAAGTTAAAAAACGGTTACGTGTACAAATATTAAAAGACGATCAAATAAATACCACACTGAAAGGCAGTAAACCGTCCAGAGTACACCTTTGGTCTAGACGGGTGAGATAGAAATCCAATAAATAAAATGAAAATAAATAAACAAACAAACAAACATAAGCAGCACGAAAACCGCACTTTGATGCAGTAAAGCACAGCCATCCTTTTAAAAACCTCACTCAGGCAGCTAGTCATGAAGGGAAAGCTTGCCCTTATTGAAGGAAAGTTTGTGTATGGATGTAAATGTGTAAATAATTGATAATTTCAGGTGTCGTCAGAAAGCACGGAGACCATGAGTTCCTCTGAAGCAGGCCCAATCCTGTCTGACGCAGAGCAAACCCAACTGCACGTGGTGACCAAGCAGGAGAATGACCACAGAGACGCTGGCCTGTTGGGTAAGCGTTTCATTGACTGATTTCAACTATTGATTGATTAGTTTCACCTATTTTTTTTACCCCGTCTTTCTCCTTAAAAGGACCCAAGGGGGCTTACATGATTAAGAGACAATATTTAAAAGCCAAAAAAGAGTCAGTCTGCAAATAACTTAAAAAAGATCAAAGAAATACCATGCTAGAAAAGGGTAAAGAAAATCACCACCAAAAACAGATCAAAGCAAATTTTAATTTTATTTTATTATACTGTTTTTATTCTATTTTTATGGGTAGCCACCCAGAGTAGATGGGCAGGGAATGAATGAATGAATGAATGAATGAATGAATGAATGAAATAAATAAATAAATAAATAAATAAACAAATAAATAAATAAATAAAGCAACAAGGCATAACACTCCATTTAAGAAACACTTACAAATTCCTCTCAGAGAGCCAATCACGAATTGAAAGCCTGTCTGAAGAGAAAGGTCTTCATCTGCTTGCAGAAAGACAGCTGACCCTTCGGTCTTGAGGTCAGTGGACTACATGGACATACCCATAGAGGCTGTTCCACATCCTCCGCTCTCAAAATAATTTTCTTTAGCTATTTTATTTTATTTTTTTAGGGTATGGGAGATTGTTGAGGTGGGAGGGGGTATAGTTCCCTCCATCCGTCCCTGCTGCTTAGGCAGTACAAAGGACCTTTTTTAGCAAAATACTTTTAATAACATTATGTTGCTTCATGGGGAGGGGAACAGCTGAATGGACTGAGGGACCTAAGCAGTTAGTTGCCCACGTGCCCGGTTTGGCCCAAAACATGTTTAGACAAAACCTGAAATGAAAAAAAAATTATAAATTGTATGAGCTGTTTTATTTTATCACTTGGGTTCTTCTTATTCAAGGTTTCAAAGATTTATTACAGTCATAAATGAGCAGAAATACAAGGAGGGCCAGCCCTTAATATATGGTATCGGCATTTCTCCAATCTTTTTTTTTCCTGATTGCAGTTATTATTTAGTGAGTCTGCTAAAAAAAAAAATCACACACACACAAAACCCAACAATGCCTCCATGTTGTTTGGGTTGTTTTTAGAGACATAAATCACCGTTAGCATTATCAGGATTTTCTTGCGATCAAACACTGATTACCTTTTGACATCTCCATAAAATCACAGTTTAGAAAGTGATTTTTGGGGGAGCCATACAGTGCTCGGAACATATTAACTAGTGTAGCTGCTTAGCTGTGCTATGTGGGGGACGATGGGAGTTGGAGTCCCTAAAGGGAACCTTTTCCCAAGCTTGGCAAAATAAGCAGTCTGAGAAAAGCACGTTGCAGTACAGATGGGCTAGTGTGTGTTCAGACTACGACTCCCATCAGCCTGAGCCAGCATAGGCAACGGAGAGAAATAATGGGAGTTGTAGTACAGCGCCCTCTAGAAGGCCACAAGTTGCCCATCTTTGTGTTCCCAACATGACCTGTTCCACCCCGAACATTCATTAAGGTGTAGCCTAATAATCAGAAGATAAAATATTAGATTTTTGTTAATATGAAGGCTAGGGGTCTACTCTTTATTTCATGTACTTATTTGCTTACTTATTTACTTAAATTATTTATATGCAGCCTTCCCCCCCCCAATAGGGGACTCACAGCGGCTCCCAACAGATAAAACGTGACTTTTAAAAAGAACACTATATAAATATATTTTAAAAAACAACTAAACATATATTAAGATTTTTTTAAAAAATAAATTCACGTGTTTTTGGACAGTGGTTCTAAGAATTCTCTAAGAATTCCAGGAACCGTAGCTCACAAGCTCAAATCTGTATACCTTCTAGGTTTCTATTGTTGATTCGTTAAAAGAAAAAACAGAAAAGGCAAGGAAACTGCTGTAGTGCTCCCTGGGAGTCATAATTTCATCATCCATTAGGCTTTACATCGGGTACCTCCCAAAGAACTAAGACTCACAGAAGCACTGCAGCAGTTTTTTTTTTTGCTTGTTTACAAATCAGCAACAGGAAAGAAAAGCCAGAGAAGCTGATGGTGCAGGTAAGTAACTTGAAAGTATTTCTCTAGGGAGGGCAAAACCTACAAGGCTCACCGATTTAGGTTTGTGAGCTATAGTTCCTGGAATTCTCCAACAATTCTGGGAATTGTCGTCCAAAAACAGGAAAGTGCACACCCTTTGTGAATTCCACCTCTATTTAGGAAATGTTAATGCTTTGACATACAGTGGTGCCTCGCAAGACGATTGCCTCGCCGGACGAAAAACTAGTTAGATGAATGGGTCCGGCGAGGTTTTTGGTGCCTTGCAAGACGATTCTTCCTATGGCTGTTTTTTGCACAACGAATGCGCTTGCAGAGGCTAGCCCAGCCTTCGGTAAGGCTCTGAAAAGGCTTTCTTTTTTTTCCCCTTTTTCTGCTCGGAGGCTTGCTGAAGGCCGGGGGAAAGGGCACGATCTTCAAAAATGGTGCTGGAGAAGCCTCTGCAAGCACCGCTCGCTGCTCAGAGGGACCCCTGCCAGTCTTCTGATGGTGCAAGGGAAGCCCGGGGGGACCTCCTAAGGCAGCGATACGGGTGAGGGGGCCCCCTGCCAGTCCTCAGATGGTGCTTCCCCAGCTCCCTAACTGATAAGTGACTTTTTAAAAAAAATTCCCATAGGAACGCATTAATTAAATTTCAATGCATTCCTATGGGAAACCGCAGCTCGCAAGACGAAAATATCACAACACGACATTAACCCCGGAACGGATTAATTTCATCTTGCGAGGCACTACTGTAGTTTGACTCAGGCTCTTGTTGAACTTCTGCTTTAATTCCGATAGGTGACGAGTGGAGACGAGACAGTGAGACAGAACTGTATGGGAGTTTAGCGAAAAGAGGAGCCTACGAAGAGCTGAAGGAGAGTATTTGGTCCCAAGAGGGCTCGGCGAGCCAAGAGAGAAACCACGCAGAGGAGAGGACAACCCAATCCCTCCCTGGTCCAGTTGGAGACTTCCATCGGATGTCACCAGAAAACCGGAAAGAGAAGAGAAGGGAAAGGTCCCCCAGTATTCCCTGGGGAGCCCCCATGGAGGAAGAACCAGACGGAAGTCTTGTGTTTGGGAAGAGCCTCCACCACAGGGGGGATTTTACAGAGCATGAAGTGCTTCACGAAGGGACGAGCTCCTATCCGTATTTGGAGTGCGAAGAGAGCTTCGCCCCTAGTACCACGCTTAGATCGCATCAGGGTCTCCTGGCCGTTGACGGGCAGTATAGAAGTTCGGACTTGAGCCCGAGCTTAGGGGACCCGTCAAGCCTCCCAAAGCACCCCAGGATCCCCAGAGGGGAGAAGCTGTATAAATGCTTGGAGTGCGGCAAGTGCTTCGGCCGCAGCGCCCACCTGACTTCACACCAGATCATCCACACTGGGGAGAAACCCTACCAGTGCTTAGAATGCGGGAAGAGTTTTGTCCAGAGCGCTCACCTGGCCTCGCATCAGATCATCCACACTGGGGAGAAACCCTACCAGTGCCCTGAGTGCGGGAAAAGCTTCAACAAAAGCACGAACTTCCTTAGGCACCAGAAGATTCACAAAGGGGAGAAGCCGCACCGATGCCCGGACTGTAGCAAGAGCTTTTCGGACAAACCGAGCCTTATCCAACATCAAAGAGTTCACACTGGGGAGAAGCCGTACCAGTGCCTGGAATGTGGGAAAAGCTTCAGCCACCGGGGGAGTCTGAGTGCCCATCAGAGGATGCATACGGGAGAGAGGCCGTATACCTGCTCCGAATGCAGCAAGAGCTTCCGGGATCAATCGAGCCTGATCCGGCACAAGAGGATCCACACGGGGGAGAAGCCGTACACATGTCTGGAGTGCGGGAAGAGCTTCAGCCAGAGTACCAACCTGACTTTGCATCAGAGGATCCATGCGGAAGGGAAGCTCTCCCACGAACCTCCCTCTCTGCTCAACGCAGGCATGACTGTGTTAGTCTTTTCAGCCAATCCTGCAAAAAGTCTAGTGGCGTCGTGAAAAACTGGATCACTTCTTTTGTTGCCCCGTAAAATGTCACAAGATTCCGACCCCTTTGTCACAGGCATGCGCTTAGGCCAGTGGTACACTAGAACCCTTTATCTTCAGGATCAGTATCCACTGATTCAGTGATTCATTGTCTGAAAATATTAAAAATGTTGAAAGAAAAATCTTAGAAACCTGTATTTCCAAAGATGAAATTACCATACCTAGTCACTAGAGGGAGCCAGAGACCATCCTATGTACAGGATAGTATTTGCTATTCAAATAGCAATCACTAGAATTTATTTATTTTTCAGCATCTATGGCCGGGGGTAGGGGTGGGGGCTTGAAACCAATTGACCCTGGATAAGGTGGCCTTACTGTAATGGGCAACCAGAGTAGGCCCATTGAATCAGGAAGGATTTGGTGACTCAACTCCTCTGTAACTGTCATACAGTGGGCCTACTCAGATTGTCACCTAACTGCTGGATTTCGTCCAACTGGTTTTTCGAAGCCTACCAAGACATGATTCTATTTTACCATCACTGTATTGTTTTCAGAAGTTCTTGCCTATATTTTTTTTGCCGCTGCTGTTTATATTGTGTATTTCCCTGGGTTGGCTGGAATAATTTAATTATATTTTTATTCTTGTATATTAATGGGTGTGTATTAAGTAATAAAATTGTATAAATCTGTGGTGTGTGCAAAGGGGCTCCTGTGGAGGCACATTCCAAAATTCCCACGAAAGAAGGAGGACCCAGTGGGACGGACGTACAACAGGGTTGCGATGCGGAACTCTCCCATTCGAAGGTGTACTCTTTTGGTAGCGTCTGTTTCACTCTCCACCCGCCTCAGTTTGCAAGTTATTTGCCTGGGGAGGAAGATGGCTCCATATGCTCGCTGGAGGGAAAGAGAGAAAGAAATGTAGCCCATAATACATCTGAAGTTTTTCTTCATTGTAAATGCCTGAAGAACCAGATAGTAGGATGTGTTGAACCAGTCTATACACGCGGCTTGCATTTTTAAATGAACCCCTTGCAAAAAAAAAAAAGTTAAGTAGAATAAATACAAACTGGCATACAGCCTTCGGTATTTTGATTCTTAAGGCTGTGGAGTTTTGGGGTTTTTTGGGGGGTCGGTGGGTCCCGTCCCCCCCTTTACAAGGGGCATCCCAACTCAGCTCTTGCAAAGCCAAGCCTGTCACTTCCTTTACGGAATCGGTCCATCTTTTATTTGGCCTTCCTCTTTTCCTACTGCCTTTCACGTTTTCCAGCATGATGAGAATCCTGCCTTCTCAGGATGTGCCCAAAATAGGAGAGCCTCGGTTTCAACATTTTTGCCTCCAAAGGTAAGTTCAGGCTTGATTTGATCTTGTTTGTCTGTCTGACAGTCCAGGGTATCTGCAATCCAGCACCATATTTCAAATGAATCTTTTTTTTCCCCCTGTTCGCTTTCTTCACTGTCCTACTTTCTCACCCATACACGGTGATTGGAAATACAAGAGGGTGGATGATCTTGGTCTCGGTTCCAGTAACACATTGTTGCGCTTGATGATCTTTTCTAATTCCTTTCATTGCTATCCTACCAAATCGCAGTCTTCTTCTGATTTCTTGGCTGCTGCCTTCCTTTGGATGGATGATTGAACCAAGGCATACAAAATTGCCAACTGTTTCAATTTCTTCATTGTCGGCACTAAAATTGGCTAATTCTTCTGTAATCATGATTTTTATCTTTTTAATATCTCTGAAGATTCTCAGTCATCCAGGTTTGGTTATCTGGAGGTTGAGTCATGGCAACTAGACCTCTTTCTTATTAGGTTGAAACGTTTTGCTACTCATCCAAGTAGCTTCTTCAGGTCTGAGGAGAGTTGGTGGGAGAAAGTTATCTTTTTAATGTTCAGCTGCAGTCTTGTGTCTTTCATTAGAAGTTATTGCATGTCCTTGCTCCTTTCTACCAGTAAGATGGTCTCATTTGCAGATCCTGAAGCTGAGGCTCCAGTACTTTGGCCATCTCAGGAGAGGAGAAGACTCCCTGGAAAAGACCCTGATGTTAGGAAGGTGTGAAGGCAAGAGGAGAAGGGGACGACCGAGGATGAGATGGTTGGACAGTGTCATTGAAGCGACCAACGTGAATTAGACCGATCTCCGGGAGGCAGTGGAAGATAGGAGGGCCTGGCGTGCTCTGGTCCATCGGGTCACAAAGAGTCGGACACGACTGAACGACTAAACAACAACAACCCCATTCAGTACAGGCTGCATCCCTCTCTCCTAGTTTTCCTTATGACTGACCAGAAGCTCCATCTGTCTCATCTGAATTAAGTTTCAATTTGTTAGCCCTCATCCAGTCCACCACTGACAAAAGACACTGGTTTAAGCACAGAACAGATTCCTTGGAATCAGACGGGAAAGAGAGAAAACATCTGAGTGTCATCACTGTACTGATGGTATTGAATCCAAAAACTCCAGAAAATGTGTCCCCAATGGTTTCATGTAGATGTTGAAAAACACAGGGTACAGGGTTGAGCCCTGAGGGACACCGCAGGCCAACGGCCACTGTGTTGAAGAAGAGTCCCCCACACACACACCACCACCTGAGTCCAACCATCCAGGAAGGATTGGAACCCATGTACCTCCAAGACCCATCCCAGAAAGGGCGATGGTTTTGAAACCTGACACCCTCCCCCCGGATCCAGTTCTCGGTGTAGGTCATCCACCATGTTGACCCAAGCCGTGTCTATTCCGTAACCAGGCCTGAAGCCAGACTGAAATGGCTCAAGCAACCTCTTCAATCAGGAACCTCTGGAGCTGAGAGGACGCTCCCAGCCCTTCCCCAAAAATGCATTATGGAGACTGGTCGATAATTATCCAATACGGGGGGAGGGGGGAGTCAAGGAAGAGTTTTTAAAACCTACTGCCTCCTTTAGAAATTCTGGCACCATGCCTTATTGAACGGAGTCATTTACCCCTGCCCTTACTGGCCCAGTCGTGTGCCCCGCTCCTTCACAGGAGACAGCTGCTGTCCTGTTAGGCTGTGATGTGAGGAATGCACTCTGTACATGCTCCGAGACTATACTATAAAATGTGTAAATACTTGGTTAGCTAGTCTTCTTGTTTTCTTGCGCTTGCTCCATATTCTTCCAACTTTAGACTTTATTGCTTCCATCAGAACACTTTGGATGCCTTTTTGAAACTTTTTCCTTTTCACTATATTTAATAAAAATGTTCGCAATCTTTAATAAGAACGTCTCCATTCAATTGTCTCAACTTTTAGCTGCGAGGGTTTGGGGTACCTTAAGTCTTTGCCTTGAACACCCACTGGGAGTTTGTGGGTGTGGTGGCAGTTCTACCTTGCAAGGTTGGTGTTGACAGTCTTAGGCGCTTAACCTTGTGGATTTTTGGAACTCCAGGCAGGCTCCCAAGCCATCACCGCCTTTAACTCTCTTGAGCTCACCCACTCCAGAATCAATAGGGTAATGTGACCAAGTGGTTAGAGCAAGACTCTCTGAACCTTTTCCTTCACAAATTATTGATCTTTTTTCTGCTAATTTTCACTCCTTCATATGAATGTAATCTGGTTTTCTGTATGAAACGTTTGCTTGAACAGGTAACGAGATAAAATGCACACTTATCTGTTACCTTTGCCTACAGAAAGCCATCCTCTCTCTCTCGCTATTCTGTCCTAACCACACCTTCTTGTACTCAGGCACATCCATTTCTTGCAGAACAACGCAGTTCTTTGACACAGTTCAAAGTTTTACCGTAGTCTATAAATCATAGTAATTTTTAAAAAGTAACTAAGGAAACGTTCCTCTTTACATCCACCACTCTGATCCAACTTTTCAATTGCACCAACAAAGTAACTCCCTTGCTCCTCATTGCTTTGTTGTTGAAACGCTCCCACCAAAACATTACTAGGGACTAGACTGACGACGTTACTTGGTAACTCGTTAGCTTTCCAGCTCCGAACCCCACCCCACCCCCAGCCGATCACTCGCATTTTTGCCACCGTGGACGGCGCTTGGCACGCCACCGGCAAGGGTTAAGACCAAAGAGTTCTTCTTCCTAGACGGAGCCGGAAGAAAAGCGAAACAAGTTTCCTGTAAGGCCGAGGGGAGGGGGGGAGAGGAAAGGGGCGTGGCTTTGGGTTACCCTGTACCTGCAGAAAGACAGCGGGAGAACACTGAGGACTAGAAGGCTGCCTGGAGAAGTGAGCGGACGAGGTGGGGCCTGGAGGAAGAGAGGGCTGGTGCCTTTCTTGTCCCTAAAAAGGTTATTTCATTCTTCCCACCTCCCTCCAGTTCGGATCCTGGTACCTGGAGCAGGTCTTTCCAATCCCCCTCCGCTGTCTTTGCCCTCCCCGTCCTTGTTTAAAGCCACATGGGTTGGATAGTCCGTGCACTTATCCCTTAGGAGCGGGGGAGAAGCAAAGGAAGAGGAAGGGGCAGGGGAGTGTTTTATGGGGAGTGGGATACCGCCCTCACTTTTTGATGATGGTGGGGTAACTTTAGCCATGGGTGCTACAACGCCTAATCAAAATGGCCTTGCCCATGGACACAGTAGTAGTTCCTTTCGGAATTACCAGGGGCTCTCCAGGTGTGGCTGATCACAACTCCCATGATCCCCAGCCACCCTGACTCTTGGCTGGCTGTGGCTTTGGATCAGCAGATCAGGAGGACACACACCATTGGGAAGGCTCAACTCACCTTTCACTTAAATGGTGGCTTAATGGCGGTGGGTTGGGAGGAAAGGCATTTCATTCTTCTCTCCTTAACCCCACGGGAATATTTCTCTGCTCGCTTGGCATAACATTCCTGCTGGTTGAAGGAGTTCCATTTTCTTTTTTGTACATGTGCAGGTATGCATGTCTTTATTTTATTTATTTTATTTTTTTCTTTCATTTATTATTTGTTTTATTATTGTATGTGTTATGGACTATTTGTAAAATTCTTATGTTTTCGTATATACCTTATTATGAAGCCACCCAGAGTGGTCGACCAGATCAGATGGGCGGGATATAAATCAAATAAATAAATAAATAAATAAATAAAATATTTGCTCATTAACATATTGGCATTACTGCAATGAACTTATGGTTGTTCTCAACTCCATCTTATACTCATTACAACGCTGTGAATTAGTTCAGGTTGGCAAAATCGTATGAGTTCCACATAACTGATGTGCTGATGCCCCAGTCAAATGCTATGAAGCATCTTATGCCACACTAGTAAATTTGCCAGTCTTTAAAGAACTCATCTTACTGACTCTGATTGAAAATGTAGTGCTCTCTTAAAAGATTAACAAGTTTTCTTTGGCATAATTTTTATTTTTTATTTTTTTGCACTATAGCTCACTTCATAAAATGGTTGCAGAGCAGGGAATTGAACTCCCAACCTCTAGCTCTACAGCTAGATGCCTAAACCACTGAGCTATCCAGCACTTGTTGGATATTTCTCAAATGAAATGACAGAGATTGAAAAAGTTATTTTGGAGAGAGAGAGAGAGATTCTCTCTCTCAGAATCTGCCAGTAACTATGTTAGCTGGGGATTCTAGCAGCTAAGGTCCAAAATAACTTTTTCTCTCTATATATATATTTAATGACTTGGGTGTTTTCTGTTGATGGGTGGGTACGTGAGTGGTTTATGTCATTATTTGTTGTTAGGCGCCCAGAGTAGTGGCGTGCCACTTGATGAGCAGGATATACATGTAATTAATTAATTACTCCCAAAAGACGTAACTTTCCCGAAATCCCGTTTTAGAAAGCCAATGTATTCATTCTGTTCTTGATTCAAGGTCTCTTCTCCTAGCACGAGGCTCAGCGCCGAAACGTAGGTTGCTGTCATTTCTTCAAGCGCTTCCTATGCTGCCGGGCTAGGTTTAGGGGAGCCCTCGAAGGATGAAAATGGAGCGCCACCACCTTGCAAGTCCCCTCTTCGGAGAGCGATCAGAAGGCAGAAGAAAAGCCTTTCCTGGCTTCCAGGCAGGGGATGTTGGGGAGCTCCTACAGAGGATGCCCAGAGAACAGGTTAAGCAGGAACCGGGCGAGGGTTCGCTTCAGCGATGGGAAGCCCAGTGGCAGGAGTTCTTGAAGACCGTGGAGGCCCCTCAGCCACAGCGGGCTAGTTCCCTGCCGCCGGAGGAGCCCCCACCATGGGACAACACCAAAGCCTTCTTGGCCTCCTTTGAGCAAGTGGCCGAAGCCTGCCAATGGCCCCGGGAAACGTGGGCGGCCCGGCTCCTGCCGGCCCTCCGGGGAGAAGCTGAGCAGGCCTTTCTCAGGATGGCAGCCGGAGACAGAGAGGACTATGGGAAAGTGAAGGCGGCCATCTTGAGAGAAGATGCCCTGAGGCGGGAGAAGCACCGCCAGCACTTCAGGCTTTTCTGCTACCAGGAGGCGGAGGAGCCGAGAGCCGCTTACAGCCGGCTCCAGGAACTTTGCTGCCGGTGGCTGGAGGTCGAGAGGCGCAGCAAGGAGCAGATCTTGGAGCTGCTGATCCTGGAGCAGTTCCTGGCCATCTTGCCCTCGGAGGTCCAAAACTGGGTCAGGGAACACAGGCCTGAGACCTGCTCCCAAGCGGTCACCCTGGCTGAGGATTTCTTACGGGGGCAGCGAGAAGCCAGGAGGCAAGCAAACCAGGTGAGGCCATTACACTGGGCAATGAGTGGGTGCCAGTGGTCAACCAATGGGACAAGGTTTATGGCAGTTCTTCACCTGCACTACAGCAAGGGAGCTGCAGATGCCAATGAGTCAACTATAGGGTGCTTCCTAACCTTGCCAGCTGGGGTTTCTGGGAGTTGTAGTTCTGGGTTACCCAAGGTTGGGAACCACTCCTCTACCTAATTGGTTCCACTCGCCCTTTGCCCTTCTTGTCCAGAGTTTCTTCTATAGTTTAGCTATGGATTCCCCCACTTGCAGCTTCTGGCCGTTAGATCTAGTCTTGCTGGCCTACTACTGAGAATGCATTCAGGCCCCCTCCTAGGAAACCGGCTGTCTTGCCCTCTCAGCTCTGTGTCTCTAAAAGGGCTTTTCTTCCCTCCTCCAGGTTGCTCTTGAGGAGGAGGCCACTCGGAGTTGCACTGAGGCTGTCCAGGCACCCTCTGAGATCGAACAGAGTCACTTGCGCAGCAGGACCAAGCAAGAAAATGAGGAGGAGGAGGAGCCCGGCCTCTCGGGTAAAAGAATAGGGTTGTTGTCAATTCTCAAAGGTCTGGGAGAAATCTCAAGAATTGTTAGGCTCCCCCAGTTCTCCAGGTGGGCAGACCCCAAATTTCAGCCCAAGCCATGCCGGAAGACGAGAACATTAGGAGGTTTTTATGCTATGGAGTGAGGTTGATGCAGAGGTGGGCAACACTTAGCCCATAGGTTCCCAAATTTTTTTTGTCCCGTAGACCACTTGCCCACGTATTTGTTTTCCGTAGAACCCCTGCCTACCTAATATCGCATTTTCCTAAACCTATTAATGTTCAAACGTGTTTTAAGGGTTTAACTACGTGCACGCGCGATGTGTGTGCCCGTATAGCTCAATAATGAGAAGAAATGACAAAATGTCATAGACCCCATTTACAACACACCGAGATTTACCATAAAAAATTTACCAATATTTTTATAAACTTACACATGAATGTAGCACACCACAATACAGATAGTACATAGTACCTAATTAAATAATGTTATGAAATATTATGTGCACAGAATCTGTGCTTGGTGCAATTACAGATCGCCTAAATATTTATTATGATCTGCCTAATAGGATCTGCTTCCGTAGACCCCCATTTACATCTTGGTACCCCTAATTTTTTTCCCTTTCTGACATGGACCCCCTGCAAGTCGAAATCGACCCCTGGGGCTCCATATGATTTAGCCCATGGGCCATGCACAGTAGAGGGATGCTTTCATTCTTGGAAGACTCGATTCCCAGAATTCTCCCAAGAATTCACCAGACAAATGTCTGGGAGTTCCAGGCCACAAATCACATACCTACAGAGATGTACATTTCACTGACCTGGCCTTGCTGCCTGTTGAAAAAGGCAAAGGCTGCTGTGCCTGCTGGGAGACCTAGATCTCGGTGAGATGTGGCATCTCAAGGGGTGTTAGGCTCTGTGGAAGGCCCCTCCCGAAGAACTACACCTCTCGCAAGGACCTAGGCCTCCTAGGAAGCACTGAGGCTGTTGTGTCTTAGGACAGAAAGTAGGCCTCCGGGACCAGGGGTGGGGGTGGGGAAGGGCTCTAAGGAGCCTAGGGGCCATTTCTCCATGGATTGAGGGGCCCCCAGCACCCATGTCCCCATGCTTTTGCACCATTAAAAAAATCTTACTTTTTTAATCACTAGAGGGGGCAGTGTTTTCAGTTTCAACTATAGGTCTTCATTGATACACATGGCAGGGTATAAAAGGAGCCTCCTGGAAGAGTGGAAAGCATTGCAAATACCCTTGGGGGAATCCCTGGGCAAGGGTGTGTAGCCAGCTAATCCTTTCCATCCAAACATGGTGCGTTAAGCACTATGGGACAATGTATGAGAATCCTTGCAAGTACAGCTGCCTTTTTTTTGCTGCAGATGTTCACCCTCCAACATAGGGACAGTGACCATGATGGCAGGGAGCAAGGGTCAATGTAATTCTAGGAGTGGGAAGGAGGAGAACCGAACACCTGGTTTCTGTACGATTCCTAGAGAAGAAAGGTGGGATAAAAATGGACTCCGTAAATGAACTGCTGGATAGCGCAGTGGTTTAGGTGTCTTGTCTATGGAGCCAGAGAGGTTAGGAGTTCGGTTCTCCATTGCGCCTCCTTCAGAGGGGCTAAACTCATAGGGTTCCATCCAGCTCTGCCATTCCAAGAGTGTTGTTGTTGTTAGAACCAGCTAGCCATCGGAATTGTCTTGCTGAAGGATAGGCACCCCATTAGGGGCTGACTGGCTTCCTGCCTTCATTCCACCAGGAGGCGTGTGGCCCTGTGAGGCGGAGGGAGAGTCCGAAGGTTTTTCTTTGGCCCCTGGCCTGCACCAGGAGGTGGGAGACAGCGCCGCCCATCAGGTGAGCCCCAACTGCCTGCAGAGAAGGAATCTGGGGCTGGGCGAGGAGCAGAGGAACAAATCCGTGGCCATCCAGGTGGGCAGCCTCCACGAGCTCCTCAGCCAACAGAGGAGCAAGCGATGCGACAGGTGCCCCGTGTGCGGCAAGATGTTCAGCTGCAAATCGAGCCTGAAGGCGCATCAGAGGGTCCACACCGGAGAGAAACCCTACAAGTGCTCCGAGTGCGGGAAGAGCTTCGTCCAGGTCTCCAACCTGACAGCGCATAAGAGAACCCACACGGGGGAGAGACCGTACGGCTGCTCCGAGTGCGGGAAGAGCTTCAGCCGGAGCGACCATCTGACTTTGCACCAGAGGACGCACACAGGGGAGAAACCGTACATGTGCCTAGAGTGCGGGAAAAGCTTCAGTCAGAGCACCGACCTCACCTCCCATCAGAGAATCCACACGGGAGAGAAGCCTTACAAATGTTTGGAGTGTGGGAAGAATTTCAGCCGGAGCTACCGCCTTACCATACATCAGAGAATGCATACAGGGGAGAAGCCGTACAATTGCTTGGAATGTGGGAAAAGCTTCAGCCGGAGTGATCATCTTTCATCCCATAAAAAAATGCACACAGGGGAAAAGACGTAAAAAAGTGAGACGGGTTTTTCCATAAAACTCAGCTGTCCTTCCTGCCCTAACTGTCTGAACATTCTCAAAGGATACAAACAGTAGAGATTGGAGAAAAAATGGATTTTAAAAATCGAGAATGATTACATATCTTGTGGGGGCTGGAGAGAAATACAAGTGCCTGTTTGGATAATTAGGACCAAAGCAAATTACAGTAGGAGCCCTTATCCACGGGATCAGTATCCACTGATTCACTTATCTATGGTTTGAAAGTATTAAAAATATTAAAAGAAAATTCCTAGAAATATGAATTTCTAAAGATGACATTACCTGAACTGGCCACTAGAGGGAGGCAGAGACCATGCTATGTATAGCGTTTGCTATTAAAATAGTGTTTGCTATAATCATGTTTTTCAGCATCCGTGGGTGAGGGGGAGTTGGAATTTACCTATTGCTGATAAGAGGGTCCTACTGTAGATACAGAGCATAAAAATCAGAAGCAGAGGAAAATAAACAGCTGTTAATGAGGAGAGCACTGTATCTGTATGTGGGTATCTACACTATATCTACACTCATTTTCTTTGCTTTTTTCCTAACTACTTATTGCATGATTGATAAACATTTCCTGTATTTTTTTAAATATTCATGACTTTTTCTTTAGTAATGAATATTTATTTGAGAACAAACTTCTAGATAAACCATACAGTTTTTCACTCTACAAAATTGGCTTGCTGAATTATTAATGTGTTGTTATTTTTAGCACAAAAATACAGTAGTGCCTAGCTAGCTGATGATAATCCGTTCTACTGAAATCACTGTTTAGCGAAATCATTGTCTAGCGAAAAGCATTTCCCCATTGGAATGCATTGAAACCTGTTTAATGTGTTCCAATGGGGAAGAATCGTCATTGTCTAGCAAAGATCGGCCATAGGAAAGCTGCTTTGCGAACCACCAATCAGCTGTTTAAATAGCTGTCTTGCGAAGCTTAGGTCCCAAAAACACCTGTTTTGCGAGTGCGGAGGGAGCTGTCAAAATTGTCGTCTAGCGAAAATTGGTTTGCGAAGCAGGGACCAAACATTGTCTAGCGAAATTCCCCCATAGGAATCACTGTTTTGCGAATCACTATAGCGATCACAAAAAGTCAATGTCTAGCGAAAAAACTGTCATGCGGGGTAACTATCTAGCGAGGCACCACTGTATTTAAAAAGGGAATTCCTCATTACATAGTAGAGAGCTGAGCTAATGAATTCCTCTAGTCAATTTAGCAGTCTCATTTATTTACAGTGCATATTTACTGCTCTAATTAACTTAATTTCCTCTTAGTCCATCCACAGAGCTGGAAATTGTTTAAACCGCCAATATCCTGAAGTGACTTTCTTCTTTAGCCAATCCACAATATCAGCAAATTCAAAGAAGACGATTCACTTTGTTTTGTTTCCAGTTTCTGCACATTTGGAAATGAACCAAAACAGAACAAACCCACCAGCACCAAAATAGTAGACGCTTCTGACAGGGAGCAGAAATGTACGGATAGGACCACTCTGGGGGTAGGCTGGTTCACTCTAGCAAAGAAGGTGCCTCTTCACTGCCTTTAGGAGCAATCTGGAAAACTGGCTAAATATCCGTGTAGTCACCCTCTCAGTGAGACAGGATTGTGAGAAATCATTGAGCCATACCTTGCTTTGAGAACACATTCTGTAATCTTTAAGACATCACCTTGCTGAGAAAGGTCTGCGTAGTCAAAGGTATGGTTTTTCCAGTAGCCATGTATGGAAGTGAGAGCTGGACTACTGTATAAAGAAGGCTGACCACTGAATTGATGCTTTTGAACGGTGGTGCTGGAGGAGACTCTTGAAAGTCCCCTGGACTGCAAGGAGAACAAACCTATCAATTCTAAAGGAAATCAACCCTGAGTGGTCACTGGAAGGACAGATCCTGACGCTGAGGCTCCAATACTTTGGCCATCTCATGAGAAGAGAAGACTCCCTGGAAAAGACCCTGATGTTTGGAAAGTGTGAAGGAAATAGGAGAAGGGGACGACTGAGGATGAGATGGATGGACAGTGTCTGCGAATCAACCAACATGAATTTGACCCAACTCCGGGAGGCAGTGGAAGACAGGAGGGCCTGGCGTGCTCGTCCATGGGGTCACAAAGAGTCGGACACAATGACTAAATAACAACAACAATATATAATTAATACAAGCAATAAGGAATCAGTCTGAGATAAGGCTGAAATGAATTTCTCTACTATAAAATATTTTGCTACGTTCGAAAAAGTTAGAAGGTAAAGCTACAAGAAAAAGTACATAGTGGCAGATGTATTCCATAAGCCACCTTGAAAAATCAGATTTATAATACCAGACTACTGTACTATGAGGTATCCATGACAGTGTCTTCTGTTATCTTGTGAGGTTTCTATGCACTTTTTTTGAATGCAAATCCTGGCAGGAGCTTGGCAGCTTGGCTTTCTCCTTGGATAGTAACATTTCTGATGTGTGACTTCTGCTTGTTTGATAAAAACAAGGTCATCATTTCCTCAGCCTTTCCCAGCAACTGTGAAAATATCTGTGATGTCTTGCCCTCGCAATTGGGGAAGTGTATGTGGGAAGTCATATTCGAGTTTGGTAAAGATGGTGATTTGGTTCATTAGGGTATTGTGGCAGGAGCTCCAGCTTGTTTAAAAGGGGAATCAACATGTACGCCGTTGGAGACCGATATGGAGAAAGCAGCAAAATTTGCCACTCCTTGTGGCCCCACCCCTGAAGTCATCGCCACGCTCAGCCTAATGGCAGGGTTGCCAATGCACTCAAACGCTTCCTCTTCTGCTGGTGTAAGACCAGGAAATGTTGAGTTTGGCCTCTTGAAACAAAACTATTCCACGATTCTATATTGTCATTGAATCCAACTCCCTGCACGAGGCAGGAATCCAAAGCAAAGCAAATCTGACAGAGGATTGTCCAGTTTTCTCTTGAAGACCTCCAGTGTTAGAGCGCTGAATACCTCCCAAGGTAATTGGTTCCATTGTTGTACAGTGGTGCCTCGCTTAACGATTACCTCGTTAAACGACAAATCCACTTTATGGTGAGGTTTTTGCGATCGCAATAGTGATCGCAAAACGATAGGGAAATTTTGCTTGATGATGATCGGTTCCCTGCTTCGGGAACCGATTTTTCGCTAGACGATGATTTTAATACAGCTGATTGGTCGCTCTAAAATGTTCGCCCGCTGTGCAAAATGGCTCCCCACTGTGCTTTAGGATGGATTCCTCGCTTTACAGGCACCGAAAATGGCCACCCCTATGGAGAATCTTTGCTGGACGCTGAGGTATTTAGCCCATTGGAACGCATTGAAGTGGTTTTCAATGCATTTCAATGGCCTTTTTCGTTTCGCTTGACGAGGATTTCGCTTAACAGCGATTTCAATTGAACGAATTATCCTCGTCAAGTGAGGCACCACTGTACTGCTCTAACAGTTAAGAGGTTTTTCCTGATATTCAGCCTCAATCTGGCTTCCTGTAACTTGAGTCCATTATTACATGTCTTGCACTTTGGGGTGACTGAGAGCAGGTCCTCCCCCTCGTCTGTATGACTACCTTTCAATTATTTGAAAAGTGCTATCTTATCTCATCTCAGTCTTCTTTTCTCAAGGCTAAACGTGACCATTTCTTTCAGTCTTTCCTCACAGGGCTTGTTTTCCTGTCCCCTGATCATTCTGCCTGCCTTCCTCTCAGTTTCTTCCAGTTTGTAGCATCCTTCTTAAAGGGTGGTGTCCAGAACTGATTTGACTCTTTCTTTCAGGAGCTCAAGGATGGTTAAATATCAGTGAAGGGGGGAAACATCATGGAGGGATTGCAGTCACCTGGGCTGAGGATTTGGGGAGGAGGAGAAGACAACGTCGTCCTCCCCCCGCCCCCACCCCCAATTTGGCGAGCAAAGGAGGGCTCTCGGGAGGCATCTAAAGACCAAGTCAGGGCAAGAAGTAGCTGCATCTCTTCCGTTTGGGAGACCCTTCCAGGGTCTCAAGGCAGATGTGTTCCTGCAGAGGATCCACATTGGTAAGAGACAAAATATGAGCAATGCATTTAGGAAAAGATTTGGTCAGAGCCCAAGCTTCCTTAAACATGAAAGTACCCTTGTTGACTGAGAAGCCCTTCAAATGCTCGGACTGTGGGAAGAGGTTTGGTCAGAAAAGATGCGAACGCAAAAGGCCTCACGAGTGTCCCGTCTGTGGGAAGCGATTCTCTCACAGATCTTACCTCAATACTCACCAGAGAAGCCACACCGGGGGGAGACCTTACGAGTACTTGCGCTGTGGGAGGAGCTTCAGCCAGAAGGCCAACCTGAATACCCACAGTCGGATCCCCATGGGGAAAAAGCCACGCATGTGCACAGAGCATGCGAAGAGATTAATAGAAATAGTGAAGTTGGAAGGGCCTACAAGGCCATCCAGTCCAACCGCCTGCCCAATGCAGGAATACAATCAAAGCATGTCTGCTGGGTGATTTAAGTTTTTCTTGAATGCCTCCAGTGTTGGAGCACCCGCCAACTCCCGAGGTCACTGGTTCCACTGTCGCATTCCTCTAGTAAGTGGTCCCACTGTCGTACTCCTTCTGCAACACTGGCCTGAATAGACACCAGAGAATCCACGTGGCATATTAACTGAGCCATGTGAAGAGAGGCCTCAGACATGGACTGTAATGATGGTTGCGATGGAGCTTCTGGAAGAACATCAGTGCTGCCCATGAATCATGGTTAACCTCCAAGAAGCATCAATTTCAAGCGTTGTGTTTTTAGATCCTGTAGAATGTTCTCCATTCCTTTCATGGCTATTTTTACCTGTTTTTTTCTTTTCTTTTTTGCAATTGTTATTCATACACACACGTAGGGGACGTGGTGGCGCTGTGGGCTAAAACACAGAAGCCTGTGCTGCAGGGTCAGAAGACCAAGCAGTCGTAAGATCGAATCCACGTGACGGAGTGAGCGCCTGTCGCTTGTCCCAGCTCCCGCCAACCTAGCGGTTCGAAAGCATGAAAATGCAAGTAGATAAATAGGGACCACCTCGGTGGGAAGGTAACAGCGTTCCGTGTCTAAGTCGCACTGGCCATGTGACCACAGAAGATTGTCTTCGGACAAAACGCTGGTTATATGGCTTGGAAATGGGGATGAGCACTGCCCCCTAGAGTCGAACACGACTGGACAAAAATTGTCAAGGGGAACCTTTACCTTTTACCTTTACACATACACACCCAGTTTGCATTTCGGTAAACAGGAAGAGGAATGTCGGATGTAGGGAATCCTCTCAGTGAGGGTGGGAATGAGGAAAATAATTTCCACAGACAAAACAGCTCTAGTCCAGTAGTTTCCAAACCCTGGAGTCAACAGACGTTCTTGGACTACAACTCCCAGAAGCCTTCACCCCTAGCTGTGCTGGCCAGGATTTCTGGGAGTTGTAGTCCAAGAGCATCTGTTCACTCAGTGGTTGGGAAACACTGCTCTAGTCCCTTATCACTAAATTTGGTATACTGTACATTGGCCCCACTGTTTTCACAAACACATCTGATGAGGATGTTTCTCTGTAGCTGCTCCCAGGTTCTAAAACTCATTCCCTCAGGAGGGACAAAATGTAAAAGGCAAATGATTTATACGCTCTGAAGAGAAGCCCTTCACACAATGGTCAGAAGATCTGCAACAATTAGCCTAATTTGAACGAATATCGTACAGAAAGCAACTCCATGAGGATATCTATGTAGATATATGGAAGCCTTTCATTGACTCATTGTAAATGCATAAGATAATTTATTGTGAACGTGTATAATACCATACTATTTTGTATTGTATTGACCTTTTGTCCATCTGTTTGTTTTATTCACTTGGTTCTGTTTTGTTCATTTTAAACTTTTTTTAGTGTAATTTAAGTTTATATTGTTATGTTAAACCTACAAAAAAAAAAGTTTTTTTAAAAAAGGGGAGGTACAAAATGTAAAAAAAAACCACCATAGCTTCCTAAGCACTTGCTATAGGTGTCTTTCCTGGACAGGTTGTCCAGGGCTAGCTGGTCTCGCCGCTCTCCTGAATGCTCTTTAACATCTATATGAGACTCGGGGGGGGGGCGTCATCCAGAGTTGTGGATTGCACTGTCATCAATATGCCAGTGACAGAGCTCTATCGCTCTTTTCTGCAGTGGATGCTGTCCAGGTCCAAAGTCTGGACATAGTTGGAGGCTAGCAGGCTGAAGTGGAACGCAGACAAGATGGAGATCTTCCTGTTGGGACGCTCCCGATTGGTTGAGTGTAACTGTCCCTAGGCTGGATGGTGTCGCCCTCCAACCCTAGGCTGGATGGTTTGCGCATCCTGGGAGCAATCCTAGATCCAGTTCCAGTGGAACACTAAATTTTGGGTGTGGTTAGGTCTGCTTTTTGTCACATCCAGCAGATTATGCAGTTGCACCTCTTCCTGGATTGGGAGTCTCTGACAACGTTGGTTCTGTTATAGATTGACTACTATAATGCCTTCTGCATGGGACTTCCCTTGAAGCTAACCAAGAGATTACAGAAGGTACAAAATGTGGCGACCAGGTTGATTACTGGAAGAAAGTTTGATGACATATCCCCAGTCCAGGCTCGACGGCATTGGCTGCCTGTTGTGTCCCAGGCCAGGATCAAGGTGTTAGTTTTAACACACAAAGCCCTTAATGGTTAAGGACCTCGCTACTCGTCAAAATCTCTCCTACAGAAATGCTGCCTGTTCCACTCGATCTTCCTTGGTCCCGCTGCTGCACATCGCCACGCTGAGGGAGGCAAGCAAGGCTTCAGCTAGAACATGTGCCTTCTTGGTAGCTGCCTCCACATTTTGGAGCGGTCTTCCACTTGTGATCTGGTAGGCCTCCGCCCTACAGAGTTCTAGATGACAAATGTTTAGTGAAACCTTGAAGGATATTCTCCCCTTCAGTTACATTGGTAACTGTGCTACTTGAAGGCTGTCGCCACCACTTAGTTCTGTTCATTTTGTTTACCTGGTTTGCTTGATTAGTTTGGGGTTTATTTTTTATTTATTGGGTTGGGGAATGGTTGGGTGGGGTTTAGTGTTTATGTAGATATAATCATAAATTAATGAAACTGGAAGCGGCCTATAAATCCAACCAATGCAGGAATATACAGTGGTGCCCCGCATAGCAACGTTAATCCATTCCAGATTAATCGTCGCTATGCAAAAACATTGCTAAACGGATCGAAAAACCCCATAGGAATGCATTAAACTTAGTTTAATGCGTTCCTATGGGGCCCAAACTCACAGCGAAGTTCCTCCATAGCGCCGCCATTTTCGCGCCCTCGGTAAGTGAGTACAGGGTGTGAAAACACTTGCGGCGGCTATTTTGGGCACTCGGTGGCCATTTTGGAACCGCCGATCAGCTGTTGTAAAAACATCGCAATGCGAAGATCGGTAAGCGAAACGTTTACCGATCATTGCAATACGAGTTTTTGCCTATCTAAACGTCGCAATGCGATCGCTTTTGCGATCGTAAAAGCGACATCGCTATGCGGATTCGTCGTTAAACGGTGCGCTCGGTAAGCGAGGCACCACTGTAAATCAAAGGATATCTGCCAGATGGTAACTTTCTCCTGAATGCCTCAAGTGTTGGAGTACCCACCACCTCCCAAGATCATTGGTTCCATTACTGTACTGCTCTAACAGCTAGGAAGTTTTTCCTGATATTCAATTGTAATCTGGCTTCCTTTAACTTGAGCCCACTGTCGTGTGTCCTGCACTCTGGGATGATCGAGAACAGATCACCCTGCTCCTCCTCTGTATGACAGCCTTTAAAGTATTTGAAAAGTGTTATCGTGTCGCCCCTCTGTCTTCATATTTAGAGATGGGCATGAACCAGTTCGTCCCAATTCATAAAGGCCTCCTCAGCCAGCCAGCCAGTCACCAGGTCCAGCTTGCTTGCTCTTTCCACCTCCTCGGCTGATCTCCCAATCAGGAGCAGGAGCACAGACTTCTCTGCCCCGCCCTTTTGCCTGAGTGGGCGATCAGCCAAGAGGGCGGGGCAGAGAAGGCTAAGCTGTTGCTGAGATCGGAAGATTAGTTGAGGAGGGGCCAGAAGCCAGCACACAAGTGGATGATTGAACCAGAGGAAGCAGGGGAGGAGAGCAGCCGCCTTGATGAACTGGGCTGAACCAGTTCGTGCCCATCTCTAAATATCGTCATGACTGCCCAGAACAGTGCCCTCACTAAATTGGGTGAGAGATAAGCAAAACCACATAACAAACAAATAAAAAAATAAATTATATGCACTCCTCATACCCTGGTCATGTCAGCTGGGGATTTCTGAAGTTGTAATTCCCAGAAATAGTCTTCCCAAGCTGCAGCCTCAAAGGAACCTGAGGCATGCAGCATTAATACACCCTCCCCCCCCCAATAAAAAATTAAGAGAGAAACCCCGAAAGACTCCTGAGGATGGGAGTACTTAAAAAGGAAGCGGGGGGGGGGCTGTTGGGGAGATAATGGAAGAAAACAGCGGAAACAGAAGCTGCAGTGTTTCAGGTAGGTCCAGCCTGTATGCCATGTCTCAAAAGCAAGAAATTGGTAAAACACATAAAATGAAGGGAGGGAAAAGTCCCTCCACAGAAGCTCAAAAAAGCAAATTATAGCAGATGCAATTATAATAGCAAACACATGGTCTCTGGCTCCCTCTAGTGGCCAGTTTATCATTATAAATACTGTACTGTATCTATTTTGGGGATTTTCCTTTTATTATTTTTAATACGTATTTTCAGACCCTGGATAAGTGAATCAGCGAATACTGATCCTGCAGAGAAGGGGTTCCTACTGTATTTTCAAAGAAAATAAGAATACTAAAAAGGTAAAACTAAATGAAAATTTATACAGAGATGGATTTTCTTCACCTGAATGGAAACCCTCCTTGAGGAAACAAAAAAGTTCCACCATCTCCCCACTTAAGTGCTCTCCAGTTCACGTGGTGAAATGGTTTCCATTTCATTCAAGATGAAATGGAAGAGACAGAGGTGAATCAGGTACGTGTATGTCTTTTGAAAGATATAGGAATCCAGTTCTTTTGACAATTGGTGGTGTGGAAATAAATGTCTCACCTGAAAAATCAATTGCCCCTCATTTTTTAAAAGGAGCGAGGGAATTAAAAAATACAGTAGGACCCTTTTATCCATGGGGTCAGTATCCACTGATTCACATATCTACGGTATAAAAATATTTTTAAAATATTAAAAGAAAAAAAAAAACCCTATTTTCACATGCATTACCAGAATCAGTCACTAGAGGGAGCTTGAGACCATGCTATGAAGATGAAGATTATATAGCACTGACAGCAAACCTTTTTGGGCCTGAGTGTCCAAACTGGGGTAAAAAAAATCAGCGGGTGATGGGCGGCAGTGGAATCAGAAGGGGCAGTGGCGGAACTGGAAGTGGCAGCAGGAGGAGGAATCCTGGGCACGGAGGTGCCTCAAGACCCCACTCCAGATCTGCCACCAGCGCCAGCTGCTCCAGATCCTGGCCGTGGCTGCAGCTGCCTCCTCAGGTTTGGCTGCTGGGCGGGGGGGGGGGGGGAAGAGTAGTAATCCAGTGTCTTATAGCTTGCGTGCCCACAGAGAGTACTCTGCATGCCAGGTGTGGCACGCGTGCCATAGGTTCACTGTTATACAGCATGGTCTCTGGCGCCCTCTAATGTCCAGGTCTGATAATGCACGTGAAAGTCTTTTTTTCTCTCCTTTTACCATGCTTTCTCTCTCTCTCTCCAGCATTTGTGATTATCCACATTTTTTTGGTATCCGCAGGGGCTTGGAACCAATCCCCAGCAGATATGGGGGTCCTACTGTACTCAAAAGTCTGCCCTTTTCATAGACAAGAGGAAAGCAACATTTGATTTTGTTAAGCCAAAAGTCTGCCAGGAAATGGAAGACGGACACGGACAGGCTACACTGACTCACCTGGTGAGGCCTGAACGTCAGGCCCATTCATAGAGAGAGGGGAAGTTAACACCAATGCAGCCACAAAAGCTGAACTGTTTCAACAGGATTCCAGCAAACAAGAATATTCTCTCTCTCTCTTTAAATACCTTCTCATCAGGATACCAACTCAAACTGCTACTTCCAAAGTTGTTGGCCAAAGCTGACCCTGCTAGGAGATAGGGAGATGATGGCCTCAGGTGGCAGATAATGGAGGACAGCGACTTGGCTGTTCTTATGTTTCTTTCCCCAGGTCTTCTCCTCTGTTAGAGGACAAGGTAAATCTCACAGGACCTGTCTTGGACTTCCTAAGTCACCTGAATTTCGTTGTATGTGTATATACTTACAATGACAATAAATTACTATTATTTAGAGGATGCTGCTGTGTTGCCAGTTTTGAAGGAATATTCTCCCAGGGCTTGGAAGTAATGCATTAAAATATTATGTTACCCACAACAAGTTCCTTGTGGTGGATTACAACTGCCCAACATCACCAACCCTGATCCAGATCAGGCGAGTCCAAATGTTCCTTTGTCCCCAACACGCATAGGAATCCCCACATTCGCCATCATTAGGTGTGAGATATTCCACTTTCAACCTCAAAACAGATCTCTTCTCTTGGGAGTCCTTCTTTCACTAGCTTTTCTTTAAACCAAAATGCGAGCCACATGGGATGAGCACAGCTTCTTGTCAAATCATTCTATTATTCTGGGAAAACTCCCAGAAGTATTAATGGTGTGAATTCCACAGCAGCCGGCAGACCTCGTATAGCTCTGAAACGCCCTACCGCCGTGGTTCCCAAACCTTGGGAACCCTAGATGTTCTTCGGACTTCAACTCCCAGAAGCCTTCACCCCTAGCTGTGCTGGCCAGGATTTCTGGGAGTTGTAGTCCAGGAACCTCCAGGGACCCAAGATCCAGAACCACTCACTGCTCTAGAGCTCATATTAGATGCCACA
Organism: Pogona vitticeps; assembly: GCF_051106095.1. NCBI lineage: Eukaryota > Metazoa > Chordata > Lepidosauria > Squamata > Agamidae > Pogona > Pogona vitticeps. The sequence goes on from NC_135784.1 coordinate 19,583,795, forward strand.
GCGCTCTATGACATGCCCAAAACTACACCATAAAAGCTTTCAGGAAGGTTTCAGAATTGCGAGCAGGATTTCAGGAAAGTCACCCATGACGTTGCCTGGTTTGAATTTCCTTTAAAAGAACAGAAGTAGGACAGGAGGTGAGGGCTCTTTCTGAGGGCATGGAAGGCTATTCAGCCTAGAAGAGTTAACGTGCATGTGTAATTAACACAGAATGTGACGAGTTGACACGGATGGATCAATCCAAGGCAATAGTAGCAAGGACCCAAGCTATTGGTCAGTGCAGACCCTGAAGCTTGAACTATTATGGGGGCTCATTTGCAACCAGCAACGAGGTCTGGGAATCGCTGTTCCCTTCTTCAGTGGGGCTGTTCACCACAAAGGACCACATTTTTTTAAAAAAAGTATGGACTCCAGTTGCTTCTGGGGCCCCTCCGGGATTCAGGGCCTGAAGCTTAACCTGCCTTCGCTTCATTGTAGAATGACTCTTGCTATGGATTCAACAGTGAACATCCGGTCAACATCTGGACAGGAAATCAGATAGGGAAGAACTTTTGCCCTTTCCCTCAGGCAGCAAAATATCTTTGGCCACATCCTGTTTGCATGTTTGCACCAGTTTCAGGCAAAAAAAAAAAACCCAAATAATTTTTAAAATAAATATTCACATAGAAACTCCCTCGATGAAAGATTCCTCCTTCCATACATTAACTTCTTCCAGATCTGCGATTCCACTCCACCTCATTTTCCCTAGGCTTGCTCAACAAAGCATCCCAACCTAAACTAAATCCTCCATGTCTATTTTTTGTTTGTTTTAAAGCACCCACCTTCCCATTCCTATATTTTGACCAGGTTATACGATCAGCAAAACCCATGAATAATGCCATTTTGGACTCTACCACTTCCAGCTGGAAAGGGGGGGAAGAACCCATATGCTTGTATACTTCTCGAGGTGGGAGAATGGGGGGTAAACCTATATGTGGATCAAGAAGACAGCCTCAAACTGGCTGTTATGCCCTTACATGTCATTTATCTACCGCCGAGGATATTTTTTAATGTTTTGTTTGTTTGTTTGTTTCGCATTTTGGGCAATATTCTTCCCTGTTAAGACTTATTCTGGTGCAGACTAACATGGTACATTCCCAAGTCAAGATTTACCAAGTGACTCTGTAGATTTGACAAACTTGCTTTTTGGTTAGTTAAGAACAAAGGAAGGGAAAACATATTTTAAAAAAGAACCTAAAGATGTATTTCTGCTTTCCACTGTCTTTCAGGCCCTCTAGGGATCATCCACATTGGAACCTAAGCCATACATATACAATATCTTAAAACCCAAGGCTGTAGATTTGGGAGAGGGACAACAAATTGGAATTTCTAGAGTTAAGGTTATGAAATGAAACTACAGGTTCCACGTCCCCACCCCTACCCCAGTCTCCAGCTTTATGGCATCTCACTGCTGGGAAGCTGATAGCCCTCAAGAGATTCTAAGTTCTGCTTGCAACTTTTTCGCAAGAGTGCTTTGCTTCCCGCTGGACAGAATTGGTCCCTTTTCAAAGTGGGATTCGACCATTCGAATTCTTATCATTGTGCAGGTAACCCAGAAATACAAGGCAAAGCGGTCAGGTTTAGATTCGAAAGCTCAGATCTCTCTTGGCTGATTTTTAGGGCTTCTTTTGCACTCTCAACCGTCCTGTTTCAACCTGGAGGTGGCGCTCTTACTTGCAGAGTGAAAAAAAAAGGAGGGAAAACGTCCAAAGGTCTGGCCTACAGCCAGGTGAGGCATTTAAGAAACGAATTTATCCATCTGCATTTTGATGTGTACTCAATTCATCAATCTCTGTGGAGCAATTGATCCGCAGTTACTAAGTTCCACCCGTTTCAGTTTGGAGGGAATGATAAAACCCCTATTTGTTTTAAAACTGGTTTATGTTGGTGGCTTGTTCTGGGGCGGGTTGGGGGGTAGAGAGATTTAATTGCTATTGCACAAGTGCTCAAAAATGGTCCTTCCAGAGAACGGAAGAGCAGCCACTAACAAAGAACCGAGTCCTATTAAGAAAACAGGAAGTAAGGAGAATTGCTTAGTCTCTTCTGAGGTTTGTCAGACTGAATCTTCAGGAATGACCTTCTGTGTGGATTCTCTGATGGCTAATGAGGTTAGAGCTCTGTGTAAAGCTTTTTCCACAGTCTAAGCATCGGTAAGGCTTCTCCCCTGTGTGTGTCCTCTCGTGAGCCACGAGGCTGGAGCTGCCACGGAAACTCTTCCCACAGACGGAGCACTGGAAGGGTTTCTCCCCCGTGTGGATCCTCTGATGCGTGATGAGGTGTGATTTGTAACTGAAGCTCCTCTCGCACACCATACACTGAAAAGGCTTTTCTCCTGTGTGGATTCTCCGGTGGGCGCTAAGGCGTGAGCTCACGCTGAAGCTTTTCCCACACTCCCCACAGTGATACGGTTTCTCACCGGTGTGGATTCTCTCATGGCTCACCACCTCGGAGCTGCGCAAGAAGCTCTTCCCACAGAACGAACACCGATAGGGCTTCTCCCCAGTGTGGGCTCTCTCGTGGGCAAGGAGATCCGAGCTTTCGCTGAAAGTTTTGCCACAGTCCAGACATACAAACGGTCTCTCCCCTGTGTGGCTCCTCTGGTGCTTCCTAAGGCGTGAGCTCACACTAAAGGTTTTCCCACATTCCGAACATTCGTACGGCTTTTCTCCTGTATGGATTCGCTGGTGGCTGTTGAGATACGAGCTCTGGCTGAAGCTTTTGCCACACTCCAAACACTTATACGGCTTCTCCCCTGTGTGGATCCGGTGATGCGTTATGAGATTCGAGATATCGCTGAAGCTCTTCTCACACACCGAGCACTGGTACGGCTTGTCCCCGGTGTGGATTCTCTGGTGACTAACCAGGCCCGAATTGCGACGGAAGCTCTTACTGCAGTACAAGCATTTGTACGGCTTCTCTCCAGTATGGGTTCGCTCGTGAGCAATCAAACCTGACTTCACGCTGAAGCTTTTCGCACAATGAGTGCATTTGTAGGGCTTCTCTCCTGTGTGAGTCCTCCGATGAGCAATGAGACTCGAGCTCACGCTGAAGCTTCTCCCGCAATCGGAGCACGTGTAGGGTTTCTCCCCCGTGTGGGTTCTCTCGTGGACGATCAGCCGTGAGCGGAGGCTGAAGCACTTGCCGCACACGGGGCACTTGTGAATTTTCTCTCCTGCCGCGTCGGAACCTGGGCTGAACGTTTCTTCACATACTTTCATGGGCACCTCACCATCACTGGGGTTTTTTTCCGTTGCAGTCATTGGGAGATCTTCATAGCCACCCATCAATGGAATAGTTTTTTGGACTCTTTTCCTCAGAGGCTTTTTTGGCGGTTTCTCTAGTTTCTGATGACTTTCAGATGCATCTCCTTGCCCACAAAAGAGGGGAAACATGTCTCCAGTAACGTCCCCCGACGGCCCATGCGTTTCCTCGTGATCGCTTTTCTGCAGCTCCGGACTCTCCACATCGTTCTCACTCTTGTGAAGATTATCTGAGGGAACAGGGAAAACCCCTGAAGAAAACAGAAGAGGATGAGTATCACCAGTCTCCCTGGGTAGGCCGCCAGGTGTATCATTTATAAACAGATCCTGTGTGCAGTGACTGAAATCCTGTAGCTGTAACTTAAGCTGCTTAAGGCTGTTGATGTCATTAGCACTTTTTTTTTGAAATTAAATTTTTCTGATTACCCACCCACAAAATGTTCTGAGGCTCCTTTGGGATCCGTTTTGTCATGGGTTGGTGGGAAACAGAATCGGGGAGAGGTCTTTAATTTCCAAAAATCACCCTCACAGATACAGTCATTCTGGTGGCAATGTCCGTAAAATAAAGACTGCTTCTACTGCTTCATGGCCCCCAACATTTTCCCTATAAGAAAAGGAACCCCCAAGAGGGGGTTCAAGACCTTCGGGAGAGGTTAGAATCGGAAATTTTAATTTTATATATTGTATATCTCATAGGCAATAACATTATCAGCCTTACACAGTGTAAATTATGCAGCTCAGTTTCAACCAGAGGATATTGTGGCAATACGCATTACATAAGACAAAGTAAATGATTCTTCAGTGCAGATGCTAAAATAGCTTTCTCCTCTAAAAGGCTTGATTGGCATTGACACTGGCACCATTTCAATGCCAAGTCGAAACATGCTTATTTACCAGATGTTTTGCAGGGCTGAAGATCTTGGCCTGCGCAGGTTTTAATGCAATGGTTTAATGTTCTAATTGTACATATTTCAAACAGTTTTAATGTTAAACTGTTTTAAATATTTTACGTTTTTAAATCATCTTACACAGCTCAGTCACCTGCTCTTGAGATCTTGCAAGATAGGGCAGGCTGTCAATGTTTTAAATCCATGCCTCTGTCCATCCCCATGTGGCTGTCATTTCTTTTTTAATTTCTTTCATATATTTTTACGCTGCCTTTCTCCTTAAAAAGTACCCAGGGGAGTTTACATCTTTCAAAGACAACATATAACGCTAAAAACAGTTAAGTATAGAAATACTAACAAACAAACACCACACCAAAAAATGATAAACAAAAACAACACCAAAAACACATTCAAGGCAGTAAAGACACAATAATCTATTTAAAAACCCTAGTCAGGAAGCCAGTCACTGAAAGCTTGCTTGAAGTGACAAGCAAAGATGGGGCCAGCTTGGCTTCCAGTGGGAGGGAGTTCCAGAGGCTGGGAGCAGCCACGGAGAAGACCCCTTTCCCAGGTGTCCACCAAATGGACCCATGAAGGTCGGGGAACCAAGATTCTCCCCTGATTATCCTTTTTTTTTACTCCAGTGTTTGTTTGATCCTTCTTAGTATTTGTATACTTACTGTTTGTATACTTGCATACTGTTTTTAGCTTTTAAATGCTATATTTTAATGATGTAAGCTGCCCTTGGTCCTCTTTAAAGAGAAAGACAGGGTAAACATTTTTCAAATGATAAATATTACCGGCACATTATGCAGGATTATTAAGCTCTTTTGCTTCTCCGCCAAAGTTCACTTGCCACAGGATTTTGAACTGAACTTGCTAATATGTCAGGATCAAACTAACCCACCAGCTGCCATCATCTGCTCACCTAATCCTTAGGTAAACTGGAGGTACTAGAGAGGAAGGAAGCCTGGAGGTTGCTACTTAAAAGACAGGCGCTCCACCACTGACCTGTTGTCGTTACATACCGTCAAGGCTGCCTCCAACTTAGGGCAATCCTATGTACGGGTGATGTCCAAAAAGTCTTATAATTCACAACCTTGCTCAGCTCCTGCAAATCGAAAGCCGTGGCTTCCTTTATTGGGTGACCCCTCCCCTGAACCTCCCCTGCAATGATTCTTTGATGTATATCCCTGCATCCAGCTTGCTGTATAACAAGAGAGTCATTTTAACCACCTTAGAACTGCCGAGCGGAAAGGGACCCTGTGGATCATCTAGTCCAACCCCTGCCGAGGAGGCAGAAGCGGGGAATCAAACTCCCAACCTCTGGCTTCACAGCCAGAGACCCAAACCACAGAGCTATCCAGCAGTTCAGTCACGGGACCCTTTACAGGAGAGATGACATGCTACCAAAAAGATATTAGTCCCGTGAGTTGCTCTGGGAGCTCAGCATCGGACCTCGTAACTGAGGGGTGAGCAATTTCCGAGGTTCTGGGGCCATTGCTTTTCCTCCCCCAGACCCTGGAGGGCTGCTCCCCTCTGACACCCCTCTCTCCCAACTGGCTCAAAAACCAAAGAGCATGTATCTCCGAGATACCTCTTTGCCATTCAAGGGTTCTCTGGATTTCAACTTTAAATATGAAAAAAACGTATTGCAAGGAAACGTAACATTTATAACAGATGGAGCACTTTACCTAAGCTGGTATTGTTCACAGGACGTTCCTGCTTGACCTCGAGAGACGTCCTCCCTTGGTCACCGTCTGATGGAGCTTCGTCCCCATTTGGGGAGCAACCTTCAGTCTCTTCAAACAATCCTGGCACCTAAAAGTAACAAAGGATTAGAAAACAGAAAGGTTAGATTTCTCTGGACTACCAATCCCAGAATCCCTTAGTCAGCAAGGTTTAAACTCTGTCACCTGTATTTCGATTGGACAGATGCACTTCATCCCTGAAGACGTGTGGAATCTGCTTATCTGGGCTCAGACGTCCTTCTCGCCTCCGAAGAAAGGTTGGTTAAACAATGACAGGGAATCCTCAACATTCAGACCTTTTGCATTCTGATTTCCCTGCGCAGCCTGCATAATTAACTTGTAAATTGCCCAGAGAGTGCTTTAAGCACTATGGGACGGTATACAGTGGTGCCTAGCTTAACAACGATAATCCGTTCCAAGAAAATCGCCGTTAAGCGAAAACATCGTAAAGCGAAATTAAAAACCCCATTGAAACGCATTGAAACCCGTTCAATGTGTTCCAATGGGGTAAAAACTCACTGTCCAGCGAAGATCCTCCATACGGCAGCCATTTTCGCTGCCTGTATAGCGAGGAATCAATCCTAAAACACAGCGGGGAGCCATTTTAAGCACCTGGTGGCCATTTTGAAAACCCGACGATCAGCTGTTTTCGATCATCGTAAAGCAAAAATCGGTTCCCGAAGCAGGGAACTGATCATCGCTAAGCAAAATTCCCCCATTTAGACCATCGTTTTGCGGATTTGTCGTAATGTGGGGCAATCATTAAGCGAGGCACCACTGTATACACGGCAGGCTTTGCTTCCCCCCCCCCCATCTGTACAAACTAAAGCATGGAAAGTGACTTTAAAGGTAGCATGTGGCTGTTACACAGTACAATACTGCGTTTGAAAAGCACCTCATTGCTTTTACTTGTTCCATCACTGAAAAAGTACCTTGTTACAGTATAGGTTGGGCTGCTTTTTACTTTCAATTAATTTGCCTCCTCAGCCTACGTACATCTCTAGTTTGTAAAACATCCTGTTGCGATAAATCTAAAAATGACTTAAAAGAATAATTGGTGGCCCCCCGGGTCAGTTCTAACTTACGGTGACCCTTTTCAAGGTAGAGAGTACCCTTCCCTTCCTATGGGAGTATTTCTAGGACTGTGCAGCTGGCCCAAGGCCACCCAGACTGGCTTTACTTCCCCAGAGGCACAGTGGGGGAACTGAACTCCCAACCACTGGCTCCGTAGCCAGAGATCTAAACCACTGAACCAGCCAACCAAAGTACCCTTTAAAAGTAACCGTTGGAAGTAACTGTTGGCCTGAAAGCCCCCCAAGCACCACCACGTAGCACTTATCCAGCCCAGTTGACCAAAAGGAGCATCTATGGGTCAGGAAGGGAGAGACTCGGTGACCTCTGTTCCCTGCTTTGTCTCTCGTTAGACCGATATGCACAGGTCTGCTCTGTCCATCCCGCTTCTCCTCCTTTTGCCCTTTTCTGGGTGCCTTCTATGTTTATTTAGTTAGAACTAGGGTTTAAACTAGATCCTGAAGCTGAGGCTCCAATACTTTGGCCATCTCATGAGAAGAGAAGACTCCTTGGAAAAGACCTTGATGTTTGGAAAGTGTGAAGGCAAGAGGAGAAGGGGACAACAGAGGACGTGATGGTTGGACAGTGTCATCGAAGCTACTAGAATGAATTTGACCCAACTCCGGGAGGCAGTGGAAGACAGGAGGGCCTGGCACGAGTCGGACACGACTAAACAACAACAAAGGGTTTAAACTCTTCTACCTTGAATATAATAATCATCTGTTGTTTGTTTTAACTGCTTCTACTTCCTTTAAACAAAGGGTTTAAACTCTTCTACCTTGAATATAGGGACGTGGTGGCGCTGCGGGCTAAAACCGCAGAAGCCTGTGCTGCAGGGTCAGAAGACCAAGCAGTCATAAGATCGAATCCACGCGATGGAGTGAGCGCCCGTCGCTTGTCCCAGCTCCCGCCAACCTAGCGGTTCGAAAGCATGCAAATGCAAGTAGATAAATAGGGACCACCTCGGTGGGAAGGTATCAACATTCCATGTCTAAGTCGCACTGGCCATGTGACCATGGAAAATTGTCTTCTGACAAAAACGCTGGCTCTATGGCTTGGAAACGGGGATGAGCACCACCCCCTAAAGTCGAACACGACTGTACAAAAATTGTCAAGGGGAACCTTTACCTTGAATAGAATAATTATTTGTTGTTTGTTTTAACTGCTTCTACTTCCTTTATAGCTAGTTGGATACCTCAGTCCTTTAGATACCCGGCTGCAGAGCCAGAGGTTGGGAGCAGTCCGACTGGGCCTCCTGTGAGTAGAGCCAGCCTGGCTGGCCTTGGGCAAGCTGCACAGTCCTGGGACACCCCAAAAGGGAATGAAAAAAAACACTCCTGTGTATTCTCTACCTGGAAAACCCTGAGAAGGGTTGCCGTAAGTCAGAATTCACTTGATGGCAGATGATTATTATTATTTGCTATACAGTGGGACCAACAGCCCACATGTCTACATAATGTTTACTCCGCTACTGAGAGAAGCATTAATACTCCTTTTCCCTTCTTACCTTGTGCACAACAAATTAGGATCTGTTACTCATTACACAAAGTAACTCTGATCCTACTTGTTATCCTCGTTTTCAAACGTAGGTTCACTACGCAATCGTTACCCTAAAAAGTAACTACAGACAACCATGTTACAAATAACTGTGTTACCTGTAATTAGTTATTTCCAAGCTTTGGTATAAATATGCACCTACTTCAGGTGACACTCTGTGCATGTAATGAAGTGGGTTGTAGTTCACAAAATGTCAATGACAAATAAAATTAGTTTGTCTTTAAGGTGCCACGAGGTTTTCTTACAGAATTATATACAGTGGTGCCTCACAAGACAAATGCCTCGCAGGACAAAAAACTCGCAAGATGAATGGTTTTGGCGATGGGGGTTGATGACCTGCAAGACAAATGTTCCTATGGCTGTGCTTCACAAGACGAATGTTTTCCATTTTTTGTTCCTGCCTCGTGTTTGCTGATTTTTAAATGTTTTTCTATGATGTTTAAAAAGTTAAAGTTTTTTGATTGAAAATATATATGGCTTTAAAGAGCACTTAATAAACCCTTTGTAAACCAAATGTGACTTTGTTCTGACTTGTTTTGCCCATAGGAACGCATTAATTAGATTTCAATGCATTCCTATGGGAAAACACATTTCGCAAGATGAATTTTTCGCAAAACAACATTAACTGCGGAATGAATTAAATTAGTCTTGCAAGGCACCAGTGCAGTTGGGAGAGTTGGCTGGATAGCTCAGTGGTTTGGGCATCTGGCTGTGGAGCCAGAGGCGGGGAGTCTGATTCCCCCACTGAGCCTCCTGCGAGTAGAGCCAACCTATGTAGCCTTGGGCGAGCTGCACAGTCCCAAGTCTCCTCCCTAGAGGAAGGGAAGGGGCAACCACTTCTGAGTATACCTGGAAAACCCTGAAAAGGGTGGCCGTCAGTCAGAAATGACTTGACAGCACATTATTATTATTATAGCTGAAAGACAATCTTAAAGAGATTACTTAGTCAATATAGGAATCTGGCAACTATGCTAGATCCCTGACTGGAACTATACCTCCTAGGCCAGAAAGATCTCACCTGCTGTGCTGGCCTCTCAGCTTCTTGTTGCTTCAGGAGGAAATCCTCTGCCAACGTCACTGCCTGAGCGCAGGTCTCCGGGCAGCCATCTTTGACCCAGCTCTGGATCTCTTGGGGCAGGATGGCCAGGAACTGCTCCAGGATCAACAACTCCAGGATCTGCTCCTTGGAGTGTCTCTCTGGTTTCAGCCATCGGTGGCAGAGGAACCAAAGCCGGCTGCAGGCTTCGCGAGGCCCGTCGGCTTCTCGGTACTGAAAACGCCGGAAGTGCTGCCGCTGGACCTCAGTGCTGATCGCGTCCACCCGCAAGATGGCCGCCTTCACCTTCCCATAATCCCCCACGTCTCTTTCCTCAAATCTCTGCCCTTCCTCTATGAGTCCTGTGATGAGCGGGGACATCCATTTCCCTGGCTCAGTATTGACTGCCTTTTCAACAGAAGTCAGAAATATATCGTCCCAGCGTGGGGGGTCCGGGAGCAGGGGCTGTTCTGGTTCCAAAGGAGCCATTTCTATCATCTCCATGGTGGGTTCTCGTTTACATACTGTAATAGCTTCATCTTTAACCAGGTCTATGTTGTTGCTCATTCCGGTTCCCCTCGAAACATGTTGAGGACTTGGGGGGCTCGGCTCCGCCATTTTCTCGCTGGCTTGTTCCATGGGAAAGTATTCCCGGAAACCCAACGGGACAGCCACCTCTTCATCCTCCCTCGAAGCCATTCCTTCTTGCTCAGATCGCTTCCGCCTCAGTGCCGACCCCTTGTCGTTTTTGGGTCAGGTAGCCAAAATCAACAGTGGTGGGCCAAGAAGGTTATGGTCGGGGCCCACCTTTTGCTACACAAATCTGTGTGACAAAAAAAGAGAGCATAATTTACTTTTCCATTGAGTTAAATGGTCTGTGGAGAAGCACCGGGCTTTAATGCTGTGCTTCCCATCCTTGGGTAACCCAATAATTCTTGAGCTGCAATTCCCAGAAGCCTTCATGACCAAAAACTTTATATCTAGACAGCAGTTGTTGTTGTTGTTGTTGATGGATTAATGGCTTCCAAAAGATGCTATCAGGTTACGCAAGCTGAAGGCCATGGCTTCCTTTCTGCAATCTACCCCTCTCATATTGAGGGATCTAAAATATACTAAAGGATATTTTAAGTACAATTTAATTACATATTGTGACGGACAGCTCACACATCACTCCTGTCCGTCAGGTTAGAGCTCTGGTGTGGGAGCCTATGACAGGACAGGAGGAGCAGAACTAACGGAACTAAGAGGGGGAAAAATGACAGTTAGAGCAGTTAGGGAGTTGGACAGTTAGAGAGAAGATGAGACAGAGATATCTAGAGAGAGATTGAAAAAGTTAAGAGGAATAGTTAGGGAAGGATAGAAAACAAGAACTTGGAAAGTTGGTGTAATTGAGATTGGAAAGAGTTTAAAATGCTAAGAAATAAATAAATAGTTGAATATAGTAATACCATGATTAAAGTGAATCTACATAAGCAAACATAAATGTAATCAAAGCAACGTTTATTGAATGAATAATAAAAGCCCATCCATGATTTCCTTTATCTGATTTACCTACAAACCCATAAATAAACATTGTTATTGTGCTGTCCTCTGAAGATGCCGGCCACAGAGGCTGGCGAAACGTTAGGAAGAACAACCTTCAGACCACGGCCAAAGAGCCCGACAAACCCACAACAACCAAACATTGTTATATTTGACAACACTGATCTAATAGTCGGTGAAAAGCAAACTTTTCGCTTTTCACTTTCAAAAGCAAACTGGCAGCGAAAAAGGGTGAAAAGTACATGTCGTGCCCAAAAGGGAACTTGGGTGTGTAGAACAACAAACAAGGGAACTGGGGGTGCGTGACACATATATATCCTGCATTTTAAGTGCAAATGGATGTTCCCCAGGCTGCTCACAAAGTAGTGAAAAACGATGGGGTAGATCCAGTCCTTCTTCTAGAAAAGGACACAGAGGGTGGATCAAATGCCTTTTAATTCATCTATTTATTGCACTTGTGTCTTTCAACTGCAGTTCATGGCTGATCATCATCAGTCGGACACGTGCAATTTTAAAGAACAATAGAAGATTCCTAGCCCTAAAAGACACAGCAACCAGAACGTAAATCCAGAAGCCAGCTGGACCCTAATACATATCTGCCCCAAGGCTACAAAGATAAAGGAATTTCTGGAAAGAAAACTACTTAACTTTCCATATATTGTATATTGCCTATTTCACGCTCTTGACAGTCGATATTATTTTTAGCCCATTATTATAGTTGTGAGGCTTGAGGCTGCAAGGCACTCAATGAGCTTCAGAGGTAACATCCCAACTCAAATTATCTCAGATCAAAGTGTCAAGCCAATAAATATGCTTCGCCAGATTTAATTTATTCATTGATTCCATTCATGCTGCCCTTTCTCCAAGCAGCATAGGCGGACTCATCCCCTGATCTTGTTTTATCCACCCCCTGTGAGGTAGATCAGATAGAGATATAACTGTGATCAACCTTCAGTCTCACTGGGTGTGCCCTGAAGCCTGAGGTGGAACTTGAACCCAGCTCTTTCCACACTCTCTACACCAGCCTTCTCCAAAGTGTCTGTGGGTTCTGGCTGGGAATGATAGCGTTTGTAGTCCCAACACCCCTGAAAGCCACCAGTTTGAAGAGGGCTGGTCTAACCACTGTACCTCGTTTGACTCCTAACGGGCAGAACTCGGGACTCTTAAAGTAACGATCCTGAGTCCCGTTACCCAGAAGCACACACACACACACACACACACACACACACACACACCTTTTGACACAGTGGGATTGACTTCTGCCACGACCCGACCCAGGCTTGCATTGTTCCGAACCAGTTTCAGGCACGATCCACTCAGAAGTCAATCCCACTGTCTGTCCTTCATGGAGTGAAAGGGAGACGGATGATGGTGATGATGATCTTGTGAATGATGCTGGTGGGGGTGATGATGAAGGAAAGAAGCCAGCGAATTAATTTTTCTTCTTCTTTTCTTCTTTTTTTCCCCCGAGTTTCCCTCCTGTACAGATCAGTTACTGACATTAAAATAATTAATGATGCATTAATTTCTCCCCATTCATGAGGGCAATAACTCACCTTTGCAACGAGACTCCCCCACCCCTCGCGTGCCTCCTGCACAGCCCTTTGAAGCGGGAGGTTCATACAAAATGCAAACCGCCTGCTCGCGCGCCCCCCCTCCTCCCGCCCTCCTCCTTTACAACTAACCTCTTTTCTCCTCCCCTCCAGGAACAGGAAGGAACATGCAAGCCTTCGAACGGACTCTCTCTCTCTCCTCCCTGGTCTCTCTAGCAACCACCAACTTGGTCGCTTTAACCCTTAGCGGAGGGCTCTCAGTCACCTAAAATCACTGGTTAACCTTGGGTTACTCAGATGTTTTTGGACTGCAACTCCCAGAAGCCTTCACCACCAGCTCTGCTGGCTGGGGTTTCTGGGAGTTGCAGTTCAAAAACACCTGAGTAACAAAGGTTAAGAACCACACTCACTGGTTCTTAACCTTGGGTTACTCAGGAGTTTTGGACTGCAGCTCCCAGAAGCCTTCACCACCAGCTCTGCTGGCTGGGGTTTCTGGGAGTTGCAGTTCAAAAACACCTGAGTAACAAAGGTTAAGAACCACACTCACTGGTTCTTAACCTTGGGTTACTCGGGAGTTTTGGACTGCAGCTCCCAGAAGCCTTCACCACCAGTTGTGCTGGCTGGTGTTTCTGGGAGTTGCAGTTCAAAAACACTTGAGTAACAAAAGTTAAGAACCTTAGCACTAAATCATGGACACATTCCATCTTTGGAGGTCTTCGCGAATTTTGAAAAGGCTTTCCCGCCTCCTTCTCCAGAAAGGGGACGAAACAGAGCCTGTCCTGAGTTCAAGAATACAGGGCTGGCCTCCAACCTGAGGCAGTGTCCTCAGGTGGCAGATTTTTGGGTGTCAGCAAAAAGCACTTGACTGTTTGTATTTCATGGGTTCGTGTATTGTGACTGCCTAGGGTTCTTGAGAGTGCCCCGCGGACTGTGTGTTAAGGAGAAAAAAAACTCACCCCAAAATTTAAGGGGCGATCACAAGCTACCTCTGGATTTCCTGCCTCAAGTGTTAAAATAATTTGGCGGGCTTTGGGTCTGTGGTGGCTACCCAGTCATCCTGACCAAAGGCAACCAACCCTATGAAATGAGTTTGTATCAGTAACAGCCCTGCTCCAGGTCTTTCCAGCTCAAGGCTGCGGTATTCACTCAATCCATCTCCTACTCAGGCTTTCTCTTTTCCTGTTGCCTGCAAAATTTTCCAGCCTTGTCTCTGTGGGCTGACTGCGGGGTTTAGATATCTGGCTGCCCAGCCAAACATTGGGAGTTCGATTCTTCCACTGGCCGTGCTGGGAAAAGATCCAGCCTATGCAGCCTTGGGCAAATTGCACAGTCCCAGGGCAACCCCCCCCCCCAAATAAGGGAATGATGAAGTTTACATTTTGGGGTGAGGTTCTTTTGGTTTTTGATTTTTTGTTCCATATCTCTGACAAAGTGGACTTGTCCATGAAAGCTCACATTAAAAATACTGTATAATTCTGTGAAGGTTCTCAGTCATCCAGGTGGTTTGAGTTTATCTAGAAGCTGAGTCCTGGCAACTGGACTTCTTTATTATTCGGTTGAAACATTTCGCTACTCATCCAAGTAGCTTCTTCAATCTGATAAGAATAAGAAGTCCAGTTGCCATGACTCATCTTCCAGAGATTAAAATATAGTAGTCTTTAAAGTGCCACATGCTTTTGTCTTGTTTTGTTTCTTTAGCATTTGCCTGATATGTTTTCACAGCTGCCCCTTCTAAAACTGTTTCATTCCAGGCAGAGAAATATGGTGCATCAGCCCTAGGAGGCTGAATTAAAATGGTATCTGGATATATATTTGTTCTGCATCCGCTCATCTTGCATTTCATGGGCAAAAGTGTGAAAAATGGACTAAGGGGGAATTATTCATTCTTTTCCGCCAGCCTGCTTTGTGTCTCTTTGATGCAGCAGGATGGGTTTCTGAATCCACCAAAGTTTTGTTCCAAGGCAGTACATAAATGCTGCCTTGATTGATAATAATAAATGGCATAAATTAAAATAAGATTAAGGACAGCCATGTGGAATGTCATGAGAGGCTCACCGAGTCCACTATTTTGTTTTTGGAAAGGATCGTGTTAACCAGAAGCCAACCTGGGCAGCCACCAGCCGGCCTTGGCTGCACCCTCACGTTCCCCTGGCAAATGACTTGGGAGGGGCATGTCGTGTCTCATCCTGGAGGTGGTCTGCAGCCACCCAAACTGGTCACCAGGCTCATCACTGGGGCAGGGCAACTGAGGCGCCAAAATTTAGGGAGCACCAAAATCTAGAGGTAAACCTAAACGGTTTGGGACCTCAATATTTGGCAGATCGTCTTCTCCCACCCAGATCTACCCGAATCACCCGCCATAGCCAACAGGGACGGCTGAGGGGCCTGACGCCGAGAGAGGCTCGGAAGGAGAAAACTAGAAACCGGGCCTTCTCGGCAGTGGCCCCTCGGCTGTGGAATGCCCTCCCAACAGAAATTCGGCTGGCACCCTCGCTGGGTGTTTGTAAAAGACAGTTAAAAACTTGGCTATTTAGGCAGGCCTTCCCTCCAGTCAGCTAAGTCTTTTTATTTCTTCTCTCCTTATCTTACCCATCTTGGTAATTTTTTTTCTTAAATTAATTGTTTTAATTAATATAGTAACTGTATTTTTAATGATTATATATATATTGATTTTTATGTTGTAAGCTGCCCCGAGTAGACATGGTCTAGAGGGGCGGGGTATAAATTTAATAAATAAATAAATAAATAAATAAATAAATAAATAAATAAATAAATAAATAAATAAATAAATATTGGTGAAAATAAAATAGTGACACACCTCCTGGCCCTATTCACTTCTCTTTTTCCAAATCCATAGGCTTCCTCTTGCTTTGGGAGGGAATACTCTATTCACCCCTCTTTTTCTTGGAGGAGGCGCATCCACGCCTCAGGGAAGAGCAGAGAGGAGACAGGGCCACCTGCCCTTGGTGTCAAGATTACTAATGATCTCTCTGCCAGTAGACATTAATGGATAGCTCAGTCGTTTAGGCACCTGGCTGTGGAACTAAAAGTGGGAATTTGATTTCCCCCACTGGGCCTCCTTGACAGGGGCTGGACTTGATGATCCATAGAGTTCCTTCCAGCTCTGCAGTCCTAAGACGATGATTAATGGCCCTTGCATCCACAAACTGATCCAAGTGCTTTTTAAAAGCATCTAAATGGGCAGCTGCCACTAAATCATGTGGCAGTGAATTCCACAGTTTAACTAACTCTCTCCTGTACATTTCCAGGGATGTTGTCAAGTCTTTGGGTCTGAGCCTTTGGCACCAAGTCCCATCTCTGAGTCCTTATTAAAAACATGTTTTTTTCCTCCCAGAAAAAAAGGGGGAGAGAGAGCAGGTGGGTTCTAAGTAGAGTCTGAGTCACTGAAAAAAACAAAGCCTGAGTCAAGTCACTGGTGAGACTCAAGTCCAATTTGACAGTGAGTCCATTCCCACTTTTCTCTGCCTTAAACCGTCCACATTGGGTGGCCCGAAGGGGTTCTATTATTCCAGGGCAAAAAAGGTAAAGGTAAAGGTTCCCCTTGACATTTTCAGTCCAGTTGTGTCCGACTCTAGGGGGTGGTGCTCATCCCATTTTCAAGCCGTAGAGCCAGCACTTGTCCGAAGACAGTTTCCATTGCCACGTGGCCAGCGTGACTAGGGAACGCCATTTTACCTTCTCACTGAGGTGGTACCTATTTATCTACTTGCATTTGCATGCTTTCGAACTGCTAGGTTGGTGAGGAGCTGGGACAAAGCGATGGGAGCTCACTCCGTCATTTGGATTCGATCTTACGACTGCAGGTCTTCTGATCCTGCAGCTCACAAAGGCTTCTGCAGTTTAGCCTGCAGCACCACCCCGCCCCCTTATTCCAGGGCAGAGAGGGGGAAATAAACTCTTTCCCCATTTTCTCCACAACGGATATTATTATTCCACTAACTTACCTCAGGTTCTTCCTGAAATCAGGAGAAGAACATTTACAGCAGGGGGTCGTGGGTGTTCAATTCCAATATTTGCCTTTCGAGGC
Source organism: Pogona vitticeps (assembly GCF_051106095.1). Taxonomy (NCBI): domain Eukaryota; kingdom Metazoa; phylum Chordata; class Lepidosauria; order Squamata; family Agamidae; genus Pogona; species Pogona vitticeps. Next base: position 19,600,539 of record NC_135784.1, read on the forward strand.
AGGATTGACCCCAGATGGCTGAACGCAAGACGAGAGGGAACGACTCCAAAGCAGCTACAGAGTGCATTCCCTGAACCACCAAATAAGGACAGAGACAACCCACCAACCCCCAATCATCTCAGAGAGTGGCATGAAAGCTGCTTGTGCAGCCTGGTATTTCTGTACGTATTTCTGAGCCTTTTACATCAACAAACTTGGCAAAATGCTGAAATTTGCAGAAATGGAAAATGAGGGAGAGAGAGATCTAAGTAGAAGGAGGAACAGAATGAATGTGTTCTATGGTCGTAGAACGCTAACTCACTTTTGCGGGGAAGAATATGAGAAAAAGGAAGGAGAAAAATATGTATCCTGAACTCTGCAGACAATCACATTCTTCTTTCCCTCTTGCTGCTCCGCTGCTCTCACTTTCTGACCATGGCAAGAATTATTGAATAACGCCTCTGATCTATCCAGATTTCATGGGGCCAGCTCGTATAGACTTCCATGGGAACTAGAAACATGTTTTAAATAAATAAACATAAAACCTGAAATGCTCCGATTCTACTGACACTCCTTTTTGTCCTTAGGTGGTGTTGAGAAAATTTCTGGGAAAAAGAAACAACAATTTTAAAAAAATGCCATAGAGGAGGAAGGAGGCAGGGCTGGGCCCTGCAGTTTCTTAGTTGCCGACCCCTGTGCATTAAGGCTAGTCACACAGAACAAAGTCAAAGTGGATATTTCAGAGGGGAAACCTTTGGCATGCAGGGTCTATTGCTCTACAGCTCCCCATCATCCCCATCAGCATGGCCAAAAGTAGTGATTGGAGCTAAAAAGACCTCTGGAAGGCCAGAGGTTCCCCAGCCGAGGCCCAAAAGTCCTTTTGCAAAGGAAATACCTGAGAATGGGACATGAATTTGAAACGACATCAACAGAATCCATCTTTTTAATTCAAAATGGAGGAAGATCATTTGGAAGAGACTGAGGGGACGGGTGGTGGTAGTCAGATTTAAAAGTGCACAAACCCAATATTTATCTCAGTCAGAATTCTTCCTCTTGGTGACCCGCTTTGGACTGGCACTGATGGGGTGAGGGGGGGTGGGCGGACCCCCCGAGATGCCTTTCGAACTCGGGATCAATGGAGGATCAGGGCCTGTGGGGACACCAGCAGAAGGGCTGAGGAAGGGCTGGGCTGGGTCGGGCTCTGCAGGATCATTTTGCACCACTGCGGGAATGTCTGCTCCAGGCTCCTCCTCCAGGGCTGGCAAATGTAGCGATGGCGTGTTGCTTCCGGATGTCTCGACTGGCCTCTTGCCAGAATTCGGGGCCGATTTCTGAGAAGACCTGGCCAGGCCAAATCCAAGACACGTATCGTAGGCTGGAAAGGAGCCAGAGGAAGGATGCCTCTGGCTGGAAAAGGCCGTGGCGATAGCCTCCATGGCAGAGGTCTGCCTCCCCATGAGGTCGGCCAGGGTCTGGTGCGAGCGCTCGATGGCGGCGATCATGCGGTGGGTTGTGGCCCGGTCCTGCTCGCGCTCCCGCTTCTCCAGCTGACGCTCCCGCTTGTCCTCCACCCGCTCCTCCCGCCTCGTGGTCTCGAAGGCCCGCAGGTCCTGCTGGTGCAGCTGGCGGAGGGCCTCCACGAGGTCAGGATTCCCTTTGGGAGAAGACGACGACGACGAGGAGGAGGACTCCATCGGGCGCCTGGTGGACTCCACGCGCTGCCTCCAGTTCCGCTCCCGCCTGTAGCGCACGCGCTCCGTGCCGCCAACAAGCCCTCTCCTGGGCTCTTCCACAACCTCTGGGGGGAAACCAAGCGGGAGAGATCATCAGTCATACTTTTTATTTTCTTTTGTGGAACCTATGGCCAGGAATGGATGCGGTCCCTAAGGGAGCTTTTCTGGCTCCTAAGCCATATAACCCAGCATGTTGTTGCCGTTCCAAGCTGTCAAGTCGGAAGTGATTTCTACTGACCTTAAGAGGAGGGTCGGGCTTTCAAGGTAAGTGAGGAATTTAAAGAGCGGTTTTACCAGTTCCACTTTCCTCAGTCGGTTCCCATGGCTGAGGGGGATTCGAACCCTGGTCTCCGGAGTCCTAGTCCATCACTCTATCCAGTACAGTCCTGCCCTGCCTAACGATACCCCCGCATTATGATGAATCCGCTTCATGACGATGTTTTTGCGATCGCAATTGTGATCGCAAAATAATGTTTTAAATGAGGTCTTTTCGCTTTGTGAAGATTGGTTCCCTGCTTCGGGAACTGATTCTTCGCATTACAACGATCAAAACAGCTGATCATTGGATTTTCAAAATGGCTGCCGGGTGCTCAAAATGGCTCCCCACTGTGCTTAGGGACAGATTCCTCGCTATACAGGCACCGAAAATGGCCGCCGTATGGAGGATCTTCGCTGGACAGTGAGTTTTTCGCCCATTGGAACGCATTAACTGGGTTTTAATGTGTTTCAATTGGTTTTTTATTTTCACTTTACGACGTTTTTGCTCTACAGCGATTTTGCTGGAACTAATTAACATTGTTAAGCCAGGCACCACTGTACACCACACTAGGTCCCTACACCCCAGCATACCCTGTTTTAATGTCTGTGTGCCAAGTGCCATTGAGTCTGGATCAACTTATATCGACTCAAACAGGGCTTTCAAGGTAAGTGAGATATTTTTACCACTTCCATTCCCCTAAGTGAGTTTTCATGGCCAAGCAGGGAATCAAACCCTGGTCTCCCGAGCCATAGTCCATCGCTTTATCCACAACACCACATTGTTTAAATAGTCACACACACACACCCCAAAGCCAGAGAACTGCACCACCAGTGGCACATTTCTCCTGTAATGTAAGGCATGGAGCCTCCTATAAATATTTTAGTTTACCAGCCCCCTCCCTCCCAGGATTTCTTCCCCCCCCCCCCAAAAAAAAATTTGGAAGGGTTTTTCCCCCCCTTCAACACAAGGCACCACTTTGAGAGGCTGGTGTCGAAACATCCTGAGGCTGGAAAAATGGCCCCGGGACACGGAGGGTTTATTGATGTACCCCCAAATAACGTGATCCATTTGGTCTACTGAAACAACAATGATTTCTCCCCTTTGTAAATGGTGATGGATGTTAGTTGCCTGAAGGGTAGATTTGATTTAAATCAAACTGATTTAAATCATGATTCATTATTTTTTTTTAAAATAGTGTTTTAGATTATTTACATTTTGAAAAAATACATCTTTTAAACTAAATTGTGGTTTAAAAATCACTGATTTTTATCCACCCTGGTTCTCTGGAGCGGTGCCTAGATCTGATCCATTTCACGTCGTGAGCAAAGGGGCCCAGGATTTTGACAGGAAGAAAGCAAGAAGGAACATGGCATCTTAAAAATATTAGCAAAGCTGGAAATTAATTCTTCATTATTTACTTAAGTAAAGTCAAGAGACGGCAAGCCGGATAGAAAAGAAGGTCTAGCCAACGCCTGGGGTGATACTATCAAAGTTGTCCTCTTCTGGGCAAAAAAAAAAGTCTAATTCTCTTAACATTTTAATTTTATTTTTACAAATTACTTCTATTTTGTAATTTTAAATTGTAAAATTCTTGGATAGGAAGGAAGGAAGGAAGGAAGGAAGGAAGGAAGGAAGGAAGGAAGGAAGGAAGGAAGGAAGGAAGGAAGGAAGGAAGGAAGGAAGGAAGGAAGGAAGGAAGGAAGATCATTCCATGGCAGGATAACTCATAATCCTAGAAACATAAAGCAAAACTGCAGATAATCGGGTAAGGATACTGCCCCACTTTGGATGTGTGCATCTTTTTTACAAGACAAGGACGGTATTAACAAGTTTAGGAGAACCTCAGTGTTTTACAACATTACCAAAACATCTTGGGGTGGGACGAAAACTGAACACAAATGCAACTCAGAGAAGACTGAGTATCTTGGTGGACACAGAGAGATCGGTTTAACGGTGGTGGGCTCATGAATGGAAAAGAAGGAAGAGGGAGGCTGGGATTGGATGGAGTGGCTGGAACCCCAAGCAGCAGCAGGACATGCTGCAACATCTTGTTACAGTTCCCAAAAGGCCATGCTCAATTGACATGGTTGCATATTGTCAAGCAAATGGACAACCACATGGATGGAGCCCAAGCCGATTCTGTCTCATAGACACGGCTTTGGAACGTGTCTGGACAGGTTCCCCCGGCTCCATTCAGAGACAGGAAACCCTCCACAAGCAGGCAAAGACCTTTCTCTTCAGGCACGCTTTCCCTGACTGACTAGCTGCCCGAGTAAGATTTTTAAATGGATGGTTGTGCCTTATTGCATTGTGTTTTTTTGATGCTGTTTTTGTTTACCATGTTTTAGTGTGGTACAGTGGTGCCTTGCTTAACGATTACCTCATTAAACGATGAAACTGCTTGACGATGAAGTTTTGTGATCACAAAAATTACCCCTCGTACCCTTTTGGGTGGACAAGTGTCAGTTTTGTTCTATTCTCCCCATAGCTCTGGGAGCCGCGTGAAGACAATTTTTTTTAAAAATGGACACAACGTCCTCTTATTAGGAAGCCAGCCACAGGTTTAAAAAACAGGATCAGTGAGACCCCAAATCACCCTATACATCCTGGGGTTGTCCTACTTGAGGCCCATCCTGAGAAGGCAGGATTCTCTGGAAAAGATCATAAAGCTGGGAAAGGCTGAAGGCAGCAGGAAAAGAGGAAGGCCAAATACGAGATGGACAGACTCCCTAAAGAATAAATAACAGAAGCTTGAGTTTGCAAGAGTTGAGCAGGTCTGTTGAGAACACGACATTTTGGAGATCACTCGTTTAGAAGGTCACCGTAAGTCGGAGGCAAGTTGGTGGCATGTAAAAAAAACAACAAATACAGTACGACCCCTGTATCTATGGCATCAGTATTTTTTGATTCCCTTATCCATGGTTTGAAAATGCTAAAAATATCAAAACAAAATTTCATGGAAATACAGATGTGCCTCGCTTGACAATGTTAATTCGTTCCAGCGAAATCGCCGTAGAGCGAAAACATCATCAAACGAAACGAAAAAATTCCATTGAAAAGCATTGAAAACCCGTTCAATGTGTTCCAATGGGCTGAAAAACTCACTGTCCAGCGAAGATCCTCCATACAGCGACCATTTTTGATGCCTGTATAGCAAGGTATCCGTCCTAGAAAACAGCAGGGGGCCATTTTGAAAGCCGGCGGCCATTTTGAAAACCGACGATCAGCTATTTGCTGATCGTCATAAAGTGAAAAATCGGTTCCCGAAACAGGGAACCGATCATCATCAAATGAAAATCGCCATTTAAAACATCGTTTTGCGATGCGGATTCGTCGTCTAGCGAGACACAAACTGTATATATTTTTATCAATGTTTTTACTAGAACTGGCCACTAGAGGGAGCCAGAGCCCATGCTACGAATGACATTCTCTATGATAGGCATGTTTCAGCAACCGCAGGGGTGGGGCTTGGAAATTGGTTCTCTGCAGCTATGGGGGTCCTATTGTACATCCTACAAAGCATTATGGGTCTTGTTTGGCTTTTAAAAATGCGGTGGGGCGATAGAGAGCCTCCACGTTTGGCAGGGGTGGTTGGGTGACCACCTCCCCCCATGTATAAAAGTTGCCCTTACATGGTTAATAATACAAATTCATAATTAAAGAGTAGTTTGGGGCCCTCACCTGCCACTTGAGGTTCAATTGGAATCTCCTTGGAGGGCAATGAAACACGAGCCCCCCGGGTTGAGTCCTCTTTCTCCACAATCTGTGCGCCCTCCTCTTTTGGGGTGCTCTCAGCCATCTGCCTTTGGTCAGTGGGGATTTCTCGAATCTCTTTGCCAGGACTTTTCTGAATTTCTTTGGGCAAACCCGCCCGGAGCGATGGCGCGACAAGCCGCCGCTTGAACCCTCCCGTCTCGGTGGCGTCTGGGGTGGCCGAGAGGGCTTCGCGGGCGATCTGGGTGGCCGCCATGGGATTGAGGGGAAGCCTTTTGCGCCGCTTATCCAGGCGTTCCACCACGCCGGACCCACAGACTTTCCCACAGACGATGCCCTTCCGGAGGCACAGGAACTGCTCCAAAAGCTTAAAATACGGGGCTGTTTTGGGGGCCCGTCCCGAATGGAGGTTGCCACACTTAATTTCTTTGTAGCCCCGCTTGAGGTCCTTCGCCCGGCTCCGGCACTGCTCCGCGTCTCGCTCGAAGCCCCGCTCACGCAGGCGGTCTGCAATCCACGCAAAGAGCTTCATATTTCGGTATTGCTGTCCCAAGGCCATCTGGATGTCCTCCGCTTTCCAGATGTCAATGAAAGCAATGGTCTCCTTGCGCGACCAGGCGTCCCTCCTCCGCCGGGGCTCTGGAGAGGGAAGGTCAACATCCGTAGGGCTCGGGAGAGAGTCGGACAAAGAGAAGAGCTCTGTAGCAGCTAAGCAAGAGGTCTCGGCCTCAGCTTCTACATCCATTTGCTGAAAGAAATAAGCCAAAGAAAGACCTTATGAGCCAGACTGTTAAGAAAAGTACAGCAGAAACCTCTTATCCACGGGATCAGTATCTGCTGATTCACTTATCCACAGTCTGAAAATATTAAAAGCAATATCCTAGAAATACAGGCACTCCTCACTTAATGACTTACCTGTTTTACAACCACTCCGACTTAACGACCAGTTCTCTAGCGAAGGTCATCCCCTTTCTCAGTCTTTGTTTCATTCCACCACCAAACTAGCCAGGACCAATGACCAAACTCAATGCAACCAGGAGCAATGGAGAAACTTTTATTTGTTTTTATTCACCAAGCCAGTGGCAACCCCGGTGCTGCTCCTCCAGCTAGTTCCAGATCCAGCTCTTTCTTGCTTCTGCCTTCTTGCTCCTCACTTAAGGACCAATTTGCTTAATGGCCAAGTCATAAGAATAGAACTTAGTCATTAAGTGAGGAGCGCCTGTATATTTCTAAAGTTGGAGTTACTAGAACTGGCCAATAGAGCCAGAGTCCATGCCATGTATAGCATTCAATAAAGAAATCTATTTCCACAATGTCAATAACAGAACTATCCACTAGAGGGAGCGAGAGACCATGCTATGTACAGTGGTGCCTCGCTTAATGACGTTAATTCGTTCCAGCTGTAAAGCGAAAACGTCGTAAAGCGAAAATAAAAAAACAATTGAAACACATTAAAACCTGGTTAATGCGTTCCAATGGGCTAAAAACTCACTGTCCAGCAAAGATCCTCCATACAGCGGCCATTTTCGATGCCTGTATAGCAAGGAATCCGTCCCTAAGCACAGCGGGGAGCCATTTTGAGCACCGGATGGCCATTTTGAGAACCCAACGATCAGCTGTTTTGATTGTCGTAATGCGAAGAATCGGTTCCCAAAGCAGGGAACCGATCTTCGCAAAGCGAAAAAAAAACCATTTGCAATCGCAAAAAACATCGTTGTGAAGCGGATTCGTTGTAATGCGGGGTAATCGTTAAGCAGGGCACGACTGTATAGGACCTAGGTAAAGGTAAAGGTTCCCCTTGACATTTAGTCCAGTTGAGTCTGACTATAGGGGGCAGTGCTCATCCCCGTTTCCAAAGCGTAGAGCAGACCAGGGCAAAGTGCGCCCCTCCAGATGTTCCTGAACTGCAAATCTCAACATTCCTCACTGTGTGGGCTAGGCCCAACTCTCCTCACTTTTGGCTGTGTGGGCTAGGAATTATGGGAGTTGCAGTTCAGCAACATCTGGAGGGCTGCATTTTGCCCACCCCTGCCGTAGAGCCAATGTTTGTCTGTAGACCGTTTCCATGGTCACGTGGCCAGTGTGACTAGACACGGAATGCCATGACCTTCTCACCATGGTGGCACCTATTTTATGTACTTGCATTTACATGCTTTCGAACTGCTAGGTCGGCATGCTATGTATAGCCTTCACTATAATCTGCCTTTTTCAGTATCTGTGCAGGGGATGGGTTGGAACCAACCCTCCCGTAGATATGGAGATCCTACTTTATTCAAAAGAACAGAGTTGTACAGTTTTCTTCTCTTTTTCAGGCTAACGATATTCAACTCCTTCAAGAGTCCTTACAAAATTGGCTTTCAGATCCTGGGTTGCTTTTCTCTAGACATGTATCCACCTAGCTGATATCCAGGCATGAGATTTTCAGAATTCATGGACTACAGCCCCATAATGTTTGTAGGAATTCCCCAGTCAGATTTCCAGGGGGGTTAGCAATTTTTTTAAAAAAAAATAAAATAAAAATAGAAACTTAGAACTTAGCCCCACTCAGCCACTTCTTTCATCTTTGCCCGATCTGAGAGAAACCACTACTTCACCACTGAAACTGATTGCAGACACCTGAACATATTATTTTTTGTTTGTTTCGCCTAAAGTCCTGAGAAATCTGGCTAAAGGAATTGCAGCAGATATCTAGGGGCTGAATTCCAAAAAAATCTCCAATGCCATGTTGTTGCGTAGCATCCTTACCTATGGCAAAAACAAAATGAGCAATAAAGAAGACAAAAAAAATGGAAGAAGTGGACTCGTCCACAAAAAATCCCGCTGAAATAGAGCAGTCGGTCTGTAACGTGCCAGAACATTTTTGTCTTGTTTTAACTTTTCTTTTGTTTTGCAATTTGCCGCTGTCATTTATGCCCTAGAGATACTTGATTTCATTGCCTAAAGATAGAGAGAGAGAAAAAAACATCTGATTTGGTGTAAGGTCACACAGTGTTGACCCATTGCTCACCGGATGGACATGGGGGAGTCACAATTACTGTCGGTTCCTTACCTTTTGTTCCTCAGCCTCCATCTCTTGTTTCATCTGCAGGAAGTCCTCCGCTAGGCCAACAGCTTCAGAGCAGGTTTCCGGATTACTTCGCCTCGTCCAGCTTTGGACCTCGGACGGCAAGATGGTCAGGAATTGCTCCAGGATCACCTGTTCCAAGATCTGCTCTTTGGAGAATCTCTCCGGCTTCAGCCACCGATGGCCGAGGTACCAGAGGCGCCCGCAGGCCTCACGGGGTCCCTCCGCCTCCTGGTATCGGAACTCCCGGAAGAGCCGTCGGAGAGCGTCTCTGCTCGGGCCGTCCTCCCCTGAGACCTCGTCCTTGGCTGCTCTCAAGACACCCTTTTGGAGCCCCGAAGCAAGTTCAAGGGCCTTTCTTTCTTGAGATCCCTGGCTAGTTTCTGCAGCTACCTTGAAAGACGGAAGAAATGCCTTGGTGCCATCCCAGGGGGGCGGATCTAGCAGTTGTAGGGTTCCCCGTCCAGACTGTGGGGACTGACCTACTTTGGGAAAGTCTTCCAACTGGATCTCCCAGGATCGGCCCAGGCCCTCGTCGGGCTCCTGCTTCACCTGCTGTGATGGTACCCCTCCAAGAGACACTCTGGTGGTCCCAAAATGAGCAGCACGAAGGCCTTTGACCTTGCTTTTCATGTCTTCTGGGCACTGATTTTCCGTTTTCATTCCCGGAGGAATTTTTGCCCTCAAATGTGAAGCCAATGCCAGCTTTTACCTAAACTGATTTTTTCAGGAAAAAGTCCTTAACTGTTGGACGTTCAATGGGACCAATGAACTCGGGAGGCGGTGAGTGCTGCAACGCTAGAGGCATTCAAGAAAAACTTGGGACAATCATCTTGCGCATCTGCTTTGATTTGGATTCCTGCCTCGCGCTGGGGGACGGGGCTCGATGGACCCGTAGGCCTCTTCCAACTCAATGATTCTATGATTCTTTTTCTTGCTAAGTCTCAGAAAATGGGCAAACTTTCATTGGGGTCTAACCCCAAACCCTTCAATTCTGAGACTGGTTGTGTTCCAAACATCTCTTTCAGGCAATGCGCTTCTCTTGCTGTTGGCTTTCTCCCTCTCTATCTGAGGAAATGGAGGATACTGTGGTCCTGATGGGGAGCAATACAGCAAACAAGGGTATTCTAGTTCCAGAGGGTTAGGTTTTACTCTGAGTAGGAAGAAAAAAAATCATTGTGATGTCACACAAATCACTTGATTTTAAACAGTAAAGCTGCTATTGATGAGCAGAATAGAATTAAAAATATATACTTGTATTATATTGATAACCTGTGTGGTGTAGTGGTTGCAGTGGGGGTGTATATTACATTGTTTTATTTACAGTGGGACCTCTGTGTCCTGGGGGAATTGGTTCCAAGCCTTCCGTACAGATGTTGAAAAATGCATATTATAGTGAGTGCTATTTTAATAGCAAATGCTCTTTGATATTTTTATTAATGACTTAGATGAGGGAGTGCAGGGAATGCTTGTCAAATCTGCAAATGATACCAAATTGGGCAGAATAGCTAATACCCTAGAATACAGAAACAAAATTCAAAATTCACCTTGATAGGATGGAGCGCTGGGCCGAAAGTAACAGAATGAAATTCAAAAGGGATAAGCGTAAAGTACTGCAACTCGGAAAAAGAAACCAATTGCACAGTTACAAGATGGGGGATACCTGGCTCAGCAAAACTTTGAGCGAGAAGGATCTTGGAATTGTCATAGATCACAAGCTAAATAGGAGCCAACATTGTAATGAGGCTTCAAAAAAGGCTAATGCTATTTTGGACTGCATTAATAGAAGTATAGTTTCCAAATCCCACAAGGTGCTAGTCTCCGTCTGGTTAGGCCTCACCTTATTGCACTGGTTCTTAACCTTGGGTTACTCAGGAGTTTTGGACTGCAACTCCCAGAAGCCTTCACCACCAACTGTGCTGGCTGGGGTTTCTGGGAGTTGCAGTTCAAAAACATCCGAGTAACAAACGTTAAGAACCACTGCCTTATTGTATCTAGTTCTGGACACCGCAGTTCAAGAAGGATGCTAACAAACTGGAACAAGTTCAGAGGAGGGCCACAAGGATCATCAGGGGGCTGGAAACCAAGCCCTCTAAGGAAGGACTGAAAGAATTGGGCATGTTTAGCCTTGAGAAAAGAAGACTTGAGCGGTGATATGATAGCACTTTTCAAATATTTGAGAGGCTGTCATACAGAGGAGGGGCAAGATCTGTTCTCAATCATCCCAGAATGCAGGACATGCAACAATGGGCTCAAAGGAAGCCAGATTTCGGTCGAGTATCAGGAAAAACCTCCTGTTAGAGCAGTGTGACAGTGGAACCAGTTACTTCAGGAGTTGGTGAGGGCTCCAACACTGGAGGCATTCAAGAAAAACTTGGACAATCACCTGGCAGATATGCTTTGATTGTATTCCTGCATTGAGCAGGGGGTTGGACTGGATGGCCTTGTCTCCTGCTCTGTCTACTGGCTATTTTTGGTAACTTCATCTTTAAAAAAATTCTAGGATTTTAATTTTATTTTTAATATTTTCAGATCATGGATAAGTAGATCAGCTGATACTGATCCCCCCTTTATACAGGACTCCTACTGTATTACATTATATCCCACCTTTCCACTACAAAGTATCACTCAAGGTAGCTTGCTACCTTTGCAGTCCAACATCATCTGGTAGGCTGCACTTCCATCTGTCACTGTGTGACCTCAATGTACAGTGGTGCCTCGCTTGATGAGGATAATTCGTTCCATTGAAATTGCTGTTAAGCGAAATCCTCGTCAAGTGAAACGAAAAAGTCCATTGAAATGCATTGAAACCGGTTCAATGCATTCGATTGGGCTAAATACCTCAGCGTCCAGCAAAGATCCTCCATGGGGGTGGCCATTTTTTGCACCTGTAAAGTGAGGAATCCATCCTAAATCACAGTGGGGAGCCATTTTGCACAGCGGGCGACCATTTTAGAGCTGCTGATCAGCTGTTTTAAAATAATCGTCTAGTGAAAAATTGGTTCCCGAAGCAAGGAATCGATCATTGTTAAGTGATTTTTCCCTATTAGAACATCATTTTGCGATCGCAAAACTTCATCGTCAAGCGGTTCCATCGTTTAATGAGGTAATAGTTAAGCGAGGCACCACTGTACAACAGACAATGCCTATGTCTTCTTAGCTTGAGGTGATTTATCTCCAAAAGTTAAGCCTTTGACGTAACAATGCCAGAGGATTTTAGCACAACAAAAATCAGGGCCACCGGTTACATTTCTATCATCTTTCCCTCCACAGAGCTCAAAATGACATACAGTACCTACCTGGCTCGTCTCATTTTTTTTTCATCCACGCGACAACCCTGTGAAGTGGGTTGGCCTACAGTCACTACTTAGCAACTCTTAGAGATGGGAGTTTGTGTATGGGAGGGTATCTCCCAATTCCACAGTTTAGTGAGAAACCCACAATGATGCAGCCCACATGGGGATCTGCTTCCCTGTGCGCTCTCGTGACTCAGCATGAAGGGAAGAGGGCCGCTCTGCTGTTGGGTGGTTTTCAGGCCCAAACGTTGGCTTGTGCCCACACGTTCCTATTCAATTATGAGGCTGGGAATTCCTTTTTCCCAAAAACTCCCAACGCTCACCGCTATGCTGCAACGTTATTTCTCTGGATGACAGCTATCAGCATTTCCCAGCTAACAGGGCTGGGGAAAATTCCTTTTTGGGGGGTGGGGGGGAGAGGCACACTGACGCAAGGTTCTGGGAGTCATCCCCCAGAGCCAGAGTCTTTTCCAAGCACCACAAAACATCACTGTCAATTGAACCACAAGTCTGCCTCACAGCCTCACCCAAGCCTGACAATGGATGGACTACAACTCCCATCAGTCTCAGCCCAGCCAGCATAGGCACTAGCCAGGGAAGATGAGAACTGCAGCCCATAAAGAGCCAAAAGGGGGCAGAGGTTGGGGGAAATGCCGGGTTGAATAGGATCGCAATCTCAAGAATGGAATTTATTTTATTTTATTTAAAAGCCTCCTCCATTTTCTTATGCAAACTCTCTTGTCCTCAGTGGTCAGGCTGCAAAAATGGGTATAAACCCATTTTATTTTTTTTCTCCTGGAGGTAATAAAAACATTTCTTTCTCCAAGCACATGTACTTTTCCTTCTATAACTTCTTCAAAAGACACCCAAGCCTCCGACCTTCTCTTTTTATTTCCTCCAGGGAGCCACTAAGTACAGTACAGTACTGTATATAAAACGCGTATTAAGACCTCAACACCAGAGGGCGCCACGAAGGGCACGGTCCGCCTTCACTACACTCTTCCGAGCATGCCCACAAAAATAGACACACACACACACACACACACAGACCGCGCTTCCTCTCTCTCTCTCTCCATCCGCGCATGCCTAGAAGCGGCTGCCAAGGGCGGGGTTTCCGCACCTCCTCAAAAAAATCTGACAGGAAAGCCGCGTCACGAGACAGCGCGAGGGCAGCCCCACCTTTTTTCTTTCCCCCCCCCACGCGCTCCCCCGCGCGCCTGCGCAGCCTTGCTCCGCTCCTCAAATCCTGCGCGCTAAGGATCTGTGCGCTAGGCGCTGTACTTACACATCACCAAATCAAATGGATCGTAACCACAATGTGCCAACGCGATCCGGCGGAATGCAAATAAATTAAAATATCAAAAATAATAATTATTTTGATTTGGGAATCTGCTTTTTGGTTTTTTTTTGGATGGAGTAGGGATTGTAAAACAAAACAAATTAAAAACAAAAGAGGGAGGAAAGAAGAAAATAATGTGGATTTGCCCTTCCCTGCATCCCAGGCGCACTCAACTCACCCGTTTTTTTTTCACTCCCAAACTTCCCTCTTCCAGCTCCTGGGAAAATCCGGACTCTAGTTTCCCACGCACGCGGGGAAGGCGGAGGGAGGGAGCAAAGCAGGAAGGGGACGGATTAGCCCTTTGACATCATGACGGGATGGGGGGGTTCGACTCGGAGCTTGCACTCTTCCCCCCCCCCCAGGACTGTCTAGGAATCCGGAGTCAGCCCTCTTTCAGTGCTTCATCTAAATGCAAAGTGGTCTAGATATAGAAGAGCTTTCTGAATACTACCCTGGACAGCCAGAAATTTAAAAAAAAAAAAAACAAGTGGGTCCAAGATCAAATCAAACCTGAACTATCTCTGGATGCAAAAGGTTGATTTACGGTGGGCACTTCAGGACTGTCTCGGAAAGACAATAACGATGGGAAAGGTGGAAAGCAGTAGGAAAAGAGGAAGATCAAATACGAGATAGACTGGCTCCCTAAAGGAAGCCACAGGCTTGAGTTTACAAGTGCTGAGCAGGGTCCTTGAGGACAGGACATCTGGGAGATTCCTCATTCACAGAGTTGCCCTAAGCCAGAGGCAACTTGACAGCACATAGCAATAAAAAGACTTGGCAGTGGGACGGGAGAGGGTGGGTGGGTGGAATCAGTTATAGGTGCAGGGATATTAGATTACTGTACACAGCTCTGGATGGAGGCTGAATCAACAGCCTTCATCCCTCTTAGCAGACAAAGAGTGGTATTGTCTTTGGCAGAAACACAAGGCTCCTGTATCCCCAGGGAGCAGAAGCACAGAAGAACATGGCAACGTCCACATCAGCTAAAGTGGAGAGCTTAATTTTAGGATTGTGTTAGGTTAAATAAATAATAACAAAGGTCTACGGAAGCCAAGAAACATGAAAGGTTCACCTGGAGACGAAGAAACAAAAAGTAAGGACAGTCTTCCTGTTTTAGAGGGTGACCTGTAAGTTGTCAGAAGCCAAATGGGATAGCTCTCACTAGAGGTTAAAAAAGGACAGGAAGTAACAGAGAGCGAAGTCGGGGTTTTGGGGAGGTTGATAGATCATTTAAAAGCCACACACAAAACAGACCAGAAAAGGAAGGAAACGAAAAGGGGAGGAAAAATGACAGCTATAGTTTTTTTCTCTCTCACTTGAAATGTAGGGATGATGGAAGATGCTGTAAACAAGCCCCCCTTCTTGAATAAAGAAGTATAAATTCAGTTTGACTCCTTGGACCTGATTTCCTTTCAGTTGTTTCGTTTGTCTCCTTCCCTCCCAACAGATTTGGGGTTGTTTGTTTTTTTACTGAAATTTGACTTTTCATTTTTTTCAAATCTCTGTAGCAGGCAGCAACAAATGTGACCAAGAGTCATGTGATCCCTTGAGGACTAGCACCTTTTATGTGCCCCCTGCTTTCCATGACGGCAGCCCATTTCTTCTGTTCTTTTTGCTGTACAAGGACAAGAGCTCCAGATTGATGCGATGAAAGATAAGATCCAAGGAATTTATGCTAACAGCAAATGTCGACTCTGCCAAGGAAAGAGATGAAACTCTGTCACACCTCATCTGTGAATGTCCAAAGACTGCAAAAACAGATTACAAAATTAGACACGACAGAGTGGCAAAATCACTTCACTGGTCATTATGCAAAAAAATATAACTTGCCAGATTGCAAAAACCCAAGGGAATACCAAGCAGAAGTGTCAAAAAATGATGACATCAAGATCCTTTGGGATTTCTGGATCCAAACGGATAGACACCTTGAACACAACACACAAGACATAGTAGTAATAAAAGGAAGAAATGTCTTGAATCGTTGAGATTGCAATTCTTGGAGATGCCAGAACTGAAAATAAAGAATTGGAAAAACTAACAAAATACAGAGACTTGGCAATTGAAACCTTGCACTTGTGGATGATTGTGGATGAGACACATACTTCAGGGGTCCCCATAGTCACTGGGGATCTGGGAACAATATCAAGAAATTTAACTTAGCATTATACTGTAAGCAGTTGCAGATCTCAGAAATAACACCATCAGAACTACAGAAAACAGGAATATTAGGAATAGTATACATACTGTGCCGATATTTAACAGAGACTTAGGTTTTTGGTTAAAACTTTTATTTGTTATATAATAACAGTAAATGTTTTAAAATTTTTGATTGACTGTGCCTGATGTTTTTGAATAATAATGTGCCATCAAGTGAATTCTGACTTATGGCCATCCTTTCCAGTGTTTTCTAGGTAAAGAATACACAGAAGTGGTTTATTCTTCCCTTCTTCTGGTGCCACCCTGGGGATGGGCAGCTGGCTGAAGGCCACACAGGCTGGCTCTTCCCTCAGGAGGGACAGGGGAGAATTTAATTCCCAGCCTCTGGCTCCCTTTTCAGGGTTCTCCACGTAGAAAATACACAGAAGTGGTTTACCATTCCTTTTCCTATTTCGGTTGTAAGCTGCCCAGAGTAGTTGCTTTGCTAATACTGTAGATGGGCAGAGTTAAAATGTAAATAAATAAATAATTCTGAGCATGCCCTAGGACTGTGCAGCTTGCACAAGGCAACATAGGTTGGCTTTTCTGGGATACACATTGGGAAGTCCAACTCCCAACCTGAGAGCCTCCCTAAATTTGGACAGATGTCTGTGCCAGGTCTGTTTCTTAAAGGTGATTTTTTTAAAAATGCCGGCTCCAAACTCCACCCCTAGTAGCTCTTGGCTGGCATTTCTCTCCTGGCTCCGCAAGCCAAAGATTGATATAATCAGCAATTGAAGGTAAGTGACCTTAATGATGCTTTCAAGGTAAGGGAGATGTTTATGGAATGGTTTTACCAGTTTCAGTCTCCCAGAGAGTTTCTATGGTTAAGTGGGGATTCGAACCCTGGACTTCGAGGCCTAGGCTGTCACTCAGTGCCCATTACCTCACTAAGGACAATATTATACTAGACAATTGAATTTTTTTTGGGGGGGGAGGGTTTAAACCGAAGACAGAATCTCCTTCCTTGAGCCTTACCTGCTTTATTATTCCTTTTTAATAGTGACAATAACAACAACGAAATTCTGAAAAGGGATCTGGCCACCATAATAATAACAGTTGAGAGCTGTCAAGTCAAATATGGTGACCCTTTCCAGGGTTTTCTAGGTAGAGAATACAGAGGACGGGTTTACCCTTCCTTTCTTCTTCGAAACACCATCCCAAATCTGTATTTGCTACTCAGAAGGTCCTTCAATGCATCTGTATTCAGAAACAAGTTCTATTCAGTTCAGCCAAACTTAACGAAACCCAACTAAAACTGGACAACGTTACATCTCATTGTCTGATGATGTATGTTTGCTCAGGAGAGAGTCTTATTGAAATCAAATGAAACTTCATTCTCAAGAAAGATGGCCCAGGATTACAGATGTAGTATTTAAGTCAGCCTTCCCATTGCCAGGTGTATCCCCATTCAAGCTCTTGACTACAATTTCCATTAACGCCAACCAGAGGGGATTGGAGTTGTAGTCCAAGTTGCAAGAGCAAGTGATACCTTTATGAGACTACTTTTAAAAAAATCAGGCCAATCGCAAGATAACATCCACCTGTTCAGGTTTATATTTTTATGGATGATGTAAAGGTAAAGGTTCCCCTTGACAAATGTCCAGTCGTGTCCAACTCTAGGGGGCGGTGCTCATCCCCGTTTCCAAGCTGTAGAGCCGGCATTTGTCTGAAGACAGTTTCCATTGCCACATGGCCGGCGCGACTAGACAAGGAACGCCGTCACCTTCCCACTGTGGCGGTAAAAATGTGAGTAGGTGGTACCTACTCACATTTTTACATGCTTTCGAACTGCTAGGTTGGCAGGAGATGGGACAATTAATTAATTAATTAATTAATTAATATCCGGCCCATCTGGTATATTCTACGCTCACTCCGTCGAGTGGATTCGATCTTACGACGGCTGGTCTTCTGATCTTGCAGCACAGAGGCTTCTGCGGTTTAACCCACAGTGCCACCATATCCCTTGGGTGATGTAGAAAATTGTAAATAAGCGTACAAACAAAATTTATTTAATTGTTTCAACTCACCTCAAGCAAACTTGGCCCAGACATCTGCCATGAATTTTTGATACTATTATTTACAATTTTTCTGCATTACCCTTAAAATATTGGCATAGAAGAGAAATGGATTTTATGGTTGGCTCACTTTTTAAAGCATCACGCGTAAATCTTAACGACCTCACGGCCTTTTTAATATTTTTTTTTCTGTAGTCCTAGTTTCCAATTCAGGAAAAGACTGCAAGGTCGTGGAAAAAAAAATACAAACACAGGAACAGGTGATACCTTTAATTGACCATTATTAAGGAGAGAGGGAGAGAGAGAGAGATCTCCTTAATGGTTGATTAAAGGTATCACCTGTTCCTGTATTCAAGGCACGGCCTTGAAGAATATGTTTTATAATTGAAAGCTCCCTGTTTGTTTTCTGGTTTATATCCTAGAGTGGTTGTTTCAACCAGATGGGCGGGATACAAATCAAATCAAATCAAATCAAATAATAAACAAATAAATAAAATCATGTGCTGTTCACATGATATAATAACAGCACATGCGTTTGGAACAAACATCGAGCTTTCAAGGATAAAACATCTTCTTCAGGGCTGTGCATCAAGTTCTTGGGGGTCGTTCCAAACTCGTGTGCTGTTACTAGTGTCCCAAATCTACATGGTTGATGATGCTGAAGTTCCTTTCCTGGATGGAGAGAGTGCAGTATGCAGGTTGTTTCCAAGTTCCTTCCCAGAGAGCAGTTTGGAATTGATGGCCCCTCTCTTCAAACAAAGGGACTGCCACGCAATCTGCCTTTCACAGAGCTGGAATTGAGGTCTGTAGTTAAAACTCCCAGGAACAAGTCAATTTAGCCACTTCCTAGACAGTCTCTTTCCAGATCTGGCCCAGCCCCTTCCTGTCGTGTCTGCTCCTCCTCCGGATAAGGGAGTCTTGTGAATGTGCTTCCCGCTTCTACTCGTAACACCCGAACGGGAATAATAGCTGTAGCCTCGAAGATCTGGAAAGAAAGGGAAGTCCTCGTTGGGAGAGGGACAGACTGGTGAGTGGCGCTGCGTTCCCAAGAGGAGCAGGAAATGCACGTGTGAACGTGCAAGAAGGAAAGCTGGAAGGAGAGAAAGGCGGATCGTGGGCACAGGGAGACTTTGCTTCCTTCTCTGATTCCCGAAGAGGATTTAGCTTGAATGTTATGATTATTATCCAGTTTTACACACTAGAACTGGGGAATCTCGGGAGCGGAAGGAGGACTACAAAGCCCATCATCCTTGACAAATGGCTAGTTTGGGTTTTTTTAAAGGAATGGAGCACCAAAACCTTCAGAGGGTCACACGTTTGTGGGAATCAGATTTTTGTAGGACTCCCCAACCCTCTCCGTTATTGAAAGATAACATAGTACCTTACAAAAGACACATATTAGAAATGTGATGGCATAAGAGCTCCATAACTAGGTTAAAGAATTAACTTTGTTAAGGTGTAATTAATTTTGTTAATGTAGTTAACAAATGATTATTTTAGAACTGCAGAGCTGGAAGAGACCCTATGGATCATTGAGTCCAGACCTTATCATGGAGGCACATGTGAATCGAACTCAGAACCTGGTGGTCCACAACCAGATGCTACTGAGCTTACCCAGCAGTTGACAAAATTTAGACCTAGATTTAAAAATATATATAGAAGAGCAAAACTACTGAAGAGTACAGAATGACATAATTACAAAATCAAATAAATACTTTGCCGAACCCTTTGATTTAATGGGACTTATTGTTCAGCATTAGATCAGATGGCTCTGCTCTTAGTTAGGACTAGAAGTAGGAAAATGGCCATGTAGTTTAAAAAGGGGGGAAGAAGCCCCAGCAAATTAAATGTGACTTTTCTGAATAGACAAATCCTGAACCCACCCACCCCAGATTTATCAGAAAGTAAGGAGGGCGTTCAGTGTTGGGGTGTCATGGTTAGAAGGGCAGACCCAAGTCTGGTCCCCCAAATTAGATATAAAAGGTACTTGGGGTGAGTCACAAATTTTTAGGCTGATCTGCTCTTCTTAGTTGTCAGGAGAAAGGAGGGAGGAGAAAATTCATATCTCTCAGCTGTTTGGAAGGATAAACATGTGATAAATGCTAAGTGCTTCCCAACTTTGGGTCCCGAGATATTCTTGAACTCCCAGATCCTTCACTAGCTGTGATGGCCAGGATTTCTGGGCGTTGTAGTCCAAGAAAATTTGGAGCTTGGAAGAGTAAACTCTTCTGTTATTTGGTGAGACTCACTGTACACATATACCGTGTGTGTGTGTGTGTGTGTGTGTGTGTGTGTGTGTGTGTGTGTGTGAGTGAATCTGCTTTTGAAAGCTATCACGTTTTTTGTTTACAATGCTGCCTTGCTTGATGAGGATAATTCGTTCCGTTGAAATAGCTGTTAAGCGAAATCCTCGTCAAGTGAAATGAAAAAGCCCATTGAAATGCATTGAAACTGGTTCAGTGCGTTCCAATGGGCTAAATACCTCAGCGTCCTCAGATCCTCCATAGGGCGGCCATTTTCGGTGCCTGAAAACACAGTGGGGAGCCATTTTAGAGCCGCTGACCAGCTGTTTCAAAATTGTCATTTAGCGAAAAATCTGTTCCCGAACCAGGGGACCGATCATTGTTAAGGGAATTTTTACCATTAAAACATTGTTTTGTGATTGCAAAAGCAATCGCAAAAACTTCATTGTCAAGCGGTTTCGTCATTTAATGAGGTAATCGTTAAGTGAGGTACCACTGTATTACTAAGCTTCACTCTGTGTTCTGTTTTTTGCGACCTCCAGACAGTAAATTCAGCAGTCTTCCCTGGCACTTCCTTCACGACACCTCTGTATATACTTTGTTTATTCTTCCTCCTCTTTCTAAAAAGGTTTTTTTTTCCTCCTCCCTTACAGGAAGGGAAACATTTAACATTTTCTGGAAGGCAATGCCTGCCATTTTCATTTGATACTGCGTGAATCATATCAAATTGAAGTCTATTGGGCTGCAAGTAAAGAACATTTAAGAACCGGGTGAGAATCCCTCCATTTGTTGGACCCATTCAGGAGAGTCTTATTGCCTGAGGGACGTAAGAGTCTCTTTTGGAAGATGGCTGCCCCGCAGACACCTTGTACGTTCCAGGAGGAGAGTATTCAGGAATTTCTTCAGAGGAATCCAGGAGAAGAGATTAAACAGGAGCCCTGTAAAGGAGTGCTTCAAGAGTGGGAATCCCAGTGGCAGGAGTTCCTGCAGACTGTGGAGTCCTCTCAGACAGGGCAAGGGGTCCCAGAGATCCTGGAAGAGCCCACGCCATGGGATGACGCCAAGGGTTTCCTAACCTCCTTCGAGCAAGTGGCCGAAGCTTGCCGGTGGCCGGAAGAAGAGTGGGCGGCCCGCCTCCTCCCAGCCCTCCGGGGAGAAGCCAAGCAGGCTTTTAGCCGCCTCGAAGGCAGTGACCAGAAGGATTACCAGAAGGTGAAGGGGGCCATCTTGCAAGGGGACGCCATCCGTCGGGAGAGACAGCGCCAGCACTTCCGCCATTTCCGCTACCACGAGGCCGAGGGGCCGAGGGGGGCGTATGACCGTCTCCAAGAGCTTTGCCGCCGGTGGCTGAAAGTGGAGAGTCACTCCAAGGAGCAGATCCTGGAGCTGCTCATCCTGGAGCAGTTCTTGACCGTCCTGCCCCCAGAGATCCAGGACTGGGTGAGGGAACGCGGCCCCGGGTCTTGTCCCCAAGCGGTGGCCCTCGCTGAGGATTTCCTCTGGATGCAAAGGGAGTCTAAGCGATGGGAGAAGCAGGTGGGTCCTCTCTTGCTCTTGATGAGTCTTCTGGGGGGAGGGAGGTCTAGGCAAGGCAAGGCCGGCCCTACCATGAGGCAGAGTGTCGTCACCAGGCCAGGCCGCAGGTCCTGGATGGCATCTGCCCTCCTGTTCCCTCTGAATTTATTTATTTATTTATATTTATTTATTTATTTGATTTGATTTGTATCACGCCCATCTGGTCTATGCGACCACTCTAGGCAGTTTCCAATATAACATAAAGAACAATAAAATAACACAAGAATAATACATAAAGCCTTCCAATAACAAATTACAACACAAAAATAGAGAAAGAAAGAAAGAAAGAAAGAAAGAAAGAAAGAAAGAAAGAAAGAAAGAAAGAAAGAAAGAAAGAAAGAAAGAAAGAAAGAAAGAAAGAAAGAAAGACAGAGCCACCTTTCCCCCCACGGCCTCTCTCATACCACCGTAAACCACATTGCTCCTTTCAGGAGGAGAGGAAGATCCGATGCCCAAGAGAAGAAAAAAAGCCACTTTCCACTTGGACACAGATCTGAGGAGGGTGGAGGTGGGTGGTGGCCATTTTGAAGCAGCCCACATATGGTTTCATACGGTTTCAGCTTTTCGGTGGTCCTTCAGAATAAACAAGCCCACCTACCCACAAGTCTGCAGGTGCTGGGCAGCCCATCCCACTGCCTCAGCACCCTTGGGCTTCATCCTTCCAGAGGTGGACCTGGAAGAGGTGCATCTACACCACAAAAGAGCACCAGGTTGGTACCCCTTGTTAGTGCCATGGTTGCCTCCTACAGAATCCTGGGACTTGTAGTTTGGGGAAGTGAAATGGAGAGCTGCATTCCACTCTCTCCTGAATGGCAGCAGGCGATTTAAACCCATCTCATGGAACTACAGATTTCAAGATTCTGCAGGATCTAGACATCTGAAAAGGATGTCAAACCACTGGAACAGGAATTCCGAAACGGGACGCCAGCCATGTTTGCACGACATCTCCCAGAAGCTCCTGACTGTTTGCTGTGTCAGCTAGGGCTTCTGGGAATTGTAGTGTCATGAGCCCCACATACAGTGGACCCTCGACTTACAGACGGCTCGACTTACAGACTTTTCGAGTTACAGGCTTCTCTGGCCGCAAAATTCAGGTTCGACTTGCAGCCGGAGAATCGACCTACAGACCAGAAAAAACCCAAAATGAAACAAAACCGGCCGGTTACAGATTAATCGGTTTTCAATGCATTGTAAGTCAATGGAGACTCGACCTACAGACTTTTCGACCTGCAGCCACCGTTCCAATACGGATTAATTCCGTAAGTAGAGGGTCCACTGTAATCATCTAGATGGATCCCCGGGGTCTCCTGGTTGTAGATTGTGGAGGGATGTATATTTGTTGTGGCAGGTTTGGGGTGAGGAGGAAACACCGGACCCTTCTTTCTCGTTGCCCTGCTCCCGGCTCCATTACTCAGTCCCGTCTCATGTTGTGATCCTGCGTGCTGTTTCAGGTGGTGACGGAAGCTGCACCCTTGGATGAAATGCAGCCGGTTCTGTCTGATACTGGGAGGAGGACTCTGAACGTGGTGATCAAAGAGGAGACCGATCCTGAAGATATCAACTCAGACAGTGAGTGAAACACCAAGGGACTGAAAACCATGATTGCCAGTTCATAGGCTGAATGATTAAAACACGTTTCCCAACCTTTTTCAAATCAAGACCCCCTTTTATAATATCCAAGTAACCTGTGATCCCTCACCATATTTGCATAAAAAGGCACTTTTAATAGGGTAAAGAAAAGACATTAAAATATTTTTTTGAATATAAAAAGGTAAAGGTTCCCCTTGACAATTTGTCCAGTCGTGTCCGACTCGAAGTGGCGGTGCTCATCTCCGTTTCCAACTCATAGAGCTATTGTTTGTCTGCAGACAATCCTCCGTGGTCACGTGGCCAGCGTGACTAGATACGGAATGCCGTTTACCTTGCCACTGAGGTGGTACCTATTTATCTACTCGCATTTTGCATGCTTTTGAACCGCTAGGTTGGCGGGAGCTGGGACAAGCGACGGGGGCTCACTCCGTTGTGTGGATTCGATCTTAGGATTCGATCTTACAACTGCAGGTCTTCTGGCTTTGCAACATAGAGGCTTCATTGGTTTAATCTGCAGCACCACCATGTCCCATATATTTTTGAATATACAGTGGTGCCTCGCAAGACGATTGCCTCGCAGGAAGATTAATCCGCATGACGATTAGTTTTTGCAATTGCTGTGGTGCTTCGCAAGACGATGTTTTCTGTGGGCGATTTTCGCAAGATGATGTTTGGGTCCATGCTTCGCAAGACGATTTATTTTTAGACCGATACTTTGCAAGACAGTGTTTTTGCCATTAGGGTCCTTGACCCTGTTTTGGTTCAAATCTCAACCGTTAATACCCAGGATGCATTGTGCATTGTGCCAGGAAGGTTTAAAAAGCCTCCCCAGTGCAGCCTGGGTTCACTTTTCCACGTGCAGTTCCAAGGTTGACTTCGTGAGGAGCAACTGTGGTCTGTGTTGTGGGGCATTCTGGTTTTGCTGGCCAAAAAGTTCTGAAAACATCATGAATTTGAAAGTTTTACTGTATTTTTTTTGTTAAGTTGCAGAGAAAAGTTAGGGGGTTAGCTTCTGCTGGTGGGGGATTTCATGCAAAGTTTGATTTTTTTTATTTCTTTGGTAACTTGCGTAGGAAAGTTAGGGGGTTAGCTTGTGTTGGGGGGGAGTTTGAGGCCAAGTTTGAAATTTTTTTATTTTTTTGGTAAGATGCACAGGAAAGTTAGAGGATCAACTTCTGCTGGGGGTGGATTTGATGCCAAGTTTGATTTTTTTTAAAATTTTTTGGTAAGACATCCTGTCTTTGTTGAGGTAGGTGTGGTCTTCGGTGAAGTTGGAGTTTTCCAGAACTTTTTGGCCAGCAAAAGGTAGGTGTGCATTTCTTCTCCTGTGTTGGTGTGGGTGGGTATTATGCCAAGTTTTATTTATTTTTTCTTCTTAGCTTGTGCTGGGATGTGTGTGTTATGCTACTTGTTTGTCCAGGGCACTTTTGGCCAGTGGTGGGAAGGTGTTTGGGAAGGTGAAGCGGATGTAAAGCACTGCCTTTTGTTTTTGTGAACGTAGCAGCTGCTGACATGGGTCCCAAGAAGCCTGCTTCTGCAGAGGCCGGGAAGATGACGAAGGAGAAGATTACCCTTGAGATGAAGAAGGAGATCATCAGGAAGTACGACAGGGGCACACGCATCGCGGACATCGCCAGAGAGTACGGGAGGAATCCATCCACCATCGGGACCATCGTGAAGATGAGGGAGAAGATCCTTGCCACAAATACAGCCAAGGGAGTCACCAGGATTGCGAAGAACCGGCCACCTGTTCTAGATGAGGTGGAGAAGTTGCTGCTCATCTGGATGCAGGAGAAGCATCGTTCAGGGGACACAGTGACTGACGCTGTCATTTGCGAGAAGGCCAAGGCCTTGTACACAGACCTCGTGCAGCAACAGCCAGGAACCTCAGCCGAGCCAGAAGTCTTCAAGGCAAGCAGAGGCTGGTTAGAACGCTTCAAAACCCGATCTGGAATCCACACCGTGGTCAGGCACGGAGAGGCTGCCAGTTCCGATGTTACTGCGGCTGAGGACTTTGCCACGGAGTTCCTGGAGGTGGTGACAACACAGGGCTACTTTCCACAGCAGGTCTTCAACTGCGACGAGACCGGGCTGTTTTGGAAGAGGATGCCCAAAAGGACCTTCCTGACTCAAGAGGAGTGCAAGCTGCCTGGCCACAAGCCCATGAAGGACCGTCTGACCCTCCTCTTGTGCGCCAACGCCAGCGGGGACCTGAAGATTAAGCCCTTGCTGGTGTACCACTCGGAGAACCCACGGGCTTTCAAGAAGCACAAGGTGAACAAAGGCCAGCTGAGCGTGTTGTGGCGATCCAGCGTTAAGGCTTGGGTCACCCACGTCCTCTTTGTGGACTGGCTCAATCTTGCTTTTGGCCCAGCTGTCAAGCGTTACCTGGTGGAGAAGGACCTGCCACTCAAGGCCCTGCTCCTCATGGACAGTGCCCCAGCTCATACTCCAGGCCTTGAGGAGGACTTGTTGGAGGAGTTCAAGTTCATTAAAATCATGTTTCTTCCACCTAACACCACCCTGGTACTCCAGCCGATGGACCAGCAGGTGATTACTAATTTCAAGAAAAGGTACACCAAGGAGCTTTTCCGGCGCTGCTTCGAGGTGACCGATTCCACCGACCTCACCCTGCGTGAATTCTGGAAGGAGCACTTCGACATCGTCAGCTGCCTCAAGATGATCGCCGCGGCCTGGGACGGGATCAGCCAGAGGAATCTGAACTCCGCTTGGCGCAACCTCTGGCCAGACTGCGTGGCAACAAGTGACTCTGGTGTTTCTGCGCCGGCACCAGAGTCAACATTGATGGAGGACATTGTGACCTTGGGGAGGATCATGGGCCTCGAGGTCACAGAGGAGGACATCTGGGAACTGGTGGAGGGCCACGACCAGGATCTGTCCACCCAGGACTTGGTCGAGCTGCAAGCAGAGGCTATGGAGGAGCAGGCCTCTGTGGGTGAGGAAGAAGAGCCAGGGCAGGGACAGCTGCCCACCAGGAAACTGAAAGAGTTCTTAGACCAGTGGCGAAACGTGCAGACTATAGCGCAGCAATACCACCCGGACAAGGCTGTGGCGCATGACCTTGTTAACACATTTGACGCGAGGGTCATATCCCCTTTCAGAAGGATGCTGAAAAGGCGGCAGAAGCAGATGACTGTGGAGAAGGTCCTCACGAAGAGGCCGAGGCAGGAAGAGGAACGTGCTGCTTCCACCAACGGTGCCCAGTTGCCTTCTTCCTCTTCCTCCTCCTCCTCCTCCTCCTAGAAGACTGCTGCTGTGATGTGGGGACAGCTCTGTGTGCCTCCAGTTTCCCCAATTAAAACACTGGTCCTGGTGGTTTAGAGACTTCAGCCTCACTTGTTCAGTTTTAAAATGTGAAATGTAAAAAGTTTCTGTACTGTTGGTTTCTGTACGTTTACGGACTTTCTGAAGAGTTTGCACAATCCAATGACTGTTATAGTGACTGTTCCTGTTCAGTTTCAATGAAGGCAGATGTTCCTGCCACATGTTTGCTGATTTTAAAATGTTTTTCTATGATATTTATAAAGTTAAAGTTTTTGATTGAATTTTTTGAAATTACCTGCACAGTATTTTTGACGTTAAAGAGCATTTAATAAACCCTTTGTAAACCAAATTTGACTTTGTTCGGACTTTTTTTGCCCATGGGAATGCATTAATTAGACCTCAATGCATTTCTATGGGAAACCGCGTTTTGCAAGATTTTTTTTCCCACAAGACGATTTTTTTTGCCCATTGGAACACATTAGATTTCAGTGCATTCCAGTGGAGAGCCGTGTTTCGTAAGACGATGTTTTCGTAACACGACGATTTTCGCGGAACGAATTAAAATTGTCTTGTGAGGCACCACCTTAATTCTACCCTAATATATTAATATTACTGTAATAAACGGCTTGGGCCCTGAATACCTGAAGGACTGCCTCCTTCCATATGAACCTACCCAGCAATTAAGATCTAGCCAGGGGGCCCTTTTGAAAGAGCCGTCCCTTAAGGAGGTAAGAGGGATGGCTTGTAGACAAAGGGCCTTTTCGGCAGCTGCCCCCAGACTATGGAATGCCCTCCCGACTGAGATTCGTCTGGCGCCGATGCTGATGACATTTCGGCACCAGGTCAAAACCTTCCTGTTCCAGAAGGCTTTTAATTGAAATAATATTAGCTTATATATATATATATATATATATATATATATATATATATATATATATATATATATATATATATATATATATATATATATATATATATATATATATATATATATATATATATATATATATATAAATTGTTCTAAATTTTCATTGTATTTTAAATGTTGTATGCCACCCAGAGAACTTTGGGTAGTGTGGGCAGCATATACATTAAATATAAATAAATAAATAAATAAATAAATAAATAAATAAATAAATAAATAAATAAATAAATAAATAAATAAATAAATAAATAAAAATGTAATTATGGAAGGGGTAGGTCTGTCTCTGTTAGATAAAATTTGAGAAGGAACAAGAAAAGTAGAAAGATAGACGTAGGACTTGTCTTTGAAAAAAAACCACAGTCCAGCTTTGCTGTTACAATGTCTGATTGCCAAGGGTGACTAGAAGTTCAGAATAGGTGAACACAAAGAAATTCCTCTTCGTATACAGTGGTGCCTCGCATAGCGATGGCACCGTTTTACGGCGAAATCGCTTTGTGACGCTGTTTTGGTGATTGCAAAAGCGATTGCTTTGCGATGGCCCCTATGCGGGAAATTCACTTTGCGATGATCACAGGGAAGTGATCATCACAAAGCCCCCATTTTTGGCCAGCTGATCGGCAGTTCCAAAATGGCCGCCCGCTGTGCTGCCTTGCTTTAGAGGCACCGAAAATGGCTGCTGCAATGGAGGATTTTCGCATAAGGTTAGTTTTTAAGCCCATCGGAACGCATTAAACGTGTTTTAATGCGTTTCTATGGGCTTTTTAAAATTGCTTAGCGATGAAATCGCTTAGCAGCGATTTTTGCTGCAGCGATTAACATCGCTAAGCGAGGCACCACTGTATTACCAGAAAGCAACTACAGCAGGCTGGTGGAGAAAGGATGGATCAGGCATGAGGCAGTATTTTTGTGTTGACTGTGGGAAGAGGTTTCTTGTGGTGCAGTGGTTAAACTCCAGTCCTACAGCCAAAAGTGTGCTCATGACTTGTGGTTCAATCCCAGGTAGCCAACTCAAGGTTCACTCAGCCTTCTAGCCCTCCAAGGTCGGTAAAATGAGCACTCAGCTCGCTGGGGGGGGGCAATGTGTAGCCTGCATGATTAACTTCTAAACCTCCCAGAGTGTGCTTGAAGCGCTATGGGGCAGTATATAAGTAGCATGCTTTTTTTTTTTTTTTTTTGCTTTTGTCATCCACTAGTATAGAAATGTATCATTTAGCAGAATGACAACTTTTTTTTAGCTTATTTATGGGTTTGGTTATTTTGTTCATTTCCTGCTGTAGAGATTGTTTATCTGCCTTTTGAACTTATTTCAGCTGGTGATATTTGGCAGAATGAAAACAGTAGAGATGACATCTCAGAGGCCCCCTCAGAAAGGGTGGGGCAGCAAAAACTGGACATGAACCTTGAAAGTCCCAGGAGGAAGATAAGAAACTACCAGACCGATAAGTGGGGAAAAAACGCCATGGTTTGCCAGAGTGTCACATTCCATAACACGTCTGTTCCAGAAGAGAAACAAAATGAAAAGAGAAAGTATAAGTGCAGCGTCTGTGGGAAATTTTTCAGTTATAAGTCAAGCCTGAAAATACACCTGAGAATCCACACAGGAGAGAAACCGTATAAATGCTTGGAATGTGGGAAGAGCTTCATTCGGAGTGACCTCCTGGCTTCACACCAAAGGATCCACACCGGGGAGAAACCGTATAGCTGCTCGTACTGTGGAAAAAGCTTCTGTGACCTGTCCACTCTCATTAAACACCGTAGGATTCACACGGGTGAGAAGCCCTATGTGTGTATTGAGTGTGGCAAGAGCTTCAGTCAGAAAGGAATCCTTAATGCACACCAGCGAATTCACACTGGAGAAAAACCCCACAAATGCATGGAGTGCGGAAACAGTTTCAGTCGGAGCACCTATCTTGCTTCTCATCAAAGAATCCACACGGAGGAGAAAATGCATAAAAATACAGACTGTAACCGAGGTTTTTCCAAACAACCCAGTCTTATTTACCACCTGAGAGTTCATGCTGGTGAGAAATCCTCTAAAGGCCCTGCATTCAGTCAAAATGTAAATCAGCATGGGTCACGTGGGTTGCCTCAGAAAGCGTACAAGCTGAATGACAATATCAGAGCTTTTGAATGTGGGGAGCAGTTTCAGCTGGAGGCAACATCTTGTGGGAGCTCAGAACGCCCTGCTAGTTAGCTTTCTAACACCTGGGGCGACTTGAGGTTGCTTGCTGGCAATCAGTGGGGTTTCCAATCCAGCAGGGGTTAGAACTACAGACATAGCTGTCTTCATTGTGGAAAGAAAAGTGGTGATTCAGGAGTGAACTATTGCCATTCTGTGGAACAACTTTGTGTGCCTCTTACATTCTGTGGAATGACTATGTGTGCTTCTTATATTAGAAGCTCTAAGACCTGTCACATTTGAGGGCAGGAGAAAGAATGAAGAGTTTGATCTTTTCCCCCACACAATGACCGCCATACTCCCATTCCCTTTACATGCTCCTGTTCAAAATGGTGCACAAGTGAGCATTTAGCCAATCAAATTAAGTTTGGCTAAATATTCTCCCATGAGCATCTCATATATTGTCAAACCGATTGTTTTGAAAGTATTCCCTTGAAGATAAACAGCCACAAGAACAGCAGCGATTGGGTATAATTTAAAACTTGATGTGCAATGCCATTGGGCTCAAATTCATTTCCCAGTTTTTGCACGCAAACGCTTTTCACAGAAATACTGCAGAAGGCGCTTCTGTGATATGTGTAGTGGGGAAGTGTTGGAGAAAATATTTGGTGACTTTTCTGTGAGAAAGAGAGTTTTAAGAGGGTATTTTTCCTCTTTAGCTTGGTTGCTCCAGCAGCATTTCTGGGCACAACTGCTCATGGGGTATCCCTTTTAAGCCTTTTGTTTCTGTCCATGGGGTTTTCTTGGCAAAGATACTGGAGTGGCTTGCCAGTTCCTGCTCCAGGTGGATCGCATTTAGTCCGAACTCTCCACTATGACCTGTCTGTCTTGGGTGTCTCTGCACGGGCATAGCCCATAGCTTCTCTGAATTACTCAAGCCCCTTAGCCATGACAAGGCAGCAATCCGTGAAAGGAAAAGGAGAAGGGGGACAACAGAGGACAAGATGGTTGGACAGTGGCACCGAAGCTACCAGCATGAATTTGACCAAACTCCGGGAGGCAGTGGAAGACAAGAGGGCCTGGCATGCTCTGCTCCATGGGGTGACGAAGAGTCGGACACGACTTAATGCCTAAAATAAAATAAATAAATAAACAATAAATCCTTTTTAGACACTTGGCCACTTCATATTTAAGTAGAAATAACAACAACAACAACAACAACAACAACAACAACAACAACAACAACAATAACAATAACAATAATAATAATAATAATAATAATAATAATAATAATAATAATAATAATAATAATAATAATAATAATAATAATAATAATAATAATAATAATCTGCCATTCAATCAATTCTGACTTATGACAACCCTTTCATGTGTCACCATTAACTTGAAGG
The DNA here is from genome assembly GCF_051106095.1 of Pogona vitticeps. Taxonomy (NCBI): domain Eukaryota; kingdom Metazoa; phylum Chordata; class Lepidosauria; order Squamata; family Agamidae; genus Pogona; species Pogona vitticeps. Next base: position 19,631,283 of record NC_135784.1, read on the forward strand.
CACAAGATTATTATGATCAACGTTGTCCAGGCTTTCTGTGCTGATTTTCTACATTTACATTGTTGTTTGTTTTTAATGCTTTGTTTTGCTTTATTTTTTTAACTTTATAAAAAATGTTTATTAAAATAAATTTTTTTAAGATTGATATTTATGACCTAAATCAGTGGTTCTTAACGTGGGCGATAATGCCCCCCAGGGGGCGATTTCATTTTTCAGGGGGGTGGTAGAACGAAAAGGGGCGGCGTGGGGGCACTGGAGCAGAAGGGGGGCGGTAGGGGGGCGCTGGAGCAAGCCGAACCTCTGAAGACGGCTGCAACCTTTTTACAGTGTGCATGAATATATATTTTCCTCCAATTTTAATTTAGTTTCAGAGTTTTCGTCTTGAAATTTTTAGTTCCTGCATTGCAGTTTGTTTTATGCCCTTTTTATATTTCTTTTTGCATCTTAAAATTCACTTGCAACTAAATCATAAAATGTTACCTTTTGGGGGCATTTCATTTTCTTGCAATTGAATTTTGTTTTCAGGGGGGTTATTGGATTTAAGTGTAATAAACAAACAAACAAACAAACAAACAAACAAACAAATAAATAAATAAATAAATAAATAAATAAATAAATAAATAAATAAATAAATAAATAAATAAATAAATAAATAAATAAATAAAAGATATCATCACCGCAGGGAGGGGGGCGATGATAACTTCCTCAATGGCTCAAGGGGGCGTTTCTTTCAAAAAGGTTAAGAACCACTGACCTAAATGGCTTTCAGTGTTGGCATAATAATAGGTATGGTAAATATTTTGAATAAAACAAACAGCTTTGTGGAAGCCAGGCCATTCTGTTTTTTTTCTTTCAGTCTTGTGTCTTTTCCCTCGCCATGTTTTGTAGATCTGTGTGGACGAAAGACAGTTGAAACAATTGGTCTCAAGAACAGCCAAAGCTGCTGACTTACAGAGTTGATGAAACTGGGCGAGGTGGATCAATGGTTACGCTCAGAACAACTGTTCCTAGAGTTTAGCTGCTAAATCAGTAGCAACTACTTGGTCTTCAGTAGGGAGAGGGACTTGAGAGGTGTTCTCTCATTAACAAGCAAGCAGAGGGGTTGCAGTAAACTGGCAAATGACTTGCCAAGGTCTTCTGCATTCTTGCTGAGGACTAGCACCATAGGAAGTTGTCTTAATAATATTGTTTACTGTCAAGTTAATTCTGACTTACAATGGATATAAAAAGTTTACACACCCCTGTTAAAATGTCAAGAGCAGTGGTTCTTAACCTTTTTGAAAGAAACGCCCCCTTGAGCCATTGAGGAAGTTATCATCGCCCCCCCCTCCCTGCGGTGATGATATTTATTTATTTATTTATTTATTTATTTATTTATTTATTTATTTATTTATTTATTTATTTATTTATTTATTTATTTATTTAAGACACTTAAATCCAATGACACCTGAAAACAAAATTCAATTCCAAGAAAATGAAATGCCCCCAAAAAGTAACATTTAATGATTAATTGCAAGCGAATTTTAAGACAGAAAAAGAAATATTAAAAAGCATAAAAACAAACCGCAATACAGGAACTAAAAATTTCAAGACGAAAACTCTGAAACTAAATTAAGATTGGAGGAAAATATATATTCATGCACATTGTAAAAAGGTTGCAGCCATCTTCACAGGTTTGGCTTGCTCCAGCGCCCCCCTACCGCCCCCTTTCTGCTCCAGCGCCCCCCTGCCGCCCCTTTTCATTCTACTGCCCCCCTGAAAAATGAAATCGCCCCCTGGGGGGCATTATCGCCCACGTTAAGAACCACTGGTCAAGAGTATCTGAGGTAAAAAAAATGAGACAAAGATAAATCATTTCAGAATTTTTTCCATCTTTAATGAGACCTATGAGCTGTACAACTCAGTTGAACAACAAACTGAAGTCTTTTAGGTGAAGTAAAAATAAAAAAACTTTAATAATATGGTTGCATCTGTGTGCACACCCTTAAACTAATATTTTGTCGAAGTGCCTTTTGATTTTATTACAACACTCAGCCTTTTTGGGTTTGAGTCTATCAGTATGGCACATCTTGACTTGGCAATATTTGCCCACTCTTCTTTGCAAAAACTCAGATTGCAAGGGCATCTCCTGTGGACAGCCCTCTTCAGATCACCCCACAGATATTCAATCGGATTCAGATCTGGGCTCTGGCTGGGCCATTCCAAAACGTTAATCATCTTCTGGTAAAGCCATTCCTTTGTTGATTTGGATGTATGCTTTGGGTCGTTGTCATGCTGAAAGATGAAGTTCCTCCTCATGTTCAGATTTCTAGCAGAAGCCTGAAAGTTTGGTGCCAATATTGACTGATATTTGGAATTATTCAAAATTCCCTCTAGCTTGACTAAGGTCCCTGTCCCAGTTGAAGGAAAACAGCCCCAAAGCATGATGCTGCCACCACCACGCTTCACTGTGGGTGATGCGCAGTGTTGTTTTTGCGCCAAACATCTCTTAGAATTAGGGTCGTAAAGTTCAACCTTAGTTTCATCAGACCATAACACCATAGCACTTTCCCTCATGTGTTGCCAAATTTAGCCGGCCTTGGATGTTTTTCTATGTAAGAAAAGGGCTCCATCTTGCCCCTCTACCCCATAGCCCAGACATAGGAAGAATACGAGAGATTGTTGTCATGTCCCACACATCCAGTACCTGCCAGATATTCCTGCAGCTCCTTTAACGTTGCTGTAGGTCTCTTGGCAGCCTCCCTGATCGATTTTCTTCTAGTCTTTTCATCACTTTTGCTGGGACGTTCAGTTCTTGGTAATGTCACTGTTGTGCCATATTTTCTCCACTTGATGATAGCTGTGTTCCATGGTATATCTAATGCCTCAGAAATTCTTTTGCACCCTTCTCCTGACTGATACCTTTTTAACAACGAGATCCCTCTGATGCTTTGGAAGCTCTCTGTGGACCATGGGTTCTGTGTAGGATGCAAGACGTCAGGAAAGACCTACTAGCACAGCTGATTTTTTTATTTGGGATTCCTGTGAGGCACTTTAAAGGATGGTAGGGGTGTACCGACTCCTACTTAACATGAGTTTGAATGGGATTATTTACTACTGAACACAGCTACATCCCCAGTTATAAAAGGGTGTGCACACAGAGGCAACCATATTATTTCTTTTTTTTTTGTATCTTCAACTAATCCCAGCGAGGATGGCTTCATCTCTATCTGGGGTCTCAGCTTTGACCCTTCCCCCTTGGGCAGTGGTCAGGGAACGGGTAAATTACCCCAAAATGGGGTAAAAATGAAAATCCTGGGGGTAATGGGGACGTGACCCTAACCCCTTCCCTCCTCCTCTTCTGCCTGGAAGGGGGGGGGGTCCTTGTCAGCCCAATCGCTCCCTTCTCAGGCCGGGCTGCAACCGAACCACAGCAGATGAGGGCCGGCGATAGGCCCCGATGGAGGGCAAGGCCGGGGCGAGTGGCTGGAGCGTCCCAGCCAGGAGGAGCCTCTTGCCCTCAGCGTGCCAGCTGTCACGGCCCTTCAATGGCGAGGCCCACGGCCGCCCCAGCGAGCAGCTACCAGAGCCGGTGCCTGGAGCAGGAGGCGGCGTTGGGTGCTCCCGGAGGGTGGGCCACCCGCTGCTCTTTGATGGCTGCCCAGGAGCCACCCGCCGGCAGAAAAAGGGAGCCGCCCCCACGGGGCCAAGGACTGAGCGCAACCCCGTCAGGTGGTGGAGGAGGAGGAGGAGGCCTGGGCACGGGAGGCGAGGGTTCGGCGACGGTGCTTGACTGGCCGCGTGTGACCAATATCCTTCCTTTCAAATCAAGGGGGGTAATGTCGGCATATATAAATTTTTTAGGTGGTAAAAGGTAAAAACGTTCCCTGACCCCTGCTTGGGTCACCTGCACTTATGACTTTCTTCTTGGCTTCTCACGACCATGTAAAGGTGTGTATCCAGGAGGAAGGGAGGCTTGTGCCACCTGCAGGTAGAAATCCATCTGGAGGGCTGCTGTTGCTCACTTGGGCCTGGGAGGTCCACATTTCAGAGGCTACACAGAGCCACAAACCCCACGGGTTGACATTGTGCCACTAGCTCTCTTTGAGCCTGACTTACCTCACAGGCTTCTTGTGAAACTATAAGTGAGGGCAGAAGGAGAGCAAGACACAATGCCCCGAGCAAAGGGGTGTGGGGTGACAGGTGAAACCTAGCTGATGACTATTTTCTCTAGGGTTTGGGTCTCCTCTCAAGGAAGCCAGGCTCAGGTCCTCATCCAAGTTGCCTCCCCATGTTCCATCCTTCGCTGGCCCTTCCTACAATTTCTCTCACTGTCGTGTGTGTTTGTTTGTTCCTTCCTCCCCACCTTACTTTTTGAGGGAATGACAGCTTTTGGGGTATTCCGAGAGTTGTAGTTGAATAGGAGTTCAACAGAAGTCACGTTACCCAGATCCTCCTTGCCTTATGCCTCTTATCTGTACAAAATGGCTTCTGTACCTTTCAGTTTCATCAGTTCCTTACATCTCCTACCCATGCTTCGAAGTCCTGCATGTAACAATCCACCAACTGAGACAACATTTTTGTTTATTTTATTAATTGCGCTGCAACCTGCAACTATCGTAAGGGTAAGAATTTTTTAGGGCTCCACAAGACTCCTGGTATGCAGGGGTGGAACCACACTAACTTGTTGCTGCATGACCAAGAGTTCAGTTATACTTTCAAAATTAACAGGTTCACCCTAGCACACATGTTTATGGATAATAAGCCATTTCCCCCCAATCATAGGGTGATCTCTAGAAATTCAGGAATTTAGACATATACATGTGAGAGTCAGTGTGGCTGGTGGATCAAGTGGAGGTGTAGGACTCAGGAGATGTGGGTTCAAACCTCTGCTTAGCTGTGGGAGTTTGGTCGTGGTAAAACCTCATCTTGAACATTATCGTTTCCCTTTTCTCCTCTCCTAGTGTTTGCCCCATCTTGTTTAATGTTTTTCCCTTTATTTAAAATTGTTTTACTTATATTGTTATACATCTGTTGTAAGCCGCCTAGAGTGGTCCTGAGGGACTAGATAGGCGAGATATAAATAAAATAAATAAAAATAAATAAAAATATCATAGGAATCAGAAATCCTATGAGATTCACTACAAGTTGGATGTGACTTGACAGCATATAACAAGGCCCTTAAGAGTTTGGGACCTTGTTATCTGGTGGAGCGCCTCCCTTTAAGATCTTCTGCCTGTGCCACCCTTTCCTGCAGATGGTCACCCTGAAGAAGCCCCAGAAAACTGCCACTAGGAACTGGGTCTTCTCGGTGGTGGCTGTGACATTGTAGAACACCCTGCCAGTGGATGTGCTCCAGGCTCCTTCTATTCCAGCCTTCTGAAAATTGGTAAAAACAGAGCTTTTATAGAAAGTCCTTTTGCAAAATCCTCCCCCAGAGATAGGGAGAGAGACTCTTAAGCTATTTTGTTTATTTCTTATTTTGCTGCTGTGGCCAGAGAAGTGGGGATTGTTTTGCCTTTTGGCAGGATGGTGGTTTGATTGTTTCTCTGTTTCACAAACCACCCAAAGTAGGGGCTTTGCCACTAGATGAGCAGTATATAAATGCAAGGAATCAATCAATCAAATATCCTTTTACTTTTTTATCTTGAGATTATGCCCCTGGTAGCTTTGTATTACTTGATTGTCTTTTTTAAAAAATAATTTTAGCCTTGTTGTGTTCTTAATATGTTGCAAAACCGCCTGGAATAGTATGTTGTACTTATGGGTTGGGTGCAGGATATAAATTAAAGAAAAATATAAAATATAAAATGAAAATAAATAAATAAACAGGTACTGTGACTCAGACCCTTCATGGTTTTTTTTTCATGATTCGATAAAGGCATGACTCAAAGTGGAATTTTTCTTTTTATGCAAGGATCACAAGACTACTTCTGATTTGAAGATGCTCCTATTTCCCTGGGACCATTTATTTATTTTTAATTTAAAACATTTATATCTGAAAGTAGTTGCTCTGCTGGCTTTTGGATTCATCTGAAAGTTGTAGTGCAAGAAAGTAACTTTCCCATGCTCCAAATGTATGTGGCACACACACAAAACATACATTCTTTCAAGATAAGAGAAACCCATCAACATTCCAATCAATCTACAGTTTCTTCTAAGAACTACACTCCTTTGATTGCAGCCACAATTCTGTCTCCACTGCCGTTAATAACTGATAAATGTAATGACAATACAACGGGGGGGGGGTACAATAGCACAAATGTGTCAATAAAACCACACTCTTATGAAATGACATGGTCTCAGCGTGATCCCGTGCACATGGCTACTGTAGGTGTGCCAGAGGAAATGCCTTGCTGTAATCCATGTGGTACAGTACGATCCCCCCCATATCTGCGGGATCAGTATCCACTGATTCACTTATTCACAGTCGGAAAACATTAAAAATATTAAAGCTTCCCGGAAATACAATTGTTAGTGGACTGTAGCTCCAGAAGCACAGGAACAACCATTGCTTTAGACACATCAAACTAAAGCCTTTTTAAAAGAAAGTGTCTTGTCTTGAACAATTCAAGTCAATGATGGAGAAAAGATAGAAGCCTTGCACACATTTCTCTGTCCCGACCCTTTTCAGTCCTGATTCAGATTTCCGTAGCTGGAGTGTGACGGGAACCCTTACCAAGCTTACCTAGTAACAACAGCAACAAGGTGATTGGCTGGAAGAATGGAGGAGGAGAGTCAATTAGGAAGAGCCTGCAGGATATAAAAGGGAAATCAGAAGAAAGAGGGAGAGAGTTTAATTGTATAATGAGGAGAAGAGTCATGTTTAAGAGTGGGTTATAACTTGAGAGAAATTGAGAGGACGGTTGGATGTATGAATGCTAGTGAGCAAGTCAAGATGACCTTAAACTGAACTCTGTTTAGATTCACCAGTTGTTATTTATTTATTTATCATTTATTTATTTAACTTATATGCTGTCCACACTACCTGAAGGTCTCTGGAGGTTATGTTTCAATAAAATCATATTTTTATCTTTCAAACTTTAAACCGCTTGGACTCCTATGTTTTAGGCTGAAGGCAAGCCTACTGAAAATAAGGGCATTTTAAATGTGAGGTCAGTGAGTTAAATACCTGGCTGTGGAGCCAGAGGTTGTGAGTTTGATTGCCCCAAATATATCTTAGAAAAGCCAGCTTGTGTAGCCTTGGGAAAGCTGCACAGTTCTAGGATGCCCCCAGAAGGAGGGAAGGGTGCATTTGCTGCCTATAAAATCCTGAATCAGAATGACCATAAATCAGAATGGACTTTCCAGCACACAATTAAAATTAGTATAGTTGTACATACATAGTAAACGTGAAAGCTGGAAATTGAAGAAAGACAAGACTTAAAGGGAAAGACAATAACAGTAGGAAAAGCTGAAGGCAGCAGGAAAAGAGGCAGACCACATATGAGATGAATTGACTTCATAAAATAAGAGATCACCACTTGGAACTTGCAAGAGTTGAAGAAGCCTCTTAATGAGAAAACATTTTGGAGGTCTCTCATGGGGTTGCCAAAAGTCAGTGATGACTAGACAGTACATAACAACAATGAAAAGAGTTGTATCCGCGAAGGCTTTCACGGCCGGGAAAGAGCTGACCTGAGATTTAGAGACCTTTTCTGTAGAAACACACAAGAGACACAATGACAGCTATCATTATTCTGTCAGCAGCAAGAAAACCTTAATATAATTTTATAGGATATGTCGAGCTGCACTTCTTTGAAGTCTGTAATAATCCCTTAGAGAGTTTACTTTTAAAAAAAAAATCAACTATTTTTTACCATTATGTTAATTAATTAGAACAAGTCATTAAAAAACAAGAAGCAAAAAATGAGTCACAGATCTTACACAGGGAATTCCACAAAGGAAGGAATTAACTTCCAAGCCTTGAAAATGGATGATCTATGGGGCAAGGGCCTTAAGAATATGGGGAAGATACTAAGAGTGGTTCGCCTCCTGTGTGAATTCTCTGATGTCGAATAAGGTTTGTGCTCTGACTGAAGCTCTTTCCACAGGCCAAACATTTATAAGGTTTCTGCCCCGTGTGAATCCTTTGATGCTTAACGAGGCCCGACTGGTCGCAAAAGGTCTTGTGACAGTCTGAGCATTTATATGGCCGTTCCCCTGTGTGGATTCTTTGGTGCGAGGTCAGGTGGGTGCTCTGGCTGAAGCTCTTTCCGCATTCCAAGCATTTATACGGCCTTTCCCCCGTGTGGATTGTCTTGTGGTTAATCAGACCCGACTGATTGCAGAAGCTTTTACCACACTCGGAGCACGTGTAGGGTTTCTCCCCGGTGTGGATCCTCTGGTGGGATGTGAAGCTCGTGCTGTGGCGGAAACTCTTCCCGCACTCCGAGCACTTGTACGGCTTCTCGCCCGTGTGGATTCTCTGATGTTGGACGAGGCTCGTGCTCTGATTGAAGCTCTTGCTGCAGTTTGGGCAACTGTAAGGCCTTTCTCCTGTATGTATTCTTTGATGGGAAGTCAGGTGGGTGCTCTGACTGAAACTCTTTCCACATTCCAGGCATTTATACGGTTTCACCCCTGACTGCAGCCCTGGACACTTGGGCACGCTTCCATGCTGATTAAAGCTCTCTTCGAACTTTAATATTTTGTTGGGTTTCTCTGCGGTGTGGATTCTCCAATGGGCACTAAGGAATTTGCTCCTTCCCTTTTCTGTCTGCTCTTCCTGTATTATGATCTCGTGGAACTCGCCGACTGGGGGAGGAGATGCATGATCACTCCCCTTCCTGAGCTGGATCCCTTCTTGTCTCTCTGATCCATCCTGACTCCTTAGGTGCCACTTTGACGCCTTGTGATTTCTTGTTTCTAATGACATCCGTCCGTTCTCACTTTCCCACACATCACCATCTGCAATAAAGAGAGAAAGGTAAAATTTCCCCCTTTGCACTTATACCCCGTCATTCCATGAAAAACAGTGGTTCCCAAGCTTGGGTCCCCAGATGTTCTTGGACTACAACTCCCAGAAATCCTGGCCAGCACAGCTAGTGGCGAAGGCTTCTGGGAGTTTTAGTACACCACTATCTGGGGACTAATGATGCACACAACTCCATAGTTTGGTGGTTTGTGCCAGTTCATTTTTTGGCTGAGCTTTTTAAAAACTTAAAAATGTTAAAAGCAGAACATTTTAAAAAGCTTCTCTGCCCTGCCTCCTCTGGGCGCTGCCCTCTGAGTGGGCACCCACCAGCGGAGGCAGGGCTGGGAAGGGCCGAACACCTTTTTGGCCAAAAGCAAACTAGCATGAACTGGCAGTTCGTGCCCATTTCTACTGGGGACTCAAGGCTGGGAACCACTGCATTAAAATATGTGCTCAAGGAGGCTTATACAGTTTCAAAAAGAAATAAAAACAGATAAAAGCAACATTTAGCTAAAACAGTAATCCAATAAAATCAAAAGAAGCTAACAAAAAATACAGACCATATATACTTAATGCCTTCTTAGGTAGAAAATACCATTAAAAGGTAAAGGTTCCCCTTGACCATTTTTGTCCAGTCGGGTTCGACTCTAGGGGGCGGTGCTCATCCCCGTTTCCAAGCCATAGAGCCAGCGTTTTGTCCGAAGACAATCTTCCGTGGTCACATGGCCAGTGCGACTTAGACACGGAACGCTGTTACCTTCCCACCGAGGTAGTCCCTATTTATCTGCTCGCATTTGCATGCTTTCGAACCGCTAGGTTGGCGGGAACTGGGACAAGCGACAGGCGCTCACTCCATCGCATGGATTTGATCTTACAGCTGAAGATCTACAGACCTTACAGCACAGAGGCTTCTGCGGTTTAACCCGCAGCACCACCACATTAAAAGACCCTGGGCTAAATCAGGTACTCAGTCCAAACTAGAGTAGATCTATTAAATCAATGAGATTAACTAAGAGTTAATTAAGGGTTGCATTGCACTATGGGGCAGTATATAAATTGAAATAATAAACAAACTAACTACATTCCTCTTAATTCAGTGGATCTACTGTAAGTGGGATTTACAACTGGAATTAGGTTACATTCTCTAGGGGTCAAAACATTCTACTAAACCTACCCAACCAACAAGTTAATAAATCATGAATGCAAATACACAGAGACAGAAAGAGGGGGTGCAAAAATGGCCATGGTGCCCCCATCCTTTTCAGGCAGGCTTTTAACAATCATGACTGAATCCCTAAATGCTGTTTTTTAGTTAAGATGGTTTTACATGTTTTAATCATTCAAAGGTATTTTAATCAGGTTTATCGTTTAATTGTTGTTTTTAATGTATATCTTATTGTGTTTTTAGTTTTATTATTTTATACTATGAGCCACCTTGACTCACCCTTATTAGGAGAAATGTGGTCTATAAATAAGACTAATTAATTAATTAATTAATTAATTAATTAATTAATTAATTAATTAATTAAGTAAGTAAGTAAGTAAGTAAGTAAGTAAGTAAGTAAGTAAGTAAGTAAGTAAAATAGGGCTCCCCTTGCATTGGGCAGAAATTACTATCAGCTCTTCAATCTGGGGGCGAGGGGAAAGCCAGGGAAGGCAAAGAAAAATAACACACATAACATAGGCTATTAAGGGGATATTTGTTTGTTTGTTTAATTTAATTTAATTTAATTTAGCTTATATTGGTTTATATTCTTCAGTCTGCCCTGGCCTCAGTGTTTAATCTCTACTATCTGTCTCATTTAAAAAAAAAGACCAAATACCAGAATAAATTCGCCTGGCGCCGACACTGATGATATTTCGGCGCCAGGTCAAAACCTTCCTGTTCCAGAAGGCTTTTAATTGAAATAACATTAACTGTGGGTCTTAATGATGGCAATTTTAATTGTATTTTAATCGTATTTTAATTGTATTTTAATCATTTTATTTTATTGCATTGAATTTTAATTGTTGTAAGCCGCCCAGAGACCTTTGGGTAGAGTGGGCGGCATATAAATTAAATAAATAAATAAATAAATAAATAAATAAATAAATAAATAAATAAATAAATAAATAAATAAATAAATAAATAAATAAATAAATAAATAAAGTGGGCCTTAGAAAGCCTGGCTAACAACAAGGCCAGTGGAGGTGATGGCATTCCAGTTGAACTATTTAAAATCTTGAAAGATGATGCTGTTAAGGTGCTACATTCAATATGCCAGCAAGTTTGGAAAACTCTACAGTGGCCAGAGGATTGGAAAAGATTAGTCTACATCCCAATCCCAAAGAAAGGCAGTGCCAAAGAATGCTCCAACTACCGTACAATTGCACTCATTTCGCACGCTAGCAAGGTTATGCTCAAAATCCTCCAAGGTAGGCTTCAGCAGTATGTGGACCGAGAACTCCCAGAAGTACAAGCTGGATTCCGAAGAGGCAGAGGAACTCGAGACCAAATTGCTAACTTGCGCTGGATTATGGAGAAAGCCAGAGAGTTCCAGAAAAATATCTACTTCTGCTTCATTGACTATGCGAAAGCCTTTGATTGTGTGGACCACAGCAAACTATGGCAAGTTCTTAAAGAAATGGGAGTGCCTGACCACTTTATCTGTCTCCTGAGAAACCTATATGTGGGACAGGAAGCAACAGTTAGAACTGGTCATGGAACAACTGAGTGGTTCAAAATTGGGAAAGGAGTACGGCAAGGCTGTATATTGTCCCCCAGCTTATTTAACTTATATGCAGAATACATCATGCGGAAGGCTGGACTGGAAGAAACCCAAGCCGGAATTAAGATTGCCGGAAGAAATATCAACAACCTCCGATATGCAGATGATACCACTCTGATGGCAGAAAGTGAGGAGGAATTAAAGAACCTTGTAATGAGAGTGAAAGAGGAGAGTGCAAAAAACGGTCTGAAACTCAACATCAAAAAAACTAAGATCATGGCCACTGGTCCCATCACCTCCTGGGAAATAGAAGGGGAAGATATGGAGGCAGTGTCAAATTTTATCTTCCTGGGCTCCATGATCACTGCAGATGGAGACAGCAGCCCTGAAATTAAAAGGCGCCTTCTTCTTGGGAGGAAAGCGATGACAAATCTTGACAGCATCTTGAAAAGCAGAGACATCACCTTGCCAACAAAAGTCCGAATAGTCAAAGCTATGGTTTTTCCTGTCGTGATGTATGGAAGTGAGAGCTGGACCATAAAGAAAGCAGACCGCCGAAGAATTGATGCCTTTGAATTGTGGTGCTGGAGGAGGCTCTTGAGAATCCCCTGGACTGCAAGGAGAACAAACCTATCAGTTCTAAAGGAAATCAACCCTGAATGCTCACTTGAAGGACAGATCCTGAAGCTGAGGCTCCAGTACTTTGGCCATCTCATGAGAAGAAAAGAGTCCTTGGAAAAAACCTTGATGTTAGGAAGGTGTGACGGCAAGAGGAGAAGGGGACGACCGAGGATGAGATGGCTGGACAGTGTCTGCGAAGCAACCAACATGAACCTGACACAACTCCGGGAGGCAGTAGAAGACAGGAGGGCCTGGCGTGCTCTGGTCCATGGGGTCACGAAGAGTCGGACACGACTAAACGACTAAACACACACACAAATAAATAAATAAATAAATAAATAAATAAATAAATAAATAAATAAATAAATAAATAAATAAATATTCGAAAGTTATTGGAAAGAACTGCGAATCAGAACAAATAATATTCAGGATATTCAGGAATGAGTGAAAAAAGAATGACAAGGAGCATAAAAAAATTACACTCAAAAATGTTCTTTAGAAGTAAGTACGATTCCCACTCAAAACTGGTACTGTACTCATGACGCACATACATGGACACAGACTTAAATAAACAAACAAAATATAAATTCATGGATGCTGTTCTCATTCATCACGCTACATCATATAATGTGAGTTTTACCTGCTCATTATCTCCCAAAGCAACAAATTACAAGTAACTGCGATACTCACCAGTAGAGCTGTGTATAATTTAGTCATGCTGCCTGGGAGATGTAGTAGAAAACCACCAGCCTGGACAGCTCCACTTGCAAATAATTATGGAAGTAATTTATCAGCTGATATCTAGTAGTGAGCCACAAATGAAGTAGGCCCATTAAATCATTGGAACTTACACAGTTGACCCCCCAAATCCCTGCTGATTCAATGGGCCTACTCTGGCTTCAAATAACTGCTGGACTTCAGCCACGACGTGACTAAGTAGCTAATTTCATTGCACATTTTACTTACAGACTCCATTTCACATACTGTAATGGGTGACAAATCTATACTGCAGCTTGTAAACTAATTTCTTACGATAAGCTGGGACTGTGCATGCACTGGATGGCTGAAGCAGAAAAGATCCATCGCCTCACCTAGCAGGACGACATCATCTTCTCGCTTGGTTTCTACGCCGAGCTGCCTTGGTTCCATCTCAAACAGAGCCGGGCCAACCTCACAGGAAGTGGTCACCTCCGAATCAAACAGCGCCTGCAGTGGGCACAGAAGAATCTGTTCAGAAGCCAAGCGACAAATGGGGGTCCCTCCCCAGCTTTATTTATTTATTTATTTATTTATTTATTTATTTATTTATTTATTTATTTATTTATTTAAAACTATTTTTACGCCACCTTTCTCCTTAAAAAGGACCTAAGACTGCTTACATTACAATATTTAAAGCTAACAACCATTAGTACACAAATTGCAGAAGGACAGCAAGGATGGGGCCATTTTGGTACCTTAAGAACTATACAAATGTGAGGCCTGTAACAAAATGTTGCAGTGCAGAACGCTCCCCTTCAGGATGCCAGTCTGATAAAGCCCTCTGAATGAAAACTATTTCATCCCATTCCCTTTCTGACCCATTTTTTTCCTTGACTGTTAAATTCTTCTAGACTTGATCATTATGAAGTTGTTTTTATGGCTTTCCTTTTTAACATTTTTTTCCTAAACATTTTTTTTTTCATTTCTGCAGTTCATGGGGTTGATCCAGGCATCTCTGCTTTGCATGGATGATGCTGTTCTGGACATACAAGGATCAAGGCGGCTAGAGGCCCTGATGCCAGTGGGGGTTGGAAAATCTGCTCTGTGTTTTAGTCTGAACTTTAAAGAAGTTATTAAATGTGCTGAACCTGTTTTGGGGGATAAGATGCTGTACCCTGAATGACTTCTGCAAAGTTCCAAGTAAAACCTGGAGCAGATTTACCGCCTCACTGACCCAAACTTTGGACTAAAATCTGGAGCCACCCACTTCTACTGAAAAGGATCTATGAATTCTCTCTTAGTATATACAGACAGACATCCTTAATGGGATACATAAGTCCCATAATCTGTGACCAATGGCTGTGACTGATGGGAACGGTAGTCTTTTTTCAGCTTCTCATTTTTGTGTTCTGTTAGATATATTTTTTATTGAATGTGTTTTACTGGATGGGTTTAATGTTCTAAATTGTTCCTACGACATGTTTTCCCCATGTTCTTTATCATTAATTGCCTTAAGTGGTATTTATTGTATAGTGAAAAGGCAGAAAAATATTTTTCACAAATAATTAAATAAGCAGCATGCTTAGAACTTGCTTTGTCACAGAAAAAAAAAAATCTGAGGCAGTTTTGCTTCTTGGCTTTAACTGTAGTGCACATCTAGCCTCAACAGAAGGAAGCATTAATGAAGCTTTATCTTAAACTGAGCCTCCCCCCTCCATTGCCCCAAGGGGTTAGGGACCTGTTTTTCTTCCCTTGCCTTTTCAATAAGTCTACTTTTAGGTTGCTCCTCTCAGACACATATCTTTGCTCTGAGATCGCTGCCAGTCTGTACATCTCCCATGGAGATTTCCATAATGGCTGCCACCAGACACACAGAGGCTTTCCAGAAGCCTCTGTAACAAAGTTTAGGTTCTTTCCTCCTGCTCTGTCCATGAATCAATTTTCTCAGCCCATATACGCTTTTGCCTCATTATCATTTTCTAGGCGTCTGTTCATCACTCACCGGTAGTCCTCACGGTACGCCTACTTCTACTATAAATGTGCCAAATAATCTGTTGCCCATAGAACGCTTCTCCCTGCCTACATCTTTGTCCCCTAGAATACATATCTCGAATCTATCTATGTCCTGTGTAGGACATTTCTCCGCAGGCATGAAGCCACCCAGTGGGGAATTCAACATAAAGACAGATGCCAAGGTCACATATATTTAGAGAAAATTGAGAAAATTATTTTTAGGGACTACAGTGGTGCCCCACATAGCGAGCGATTCGTTTAACGACGAATCCGCATAGCGATGTGTTTTTTGCGATCGCTGTTTTAAATGGTAAAACATCACTTTGCGATGATAGGTAAGCGTTTCGCTTACCGATTTTCGCATTGCGATGTTTTTTCTAACAGCTGGTCGGCGGTTCCAAAATGGCTACCGGGTAAATAATGGCGGCCGCATGGAGGATCTTCACATAATGGTGAGTTTTTTTACCCATAGGAACACATTAAGAGTGGTCTTAACCAACCAGATAGGCGGGATATAAAATAAATAAATAAATAAATAAATAAATAAATAAATAAATAAATAAATAAACAAACAAACAAACAAACAAACAAACAAACAAACATGTTTTAATGCGTTCCTATGGGCTTTTTTGGACCGCATAGCTATGAATCCGTATAGTGACAATTTTTCCGGAACGGATTATCGTCGCTATGCGGCACACCACTGTACTAGATTCTTCCACCCAGTTACTTTTCCTTCTACCTAAGTAACTTTTTAAAGCTCTAGTCCTGTAAATCCAGAGGCCTGATTATCACAGGGATATGACCTCACCTGATGTTCACTGAGGTCTTCAACCTCTCGCTGCCGCTGCTGCCGCCGCCGCTGCTGCAGGAAATCTTCGGCGAGGGCCACGGCCTGAGTGCACGTCTCTGGGCCACTGTCCCAAACCCAGCTCTGGATCTCCGGGGGTAAGATGGTCAGGAACTGCTCCAGGATGAGCAGCTCCAAGATCTGCTCCTTGCTGTGCCTCTCCACTTTCAGCCACCCCTGGCAAAGCTCCTGGAGATGGTTATAAGCCCCAGCTGGACCTTCTGCCTCCTGGTAGCAAAAACGCCGGAAGTGTTGGCGATGTTTCTCCCGCCGGAGGGCATCCCCTCGCAAGATGGCGGCTTTCACCTTCCTGTAATCCACCCGATCCAGGGCTGGAATTCTCTCAAACGCCTGTCTGGCTTCCCCTCGGAGGGCTGGGAAGAGCCGGGCCACCCAGTCTTCCTCAGGCCACTGGCAGGCCTCGGCCACTTGCTCGAAGGAAGCCAGAAAGGCCTGAGCATCATCCCACGGCGTGGGCTCCTCTAGCGGCTGTAGGGCTTCCAGGCTTGAGGGAGGAGACTCCACGGTCTTCAAGAACTCCTGCCACTTGGCTTCCCAGCCGTGGGCCAGACCCGCTTCTGATTCCTCCTTGACTGGAGGTGGGATTGCTTTCTGGTGGGCTCCCCCAGGATTCACGCCAGAACACAGGGCTTCCAGAGATTCCCTGCCTCCCTCCCAATTTGCCTTGGGTGAGGGCCCTACAGCTTTCTGGAAGCCATGAGAAGCTTGCCCTGGGCTTCCCAGCATCTCCCCTTGTCTATGAGGTTTGGGTTTTCGCTCTTCCATTTTCATCCTGAGGTAAACGTGAGCTATGAGAAAACAGAATGGCCCAGCATAAGGAGCTCCTGTCTGAAAAAAAGAGAGAATTAACACAGACAAACAATCCGTTGGTCATAAGAGTGGCTTGATAAGAGTCCCGTCTTTTCCCTAGCATTATTGTTTTCTTTTCTTCCCCCAGTGAGCTTTGTCTTCTTGGGAAGTGCCCAACATGGGGCAGCCTCAGTTTTGTCATTTTTGCCTCCAAAGAGTGTTCATCTGGGGGTCCAACCCCACAGAAGAGTCATGCTGGTGGTTTCTTCTCTGGAATCTCCCCACCCCACAGTTGGCCTCTCCACATATGGGGCAGTTCGGACTTCCTCAGAATATTCCCATCTCCTCGGCTCTTAACATTTCACAAGAACCGTTATTTTATATTGGTTTTTTATTACATGTTTGTGAGCCGCCCAGAGTAGACTATGCCCAAATGGGCGGCATATAAGTTCAATCAATCAATCAATCAATTAATCAATCAATCAAATTCAAGAAGAGCAGAAAAATAATTGAATCGTAGAATGATGGGAGTTGGAAGGGGCGTAGAAAGCCATGGAGTGCGCACGCACGCACACACACACACACACACACACACAGAGGCTCAGTGCAGGAATGCAACGTCCCAGAGTTTCAGAGAGTTTGCCCTGGAAGTGAGTCGGGCAACAAAACAGGGAGTGAAACACCCATCCATCTGAGTCAGCACAGTCAGTGGCCAGGGATAATGGGAATCTAAGTCAAAACACACCTAACAAGGAGGGGCCGCACACTTCCACCCCAGATGTAAGCCATGTCACACAAGCATCTTCCTGGTTTTGACACCACTGTCTATTGTTGTACAATACGTGAGTGTAGAGGCTCCATTACTCCCTGAATGCAAAGGCTACAACCCCCCCCCCCACACACACCTTTCTCCAGAGATGATCTATATCCCTCTAATTTTGCCTGGTCTATTTTTTGGGTTGGGGGGGACCCTTCATTTCCCTTATTCCCTCCCCCCCCCCAAAAAAAAGCTGCCCTTCCATAAATCCCATCCTCTCCCCCAGCTGATTCCCTTCTTCCTTTTCTATTCACCTGCTTTGCAGGCCTTTCTTCTTCTTCTTCCGTCCCTCTCTCTTTCTGCAGTTGTGCACAAATTTCAAACCTTCTTCCTTTACGTGGGGGGGGAGGGAGAGGACTTGTAAGACATTATTTGCCCCCCCTTCTCTCTCTGTCCTCTCTAGGAAAGGAAACTCTGTGGGTTTAACCCCAGCGGAAACTTTGCAGGCTGAAGTGAAATGGCAACTCAGAAGCTCAAAAGAATAAGAGAGGGGAAGTTTTTTTTGTTTTTAATTAAAAGCATTTCTTATAGAAGTGACCAAGATATTTGGATCGTATTTCCAAACACCGTCTGGGTGTGAAAGAGGGACAGTATTGAAAACAACTGACCGGGGGGGGGGGGGAATTATACGTTTTAAATGTGGTGCTGGAGTCCATGCTTTGTGCATGTCCTAAACTGCCAGAAAGATAAATAGGTGGGTCCTAGATCAAATCAAGCCTGAACAATCTCTGGAGACAAAAAACGCTGAAGCTGAAGCGGTCCTACTTTGGGTCCATCCTGAGAAGGCAGGATTCTCTGGAAAAGGTAATCATGCTGGGAAAGGTGGAAGGCAACAGGAAAAGAGGAGGACCAAATATAGGAGATGGACTGACTCCCTAAAGAAACCACAGGCTTGAGTTTGCAAGAACTGAGCAGGGCTGTGGAGGAGACAGAAGAGTCTGGAGACCACACGTTGCTTTTGAATGAGTTTTTACTGTTGATTTTATTTAAATAAAATTACTAAAACAATACTAAAAACACATTCAAAACACAGATGGTGTCGCATTTTGCAACTCTGGCTCTGTGCACATAAATTTTACATGCTAACAAGTCGCCTTCAGTTTAGGGTAACTCCAGGAAGGAGAGACCGCTAGATTAAGGCTTGTAATCAGTAGCCATCCCAAGTCAGGTGTTACCAACTGAAAGCTGTGGAGTCAATCTTTCTCACATTTGATCTTCCCCTCTTCCTGTTGTCTCCCATTTTTCAAATTATTTTTATTTTTTTCCAGTGACATCCCGTGATGCGCCCAAATCATAACAACCAGAGCAAAATTTTATTTATTGTCATTTGTATATCTTTCTCCTGATAAGGGCAGCCCTCAGAACCTCAGAAAGGAAGTGACAGGGTGGAGGAATAAGATACATCCATGAGTGTAATTTAAATGATCCAAGTTGTGCAGAAAACAGGATCCCCCCCCCCCCCAGTTTCACTGGTAGGATGGACAATGTAGAAGAGGCCAATTCCTTGCCTTGCGGAATTTACAAGTAGAATATAACAAGTTGTGAACAAGTTCAGCGACACACCTACCTGAGTTTGAGACACATTAAAGCATGCCACCTGGAATCACAAACATTATGTAATATCTGACACAACTTTTATGGATGATTTGGTTCCCTTTTTCATCCCCAAGTTTTCTACCATCTCCACTGGCTCAAAAGATCCGGTGAAACTCAAAAGCTTGGTTCATCGTTTTTAAGGGATTCAGCAAAGGCACAGACTAGGCTGGAGTGTTGTTTGGAATGTGAGGATCTCTAATTATAATAATTTTAGAACTGCAGAGCTGAAAAGTACCCTAAGGATCAGCTAGTCAGCAGATGATTGGCAATATTCACTTCCTTGTCAATGATCCTCCTAGACAGGACTCAGCCACTCCTGGACAGCCCTTCTCCAATTTCAGGTTCTCCTAAGATATGTCTCATGCATCAAATGTGTGCAATCCTTGTGAATCTGGATACTGGTTTTGCCAAACATACTTGCTTTTAGAGCATGCAATCTGGCTCTTAGACAAAGGGGCCCGAATTCTGTTGTCCAGTTCACTGTTGGCAAGTTAAACTACATAACCTACTAAAGTGTTTTGCCTCTAACTAACAAGGCATTCATTGAATTAGAGGTCGTCGCCAGAATCCTATTGGTGTTTGTGTAAGGTTTGTGTAACTCACTGTGATTCACCAATGTGGCACCAGAGTGCATAGTGTGCTGGGTCACGCACTTGATTGTGCAATCAAGATGTACCGCAGCACCTCATCAATTAGCTACAACAAACCCTGGTAAATTACACAAACCTTACGTGAACAC
Organism: Pogona vitticeps; assembly: GCF_051106095.1. Lineage (NCBI taxonomy): Eukaryota > Metazoa > Chordata > Lepidosauria > Squamata > Agamidae > Pogona > Pogona vitticeps. The sequence goes on from NC_135784.1 coordinate 19,651,032, forward strand.
CAACAGGATTCTGCTGGATTGATATTATGCACAATAAATCACTAATAGGATTCTGGCCAGGGAAGCAACTTGCTGGGCAACTGCAGTGCAAATACATAAAAAACAGAGAGACAAGAATTCAGTAAGACAAAATCAGTGAATCCAACAAAGCTCTAAGTGAAGAGGGTCAGGGGGTCTTTGCTGATCTCAGGCACTCCCTCCTATCCACCCAGATCTGGGCCTTAAAAAGATTTAAAGCAAAGTGTTGATAAAGGAAGAATACAAACCATTACAATTTGTGTCATTCCTTTTTCTGGGTCACATTTGTTAATGTATTGGCTTTATTGTTGTTATATGCCATCAAGTCAGAAGTTTTACCAGTTCTATTCCCCCAGTGAGCTTCCATTGCTGAGAGGAGACTCAAATCCAGGCCTCCTGAATACTAATCTTGTCATTCTGTCAACTACTACACCACACTGGGCAAATGCATCAGCTTTAGCTTTCTTTTTTTCCCCTGGTTTTACAAAGCTGAGGCCAATACAAGATTTTATTCTAGTCATAAACCAGAAGCTTGTGTGCGCGCGAGTGTGTATAATTCAATTTCCAAAAGAAAATTCATCAACACAGGGCTGGCAATACTACTAAGCAGTATTTGATTCTGTTTCATGATTTCATTTCAAGGCACTCACTTAACTTTGTTTTTTGTTGTTTTTTAGGTGTATATTGCAAACAAACAATAAACAAGGTAAATATACATGCTGATTAGGACAAATCCAGCATTACTGTATGGCCAATTTTTTTATTAGAAGTAGTGAATACTTCTCAACAAATCATTCAAATCTGGAGTCCAGGTGGTTTCCTCATTGCAGTTTAGAATACATTATTGAAACATCTTTCCCACATATTAAGACCCAAAGAAATGGCTGCAGTTCTTTCAGTTGCTTTCTCTAATTCCTCTTCCTTTCCCTCACAGGCTTCTGGACTAGACTGAAAATTTGCTGTATAAAACACATTCACACACTATGTCACCAGCTTACTGGGAGTCATGAAGTGACCCATCATATCCTGTATTTACAAACCTATTGTTCTAAGAGCAGGTAATATCACAATGAACAGGTCAGAAAAGGAGTTTCTACCCCTGAGTTTGCACCTGTTCACCAACAGGAAAGCATACTGAGATGCAGGGCAGGAAGATGTGGAAAGCGCTGGCTGTATAAGCTGGCTTAAGAACTACTTTTAGTGAAAAGGAGGGAGGAGAAGTTAAAGACCGAGATGAGTAAATTCTCCTCCAGAATGTCTCCTTAGAAACTCTTACAGTGGTTTTCAGGCAAATAGACTGCACTTTCCGTAAACTGGAAATATTGCAGGCATCTTGTATTTATACTGGTGCAAAGATAATACATGTGAGAAATGTTTTATAAAAGGTAGCTGTGTCAGGCAAAAACCGAACAAAAAAATAAAGACGACAAAAACGTCGTGGCACCTTAAAAACTGCTATATTTCCATGTGAGCTTTCCTGGACAAGTCCACTTTTTCTGTTGTCTTTATTTTTTCTTTTTCTTTTGTTTTTGCCATGTGGATGCTAAGCACCAACTTCTGGTACAGGAGACCAAGAAAATACAGAGATGGGATCTTGAGGTGGCATCTCCTGCTTATCTAGGCTTCCGAGGAAGGTGTGGGATGAAGGAAAGTCTGCCTGATCAGTGCTGTCCTCTGAAGATGCCGGCCACAGAGACTGGCAAAATGTTAGTGTGGGGAAATTGTATGCTTTTACAATGTGTATAGCAGAAATTCCAACATGTTAGGAAGAATAACCTTCAGAATATGGCCAAAGAGCCCGAAAAACCCACAACAATCATCTGCCTGATCAGCTCATGACTCTGTAACTCGAGGTTTCGTGTGGCATGTGATACTCAGTGTCTAACCAAATGCAGTCTTAGCGAATTGTTTCAAGGCACATTTACTTCTTCCTACATTTTTCTTCTCCACAACAATTGCTTCTGTCTTTTCCCCCCTCTATGGGCTTCCCAGTGATCAGCACAGGATTTGGGGTAGCCTAACTCCTTTCATATTCCACATCGTAACCAGAGGGTGCATTGACCATTAAAAATGCCCTTGCTCTGGCCGTAAGACCTGCGTGTTGAACATTTGGGATTCATCCATTTCCCATGCTCTGCCCTTTCAAAGAGCTTACGTCTTGGGTGGAGGTTTTGGTGGTTTGCTCCAGACGACTAGTCAAGGGGGCACATTCCAAATTCAGATCACTAATGAGACTTCTCTTTTCTAAGCACATTCAGATGTCAATTCTCAGACCCTAGAGGAAGACAAGATTTTTTCCAATTTCCACACGATGCAATGGCTAAACTGCAGTACTGCAGTCAAGACTCTGCTCGGAACTTAAGCTTGATCAGAACAGGCTCAGGTAGCTGGCTCAAGGTTGACTCAGCCTTCAATTCCTCTGAGGATGGTAAACTGAGTCACCCTGTTGTGGCGAGGAAAGCAATATATTGCCTGCAGAATTAAACTGTAAACTGCCCAAAGAGTTCATAAGCAGCACACTTTGTTTTGCCTTTTTTGAGTAGGCTTGCCCCTTGGAATATGTTTTCTGGCATCTCTTTAAAATGCACAGACTGAGGAAAATGTTTCCCACACCGGAAGCTCTTTTAGGCTTCTCTCCACCATGGAGATGTAAGTGCTGCCCAAATATTAAGTTGCAAGGAAACATTTTCTCACATGACATACATTTTATAGGGTCCCTTCGTGTAAGAACCCTTACATTTTTGGAAATCAAGCTTTTTCTCACTTTTCTGTTTTATGTAGGCTTCCAGGAGAATCACAAGTCAGGCCTTAGTAAGCAAGATATTTCCCAAATGACTGGCTTATGTATGATTTTCCCCTCATGTGGATTTTTCTTGAGCCTGACATTGTCTAGCTTTGGGGAAAACATTTCCAACTCTCTTGGCATACATATGGTTCCTCTCTCCTCTGGTGAATCTCTCATGCTTCATGTGAAAGCAAAACAATTCCTCCCAAACAAGCTATCTGAACAGATACTGTCAAATGTGGACTCTCACATAATTCACAGGATTTGAATTCAAAGCAGAACATGTCCTACTCTATGTGGATTTCCGTGTTTTTGCTCCTGTGTGGACTCTCTGATGGGTCACAAGGTTTGAATTCTGAGCAAAACATTTTCCACACTGTGGGCATTTGTATGGTTTCTCTCCTGTGTGGACTCTCTGGTGAGTAGCAAGATATGAATTCTGTGAAAAACATTTCCCACACTCCAAACATTTGTATGGTTTTTCTCCTGTGTGAACTCTCTGATGCCTCAAAAGAGTTGAGTTGCAAGTAAAACATTTCCCACATTCTGGGCATTTGTGTGGTTTTTCTCCTGGACGGAATCTTTGATGGATAAAAAGGTTTGAATTCTGAGCAAAATCTTTCCCACAATCCAGGCACTGGTATGGTCTATCCTCTGTGTAAAGTTTTTGATGTGTTTCAAGTGGTAAATAGTCAGCAAAGCATTTCACACATCCCTGGTATTTATATGGTTCCTCACCTACATGGAGTCTCTGGTGGCCCATAAGGTGGGAATTCTGAGCAAAGCATTTCCCACACACCTGGCATTTGTATGGTTTCTCTCCTGTGTGGATTCTCTGGTGAGTTACAAGATCTGACTTGTGAGCAAAACACTTCCCACACTCCTGGCACTGGTATGGTTTCTCTCCGGTGTGGACTCTCTGATGGCTCACAAGATGTGAATTCTGAGAAAAACATTTCCCACACTCCTGGCATTGGTAGGGTTTCTCTCCTGTATGGATTCTCTGATGAGTCACAAGATCTGATTTGTGAGCAAAACATTTCCCACATTCTGTGCATTTGTATGGTTTCTCTCCTGTGTGGACTTTGTGATGTGTCATAAGTTCTGCCTTCCGAACAAAACATTTGCCACACTCCATGCACTTGTATGGTTTTTCTCCTGTGTGGACCTTCTGATGTTTCCCAAGATGGGAATTGTGAGCAAAACATTTCCCACATGCTTGGCATTTATATGGTTTTTCTCCTTTGTGTATTCTTTGATGAATCAGAAGGGTTGAATTCTGAGCAAAATATTTTCCACACTCCTGACATTTGTAAGGTTTCTCTCCCGTGTGAACTCTCTGATGTGTCCCAAGCTGTGACTTCCGGGCAAAACATTTCCCACACTCAAGACATTTATATGGTTTATCTCCTGTATGGATTTGTTGATGAGTCACAAGGTTTGAAACCCGACCAAAACATTTCCCACACTCCTGGCATTCGTATGGCTTCTCTCCTGTGTGAACAACGCGATGCTTCAGAAGCTGTGATTTGTGTGCAAAATATTTTCCGCACTCTTGGCATTTGTGGGACTGCCGTCTGGCATAACTTTCTTTTTCTGTATGCATTCTCTGGTGTCTGGCAAGGCTCAGTTTGTATATAAAAGACTTCCCACATTTGGCACATAGATTTATTTTCCTCCGGGTATCTGCTTGGGAAAAAGCAAGAACAGAAGAGTGAATGTTAAGCCCAAGAGAGAAAGAAATTCAGATACTGCAGAGAGACTCAGCTATTAAGATTTGGGAAGCAGGGGCAGAATACAGTACTGAAAAGAAAGTAAGCAGCTGTGTAACTTTTCTCCTTTCCTGGATGTCTGGAAATTGCATTGTGATCACTTAAGTTCCAGGTGAAGGATTTATTTTTATTCTACAACGTTTTTAAAAAATAATTTTGTCAGGGCTTTTAGATCTTAGCATAATTGCTTGGTGATTTCAGTTTAGCTTCATGTGTGTCATATTTTTATTCTTTGCTGCTGGTTGTATCTTGGCTCTATTTCTTTCTCTAACTGCTCTATTATTTGGATTTTGTACTTTTCAGACAAACAGATACAGATTATCTGTAATGTGTGTGTGTGTGTGTTTGTATTTCTAAACTACAGTAAATAAAATCAGCTGATGAACCCTAATCTGGATAGAACACTTGGACACTAATCTGGATAGAACATAGCACCACTGCTTAGAATCATGGCATCCGAAGTCAAAATACTTCTGATTAGAGATGGGCACGAACTAAATAATGAGCCAGGACGTTCATCAAAACTGACAAACCTGAACTGAGCCGAACTACAACCTTTTTTTTTCATGAACTTTCTGGTTTGTTCTCTCCCTTTCCACAGCCCTGGTCGCCTCTCTACCTGGTCCTGTTGTCTTCTTCTTTATCCTCCACGTCTGCCACTATCTCGAGACACAGCAGGCCTGGCTTTTCCTTCCAGGATCTGGGCCTGCCATCTCTGTGCATGCCCCTGCCTCTCAGCTGATAGCGCGGTGTATGTGCAGAGACTTCTGGAAGGGAAGCTCGGCCTGTCTGTCTCTCAAGATGGCAGCGGCGATGGCAGAGAAGGACCAGGTATGGAGGTGGTGGGAGCAGTAGGCTGGATGTGGGACCGCTAATGGGCTATTCAGTGCCACAGGGTGCCAGATCAGGGCCCTGCAGCACCAGACCATCCATTTGCAGTTCTGGAGGAGGAGGAGGAGGAGGAGGAGGAGGAGGAGGAAGGACAAGTTAGGAAGGTAATGGGGGGAGTGGAATTGAGGTTGGGTGTTGGAGAGTTCAGTTCCTCTTCCCTCCAGGCACTAACAAAAAACGAAGTGATTCATGCTTCCTATTTTTAAAAAGTTCAGACACAAACCCCCAATTTTTTGGTTCGTGGCCACCTTTCTTTCTGGTGATGCTGAATCTTCAGTACAAAATGAAGCATGCAAAGAAGCATCTATCATAATAGTTTTCCTGGACAACTGACCATAGCGTTTTTGTCTTCTGTTGGATCAAGCAGGCATACCTGATGAGATGCCTGGTCTGGTAATAGCCAAGATTCCTGCTTCATCAAAGTCTGGCAATTCTGGCACCAACAACTCCTCCCCATGCTCCACGTTAGAAAGGAGCTCAGGCTTTGGAACTGGAAATTAAGTTTCATAAAGAACGTAACAGCGAGGATCAGGGGAAATGCATGTAAGTGTTTCTCTGCATTTCTCTACTTCTTCAAAAGAACATTAAACATCACAATAAATCATAATCATAAATTCATAATCATGTAGCATCAAGTCAATTCTGACTTATGATAACCCTTCCCAGGGTTTTCCAGGGAGAGATAACTCAGAAGTGGTTTCCCCTTCCCTTCTGGGGTATTTCTGGGATTGCGCAGCTTGCCGAGGGCTGCATAGGTTGGCTCTTCTCCTGGGAGCCCCAGTGGGGGAATCGAACTCCCAACCTCTGGCTCCACAGCCAGCTACCCAAACCACTGAGTCATCCAACCAGCTCTTTAAAAAGCATATACATACAATTTTTAAAAAATGAACCTGAAGTGTTTTAAATCTCCCTTTGGATGCAGTGGGCTCTCGTTTGCCACCTAGACTACAGTGAAAGCCATAAGGGAACAAGTTCTTCTGTGGAAGCAGGCAAAGACTTTTCTCTTCAGGTGGACTTCCTCCCCTGTCCAACTGGCCATTTTGGATAACATGTGGATTGGGCTATAAAGGGTCTGCTGAGGTGGAAACAATGTGCCATTTGGTGTGCTTTTCCTGAATGAGCAGTAAATGATTCCTTGTAGCCTGATCAGCTGTCAATAAAGTGCTTCTCCTGATCATGTGCAGAGAGTCAGAGGAAGGGATTTTTTAAAAAAAAAAATTGCTCCTCTCTCCCTCTGTCGATGCCATTCCATCTTTTTTCCTCTTCCCCCCTCCCTGCTTCCCTTCCCTCATTCTTTCCCCCTCCCTGCTTCCCTTCCCTCATTCTTTCCCCCAGCTTCATTCTTAAATTCTCCATCAGAATCTACAACTGCTGGAGGTTGCTATATCCTGGCTAATGAGCATACCAAAAAGAATGCATGCTGTATCGCTGGGCCAGAAAGGCACATTACAACTTTCAAAGAGGAAAGATGGATCAATCAATTCAGACCAGAAATTCCTTACCAAGAGTGGACACATTTTCATAGTTTTCCATCATGACCTCCCTGTACAAGAATCTCTGGCTCAGATCCAGCAGGTCCCATTCCTCCTTGGTGAAATACACGGCTACCTCCTCAAAGGTCACAGGTTCCTGCAACCATAAAACAGACCATATTCAGACAAATGAACCAAATATGGTAGAAAAGGACTTGGCACAGCTCTAACATAGCTTGAGGTCTTCAGAATACAGAAGGGGCAAACCTGCTCTAAACATCCCCCCATTAATAGTCCACACAGAGAAAGGCAGCACATAAGGAAGAAGGGAAAGCTCCAAACCTTTCTTTTAAAATGTGGTTTTCTTGAACAAGGGGATAATTTTCACGTATGTCACCCTGATCTGTATTTTGAACTGACAATCTGAAGAGGCATCTACATAATTTTTTCCCCAGGAAGAAGGGCAACATAGTGTTCTTGCACACATTATATATCTGTGTATCTCACAGAACCTGTTACCACAACACACCTGTGCATTTTATGTGTGCACACACAAGCATTTGAGCATCGCTTTCCATTATTTATTTATTTATTTATTTATTTATTTATTTATTTATTTATTTATTTATTTATTTATTTATTTATTTATTTATTTATTTATTTATTTATTTATTTAATTAATTAATTAATATGCCGCCCACACTACCCAAAGGTCTCTGGGCGGCTTACAACATTTAAAATAAAATAAAAATTCAGAACAATTAAAATTCAATTAAAATATATATAAAAATTGCCATCGGACCCACAGCTAATATTATTTCAGTTAAAAGCCTTCTGGAACAGGAAAGTTTTGACCTGGTGCCGAAATGTCATCAGCGTCGGCACCAGACGAATCTCAGTCGGGAGGGCATTCCATAGTCTGGAGGCAGCTGCCGAAAAGGCCCTTTGTCTACAAGCCGTCCCTCTTACCTCCTTAAGGGACGGCTCTTTCAAAAGGGCCCCCTGGCTAGATCTTAACTGCCAGGTAGATTCATATGGAAGGAGGCGGTCCTTCGGGTATCCAGGGCCCAAGCCGTTTAGGGCTTTATACTGTATGTCAAAACAAGACATTAGATCTAGAAGTCCACATAACATGGGAATCAAATCCCTAGAATTCCTAACCTCCAGTATGAATGCAGAATCTAAGAGGCATTATGAACAAAGGTTTATGTGTATTGAGGGACATAACAAAAAAGCTAAATGAATGAACACAATACTTAGGAACAGAATGGGTGTATTCTGGTATCACCACCCTGCAAGTGATCCATCCATCCACCCATTCATTCAGTGTCATGTGTAGACTGCCTTTCTCACAATGAGGGGATATTTAAGAAAAACCAGTGGGCTCTCCTATACTTAACATAAACTGGCAAGCCACTGTGATTGAACAATGAGGCCAAAACAGAATTTTTGTTGCTGCAAAATGAGTTGTCATCACACTAGCTAATTAGTTCATTGATGACAGGACATCTGTACTACCACCCCATGACTGTTTATTAATAACTGCTGTTACGATAATGACTAACATTTGTGAATTTTGCATTTTCAACCCTCTCTCGTGTTACTCAGGCCCCATCTTGAAGACAGCTAGGGGTCCCAACAAGAGAATAAATCTGAGAAAGCAGCAAGAAGATGGCTCAGATGCAGGTCTTTGCCCCATACAGGGCAGGAAATGTCAACTGCTTGGAAAATGGGATGCTGGGAACAACTTTATGGTACTGACAGAGCTTCTTTTAAAGCAGGAGAATAACACCAGTAAAACCAAAATTTGGGCTGTTAATTCTGAGGAGCTCCTGTCAATTATAAACTTATTAGTAACGTGTAAAACTCAAGTGCTTGCAATGTAAAACACTGTGAACCATCTACAAAAAGAAACTGGTGTGGGTTTTCAATGAAAATGTCAGGTGCTCAGCAAGTCTCCTACAATTCATATGTCCATTATATAGCTATACATGGCTCAGAGAACCTTGGCGTTTGAGGTGTAAAGTAAAAGAAAACTGTCATCCAACTGTGCAACATTTTGGGGCTACTAATGCCTCTGTGACACAAAGACTGTGAACATCAACATTAACCTAAGCTATCTTCCTAGATTTTGAACACTGGGTTTTGTAGAAGAAAAGCCAGCCTGTGTGGCTTTGGGCAAGCTGGACGGTCCCAGAACCCTACCTCCTCAATCCTGAATGAAGGGAAGGGTAAACCACTGCTGAGAATCCTCTAACTAAAGAACCCTGAAAAAAGCTGCTGCAGGTCAAAGTTGACATGATGGTACATGATTGTTGTTGCTAATTTCCTAGATGTCGTTCCTACTGAAAAAGTTTTCCAGGGAGGAAGATTTTTGATACAGACTCTTTTCTTTCCTTCTTTCCCAAACTGTCTTCTTCTGAACCATAAGATATCTATATGAAGGTGTTTTGTGTGTCCAAAAATCCATACAATCTGTACTGTATTTCTGTTTATTGCTTTCATTCCCATCACATATCCATCAGCAGCTACAGCAAATCCCATACCTGGGCTTCTTCCGCTGTAGCCATGCTCTCTCTTTTCTTGCTTCTGGGTGGAAATGGACACTCCATGGTGCATGCTGCAAAGGAGAAAAGTGAGAGTTGGACAACACTTCAGAACGGTAGCCTTCTGAATGAGACATGATGTCTTGTCTGGGTTGGAAAAGTGTGATTTATAATTTAGTCCTAACTAGATATGGCCAGCTCCTGAAGCTGAGGCTCCAATACTTTGGCCATCTCATGAGAAGACTCCCTGGAAAAGACCCTGGTGTTTGTGAGGGCAAGAATAGAAGGGGACGACAGAGGAGGAGATGGTTGAACAGTGTCATCGAAGCAACCAACATGAATTTAACCCCACTCCGGGAGGCAGTGGAAGACAGGAGGGCCTGGCGTGCTCTGGTCCATGGGATCATGAAGAGTTGGACACGACTTAACGACTAAACAACAACTACAACGAGCGGTTGTTTCGACCAGATAGGCGGGGTATAACTACAATAAATAAGTAAGTAAATAAGTAAGTAAATAAATAAGTAAATAAATAAGTAAATACACACACACACACATACACACACATATACACACACACACACACACACACACATACAGTGGTGCCTCGCTTAACGAGTGCCCCGTTTAACGAAAAAATCGCATAGCGATGGCTTTGTTGCCATCGCTTTTGCGACTGCACAACGATCTTGCCTATGGGGAAAAATCGCTTTGCGATTTTTCCCCATAGGCACCATTTTCCCCCAGCTGAGCGGTGGGAGCTTTGAAGCCCCGCTGCTCAGCTGGGGGAAAATGTCAGCAGTGGGCTGCGGCCTCGGAAGGACCCCGAAGCCACCGTCCCCTGCCGACAATTCCCTTCCGAGCTCCGGGGACAGGCTGGGGGGTGGATCGGGAAGCTTGAAGCCTCCCAGCACTGCTTACCCAGGTCGTTCCCGGACTTCCAGAAGTCCGGGAACAGCCTGGGTAAGCAGCGCGGAGAGGCTTCAAGCTCCCCGATTAACCCCACCAGCCTGTCCCCGATGCTTGAAGCCTCCCCGCGCCGCCTACCCAGCCCGTTCTCGGACACCTAGGTGTCCGAGAACGGCCTGGGTAGGCGGCGCGGGGAGGCTACCGGCAGTGGAGACAGGCTGGGGGGTGGACCAGGGAGCTTGAAGCCTCTCCGCGCCGCCTACCCCGGCCGTTCCCGGACTTCTGGAAGTCTGGGAACGACCTGGGTAAGCAGCGCTGGGAGGCTTCAAGCTTCCCGATCCACCCCCCAGCCTGTCCCCGCCGCTTAAAGCCTCTCCGCGCCGCCTACCCTGGCCGTTCCCGGACCTCTGGAAGTCCGGGAACAGCCTGGGTAGGCGGCGCGGAGAGGCTTCAAGCATCGGGGACAGGCTGGGGGGTGGACCGGGGAGCTTGAAGCCTCTCCGCGCCGCCTACCCCGGCCGTTCCCGGACTTCTGGAAGTCCGGGAATGACCTGGGTAAGCAGCGCTGGGAGGCTTCAAGCTTCCCGGTCCACCCCCCAGCCTGTTCTCCAATGCCGGTAGCCTCCCCCGCCGCCTACCCAGCCCGTTCTCGGACACCTAGGTGTCCGAGAACGGGCTGGGTAGGCGGCGCGGGGAGGCTTTAAGCGGTGGGGACAGGCTGGGGGGTGAATCCGGGAGCTTGAAGCCTCTCCGCGCTGCTTACCCAGGCCGTTCCCGGACTCCCTTCCCGATCCACCCCCCAGCCTGTCCCCGGAGCTCGGAAGGGAACTGTCGGCAGGGGACGGCAGCCCCCTGCCGACATTTTCCCCCAGCTGAGCAGCGGGGCTTGGATCCGAGCCGCGGCGGCTACCCCAGCCATGGCCGGACTCTAGGGAGTCAGATCCAAGCCGCGGGGGGAGAGAGAAAACCGGATAATCCGTTCCAATTGGAACGGATTAACCGGTTTTCAATGCATTCCTATGGGAAATGGTGCTTCACATAACGATGTTTTCACATAACGTTTTTTTTTCTGGAACCAATTAACATCGTTATGCGAGGCACCACTGTACATACATACAAGATATGGCCAAGGGCCAGCTAAGCCAACACTAAGGCAACTGAAATTGTGCTGAATCTAAAATTTGCTTAGCTAAGAGTCCTGGAACTGCAGAAATGGAAAGGACCCTAAGGACCATCTACTCCCAACCCAATCAAAGTAGGAAAGCCACAGCAAAAACATCTCTGCCTTTAAACACCCAGTTCTGTATAAAATCATCCAGCAGAGGAAAGTCACCACCTTCGGTGGCCTTCTGTTCTGGTGTTTAGCAGCACTTACAATGAGCAAGCAGCTGGACAGATACATATGGGTGCTACTGTGTAAATGTCTTTTCTTTGCCTGTGGCTGGTAACTTGCTTGTTACCCCTAATTTCTCTCTCCTGCCTTCTTAAAGTTTGGTTTTTCTGCTCCTACAAGGTTCTACACACCACCTCTGTGGTATTGCACATTTGGTGGGAGATGAGTGGAGTTATATACTACCAGTTTGTTTCTAACAAAAATGGACTGATTACATGTTGATATCGTTATAGCGGTTCATTTACCTAAAAAAAGAGGCAGAATCCTCTTCTCCTGGCTGGTCTCAGACATCTACCAGCAGAGGGAATCTGCCAGCACAGATGCTTTCCTGGCAAAAAGGTGCCAGGAGAGGGAATGAGAAAGAGGGAGGGAATGGAAGGAATAGCAGAAGATCTAGGGCCAGACTGTAGTCTCCCACAACCCAGTGACGCAGCCATTATATTACAGGGACAGAGATTCAAGTTGCAGGACTTGCAGTCAAGTCGGACTTAAGTCACACTGGCAACGCAATCTGGACTCCATTTATTTTCCTAAAGAGTTGGATTCAACTTGTGACTTTGAACTCACCCACTTATCCCTTTTTTGTGGGGAAAAAGAGTTTGCTTTTAATAGGGACTTGGATTTGGTGCTTGAGGCTTGGGACTCAGTACCAAAGACTTAGATTTATTTATTTTATTCTATTTATGTCCCGCCTATCTGGTCATTGCGACCAAGATTTGGACTTGGTATCAAAAGCCTGGACTCAGACCCAAAGAATTTCCAACATCCTACTATATTACCTTTTAATATAGTATATTCCTCTTCCTGTTGGAATTATTGCACCCTCAGAAACCTTTAAAAAGTTTTGGCTGGGAGGGACCTTCCTGGACCAGGGTGAATGAATGTCTATCAGTCCAGTAGCAGCCAAACCTCTCTACCTCAGAAGTTCGAAGAAAACCATGCCTCTCCTCAACCTAAGATTTTCCTTCCTGCTTTCCCCCTTCAAGCAGGTGTTTTATGTCTGTTAGCATCGGAGTCTAAAAAAACAATTTGAGCTATGTTGTCTGTACAGAGTATTCTGTCAGTCAGCGAGCTAGCTAGTCAGTCAGTCATGAAGCTAATTTGATCTAACCAGTTAAGTCCAGCTATGTAACCAGTTAACATTATTCTACACAATACGCTGTTTAATTAGAGGTTTTATAAGCTATTAAATGTCCACACTCTGCCCAAGACTCCCACATACACACATTCAACACAATTCTGGGAAGTTGTAGTCCAAAGATTCATAGAAAAGGCCTGTTTAAAGACTGGTTTAATCTGTGTTCTTGCTTACAGCCTGATAAAACAATAAAGGATTCAATTTAAAGTTAAAAAAGAAAGAAAAGTCCCAATGTCTACTTCTCAGCTTTTTTCAGGGCTTGAGGGGGCATCTCCCTCAGGAGACAAAATGGCTCCTCTTTCTCGTGTTCTATTGGCTGAAGAGGGAAAAAAGGCGGGAAACTCCTCAAATGGGAGAGAAACTCCCTCAATTCTGCTGTGACAGTTCATTACCCTTTCTGTTTCTGAGGGGAAGGCTCACAGAAGATTCTCCCCAGTAAAAAGAAACCAGGGTGGGTAGTGATATACTTTGTTTTCCTTCCCCAAACAGTTCACTCCTTCTCCTTTCTGAGGGAAGACAGGCAGTCCAATTAATGTTTCCAAAAGAAAATATAGTGGAACATCTCTGCATCCCTTAGCGCAGGGTTTACTGCCTCTCCTATTTCTGAGGGGAAAGGAGGGCAGACAGAGTTCACCTTTGATCTCCTGAGCTATAACCGCTCCAGGTGGCATTTATATGTGATATTTTCATGCAGATGAACCAATATAAAAGGGTTCTATCTTTTTTTGGAATAAAGCAGGGAAAGTGCAATGGGAAGCACAGAGGAATATAATTAATGTGGCATTCTATATATTTGAGACAACGTAGCTGAAACAGGGGCAAAGATGGCTCTCAGAATGGCTGCTGCTAGAGGAAGCTTGAAAAATGGTGGGCACCTCAGGTAACAAACATGATTTGAGGGGCCTTTTATGCTTCATTAGGAGGATTCCAACCCCCACCCCAAATCAAATAAATCCACTCTGAAATTTTTCAAGGATCACACCATCCCACCCCAGATCACCAACTGCCTGTCTTTTATGACTATTGCATTTTAGGCAATCTGCTGCAGGGATGAGAACATATTTCTTGTTACCACCACCATCCAGGTTCACCAGTTTCAGAAGAAACCTGCTCCTGTTTTGTTGGTTTGTTTCTGTCACAGCTGTTTCAACCAGGCAGTGAAAATAGACTTTTGAGCCTCTGGACAGACAAATATCTTTCACTTTCAAAAATTGGCTCTGCTGAACAAACTGGGACTCAGTGTTTCTCCCTCCCCCATTAATTATATGACCAACATTTATGTTTACATGCCCTAACAAAGTTTTATTTTCTTCCTTCTGTTTCACAGGCAAAATGACACTTCCTCTCCTAAAAGATCCACAAAAGAGAATAAATAAATGAAAAAAGAAAGCATTTTCTAAACAGTAAGAATCTGTGAAGAAAACAATGAATGTGAAGGAAGAGAGGAAAAAATGAAGAAAAGGTAGGAAAAAATCTAGACAGCGTCAGACTCACAAGGCTGTGATGGCAAGAGAGCTTCATAACATAACTTTGTTCTGGGCAAGCGGGGGGGGGAAGGAAGGCAGTGGTCAAAAAGGGGGTTTTCTCACACCAAGCAGAAATGTGAGTTGTGTACAAATCTTTAGAACTGGGAAATGTATGGTCTTCCAGATGTTCTCAGACTGCAGCTCTCATCCATCCTCATCACTGATTTTGATGGGAGTTTAGTGCAACAACATCTGGAGAGCCATACGGTCCCCATTCCTGCTCTTACGTTCAAGGCAAATGTGCAGTTCTTAAGACTTGTGTTTTAAATTCCTTACGTGGGCTGTACTGTGATGTGGTCCCAACTTCCTCCAAGGCAAGCTGATCTGGAAACCATGGGTCTTGCTCGAGCCAAGAGATCAAATCAGGTTTGCCAAGTGGAAATCCTATTCAGGAATACAAAATAATAATCATCATAAAAGTATGGTGCAGAGGGAGGGGAGAGAGAGAACAGAACAAACCACTGTAGGAAATATAAAAAAAAATACCCCATGGTGTGATTCTCTCATTAAAAAGAAATTCAAAAACAATTTAAAGAGGTGGAAATTTTCTTCAGGGAGACTACTTCAAGCCCTGCTTCTCACTGGGATGGCCACTGTGAGAAACAGATATTAGACTCTCCTTATCTTGTGTGTCTTTTTTCGTGGGTCCCAAACTTTTTGCTAGCATTCAAATCAGTATCTGACTTTAGGGAGCCACAGGCTTCTAAAAACCAGGAAGGGAAGCATAAATTAAGAATATATTGGGAAGAAGGTTTCCTTATTTCCAAACCATCCGTGTTCCACAGAATATGTTTCATATCTTCTGAATTTTGCAAAGGAAATTTAATACAGTACAGAGAAAATCAGAAATAATGCGCATTAATTCTGCCGAAATAAGGGAAAGGGATCTTTACCCAAGGAGGCCATGTTGTCGTAATTTTCTTGCATTACTTCCTTGTACAAAGCTCTGTGATGCTGATCCAGCAGATTCCATTGCCCCTTTGTGAAGAAGAGAGTCACATCCTCAAAAGTCACTGACGTCTATGGAAAAATAAAATAATAAAATTGATGCCATGCTCTGGAAATGGCTCACACACATTAGGTCTGTAGTCTTTTAAGCGAATATTAACTGTGGTTGAGAAACAGCAAATATGTTTACAGGGACTTGCAATCTTGTGCATTCTTGCTTCAAGGTAAATTAGGTTACAGTTGATTTATGGGTAATTAAGAAATTAGAACAGAATATTTTTTTAACAGTTTCTACAATGTTGCCTGGTCAATATTTGCCTTCGTATGTATAGACATTTCTGTTCCTATACTTGTGATTTATGCCAGTGAGCTGCCTGAAAAGCTTATCTGCACAATTATTTTACTTATTAAACACTTTGGTAACATATATTTGTGTGTTTTTTTAGTATAGGATTCATTGATCATTTTTAGTATTTGTATACTAATGGTTAGCTTTAATAATTGTCTTTTAATGATGCAAGCCACCTTTGGTCCTTTTTGAGGAGAAGGTGGGATGAAAATATTTTAAATAAATAAATTAATGCTCATAGCTTTGCTTTTAAGATAGGAAGGGTAGAAGATGGTAGGAGGCTTTGCAGTTACTTTCCATTGACTTGATGATATGATTTATTTTCCCCTCTTGCTAGAAACATTGAGACCAGTCTTCTGTTCAGTATTAACATGCATGTGGAGTTCTAGCTGGGGAAGCTGCCTCAGAGATTTGACAAGATGCACAATAGGCATGCAAGCAGCATCCGTAGGATTGCTCAAGCAGCTTCTACAGTAGGGGTTCACTTCAACTACCCTGTTTCCCCGAAAATAAGACCCACCCTGAAAATAAGCCCTAGTATGATTTTTCAGAATGCTCATAATATAAGACCTACCCCCAAAATAAGCCCCAGTTAAGTGAAACCCCACCCTCCACCATTGTGCAGCAACCAGAAGAAGATGACATGACTGTATTTGAATAAATGTAGATTGTTGTACCTAAAAAAATAAAACATCCCCTGAAAATAAGCCCTAATGAATTTTGGAGCAAAAATTAATATAAGACCCTGTCTTATTTTCAGGGAAACATGGTAAATATGGAAAATAACCCTGGCCTAGATTTCCTTCTGCAATATATATATTTATTTTATCCTTTCATCTATTTTTTTATAATCTCCTATCGTATTGTGCCATTACTTTCCCTCATAATCTCAATGTAGCTGTTTTAACCATTGCACTTCAAGCATTAGTTTCATGCTTTAAACATTACTACTACTATTACCTTTAATAATACTGTGTTTCCCCGAAAATAAGACAGGGCCTTATATTAATTTTTGCTTCAAAAACGCATTAGGGCTTATTTTCAGGGGATGTTTTATTTTTTTCGTATACAACAATCTACATTTATTCAAATGCAGTCATGTCATCTTCTTCTGGTTGCTGAACAATGGTGGAGGGTGGGGTTTCACTTAACTGGGGCTTATTTTGGCGGTATGGCTTATATTATGAGCATCCTGAAAAATCATAATAGGGCTTATTTTCAGGTTAGGTCTTGTTTTGGGGGAAACATGGTAATAATAGTAATAGTAATAGTAATAGTAATAGTAATAGTAATAGTAATAGTAGTAATAATAATAATAATAATAATAATAATAATAATAATAATAATAATAATAATAATAATAATAATAATAATAATAATAATAATAATAATAATAATAATAATAATAATAATAATAATAATAATAATAATAATAATAATATCTTTAACCAAAATCCTATTGCAAAATCCTGTTCCAAAAGGGTGATCAGAGGAAAAAATTTTGTAATTAAACATTCCGACTTCAGGCGACTGGGTTTGAATCCCTCCTTAACTATCTCACTCACCTTCAAAGCTCTATTAGGGTTGCTGTAAGTCAGTTCCAACTTTATGACAGATAAAATATATGCATTTGTTCTGGGACTTCCATGCAGTGAAACTGATTACAGCGGTGCCCCGCATAACGAGTGCTTCGTTTAACGATGAATCCGCACAGCGATGTGTTTTTTGCAATCGTAAAAGCGATCGCATTGCAATGTTTTAGATGGGAAAACATTGCTTTGCGATGATCGGTAAGTGTTTCGCTTACCTATTATCGCATAACGATGTTTTTTAAACAGCTGATCGGTGGTTCCAAAATGGCTGCCGGGTAAAGAAAATGGCCGCCTGCAGTGTTTTTGCACCCTTTCCTCACTTACCGGGGAGCAAAAATGGCGGCCGCATGGAGGATTTTCACAGAATGGTGAGTTTTTTGCCCATAGGAACGCATTAAACGTGTTTTAAATGCGTTCCTATGGGCTTTTTTGCCCCGCATAGCGACGAATCCGTATAGCAACGATTTTTTCGGAACAGATTATCGTCACTATGCGGGGCAACACTGTATACTGCAGGTGCATGTTATGCAACAGGAATCTGGGCGTTGGTTATTCTCACTTTTTATGGACATCAATGACCTCTCAACATTTTGTCTATTCTTTGAATACATTATGTATTGGTTTACTTTTCTGCCTTGATTTTTCCTTAAAGGGTCACTCTCCATAAGATCACTGGGGTAAAATACTGGGCATAAAAGAGTTCCATTTGCAATCGCTAGGCAGAGGGAGAGTTACGTAAAAGGTTTTCTGTTTCATGCAAGAAATTCACCCACCTCTGTCGGGAAATGCCTTAGGCCAGCCCTGCCTTCAAACCCATACCTGAGAAAACCCTGTTGCATCCATTTCAATTTTCGAAGGAACAGCTCATGCAGAGACCATCTCAAACACTTTGGTGCAGATGTGAGGCCTGAAAGTTTGAAAAGGATGATACAGTATTATACAAGGCCACGGCTGAAGACTGAGAAACAGAAGGAGAGACCGTAATCTGAAATGTGCAGCAAGAAAGCAAGACCAAAGGCTGTGAAACTGATAAAATCTGTCCTCCTAAAAGCTGAGAGGTTGGGAGTTCAATTTCCCTCTGTGCTGCCTGCGATTAGAGCCAGCCTTTGTGGCCTTGAGCAAACTGCACAGTCCCAGGGTGCCCTCAGAAGAAGGGAGTAGTAAACCACTTCTGAGTTTTTTCTACCTTACCTTACCTTGGTATTCTAGGCAATGGCCTAGAATGGTGGTCCTCAACCTTGGGCTTCCAGATGTTTTTGGACTTCAACTCCCAAAATCCTGGCCAGCGGAAGTGGTGGTGAAGGCTTCTGGGAGTTATAGTCCAAAAACATCTGGAGGCCCAAGGTTGGGGACCACTGGCCTAGAATACCAAGGTAAGGTAGAGAAAACTCAGTTTTCTGTAAAACTCAGTTTTTTCTACTTCATCTTCTCGAAAACATGAAGTAGAGAAAAATGTGCAGAATAAATTGATCCTTAAAATAACACTTGAAAACTAATGGAGGACATATAGTATATATATCTGCAGATTAGCTGCTCCATCTCCAAAGCCTTCCTTCGTACCTGCCCAAAAGAGAGCAGAGAGATGAAAGTAAGCCTTCTGTGGTCCACACAGACACAAACTGTCTTAAGTTGCAACAGGTTGTTCATGGAATAGTGATAGACCTACAACCCTGTTTCAGTTTCTACGTGAAGCTGGGGTAATTTATATGAACAGGCTGAAGTCGGAACCAAATTTATTTTGCCTGGGAATGGTTAACTGGAAGCATAGTTGAAAAGATGGGACCCATTTTGTTCACATCACATCCCAGCCTTTCACCTTTGTTAAATATACAGGGGCTGATACAAATACCTGCAGAGCCTGTTGAAGGAGGGCAAAATTTCTAGGGCAGACAGTTCCTGCAGGTCTAATCACAGCAAAAACAACACAACAGGTTTAAATATGCGTTTTTTAAACATCTTTAAAGCATGTTTTTATCTGCCTAAGCTTCCATAGACTGTCTGTCTCTCGACCTCCCCTATGCTTGTCTAATAAAGAGGGCAAAGCTTATGCCAATGAAACCGGTTTGCAACCAGATTATTAGAAGGGACCAGCAAGTCAATGAAATACGTGGAAGTGAGGATGGAAGGCAATTGCAAAAAATAGTCAAACATTTAAAACGGGTGGGGTGGGGGGAATAAAATCGGTAGCCACCGTTCCTCCCTTCCTTCCTCCTTTCTTAGTTTCTTCTGAAGATCCCTCGTCTCCCTGCCTAGAAATTGCTCTACTATTTCGTCCTTTCCTTTTATTTTCTTTCCCTTCTTGTAAAGGGGATAGTCCAGAAACAATCCCCTTCCCAGCAAGATTCAGAACAAATAATACTCACCACCCCTCCTCTTCTTTTACCTTCACGATTTTTAGAATCACTCTTTTTCTTTTGTGCATGTTTTAAGCAAACAGGTCGGTGCTGTTGTTTTCCAAAGCGTCCCGTTTAAAGTTGCCTAGCTTTTCCTCTTGGCTAAATGTGCAGGACCACGCATGCGCCACACTTTTTTTTTAAAAAAAGTAAAACTCATTTCCCCTTTCCTATCATGTGACTGAAGCCGACCCAGGCTCCTGGCAGGAGAAGCATGGACTCCTCTGATCTCCTGTCTGAGCGAAAGGATGAGTAGTATTGTTGGCAAGAAAAGGAGTTTATTTAAAGCTTGATGCGCCGGGGAGAGACATCGTTAGCATTTTTTTCTTTTATCTATCTGTCTATTCCTGTTTTTTGTACTAAAATAATCCCCTTCTCTGATATTATTTGACTTCCTATGATTTATTCTCTGATTTAAGGCAGCTGTCTGTTCTTGGTATTGCTAATGTCTACAGTGACTTCACAGAACACAGAAGAACAGGTCCCTGCCCTAAGGAGAGGGCACCTAATATTCAATGAGTGGGTCAAACACTGGAGTTGAATGGCAGAGCACATACTTTTTATTTAGAAAATCCCTGATAAATATGAACATCTTTAGTCAGAAGGATCAGACACTCTCTTGCCTAGAAAGAAAAAAAGTACAGTGGTGCCTCGCTAGACAGTTACCCCGCATGACAGTTTTTTCGCTAGACATTGGCTTTTTGCGATTGCTATAGCGATTCACAAAACAGTGATTCCTATGGGGGAATTTCGCTGGACAATGTTTGGTCCCTGCTTTGCAAACCGATTTTCGCTAGATGACGATTTTGACAGCTCCCTCCGTGCTCACAAAACGGGTGTTTTCGGGACCTAAGCTTCGCAAGACAGCGATTTAAACACCTGATCAGTGGTTTGCAAAGCGATTTTCCTATGGCCGATTTTTGCTAGACAACGACGATTCTTCCCCATTGGAATGCATTAAACAGGTTTCAATGCATTCCAATGGGGAAATGCTTTTCACTAGACAATGATTTCGCTAAACAGCTATTTCAGTGGAACGGATTATCATCGTCTAGCGAGGCACCACTGTAGCTGGGGGATCTCCCATAGTAATAAAGCTCCGTTGTGTGTAATGCTTTACTGGAGCATTAAACAATCACCAACCATGAGGTTTTTTTTTTCAAATTATGAGGCATGGTTCTAATTTAGTACATAAACCAGGTAGGAATTCTGCTCCTCAAAAAACACACAAGTAGTAATTCCCCTTGTAAATAGGCAGCACCATTGCCAAAGTCCTTAACTGCTGGATAGCTCAGAGCCGTAGACATCTGCTTGGGTGTTCATTTCCCCACTATGCCTGTTTGGCAGGGGCTGAATTCAGTGATCCGTATGGTCCCTTCCAGCTCTGCAGTTCTAAAATTATTATTAGGGGGAGGGTTTCTATAATTAGTGTCTCTGCAACCTATAAGCAAGTTTAAACATGTTTATGAGTAATCTAGCCTTAAACATATCTAAACCTGTAAGTTCAAACATATACTGCAGAAAAAATATGATATCATGGAAATCCTCCCCCTTAATTATTATTGTTTTAATTTAAACAAACAAACAGAAGCAGACTTTTCTTTCAGCTGCCTGGAGCTTTGCCAGTGTTTTTGGCTCTTTATTTGACTGCAACAGGACACTCTGCTTCAAGGACGTAGTTCTGTTGGAAGGGAGTACAACTAAATGCAATGGCTTCCAACTTTGGGTCCCCATATGTTCTTGGACTAAAACTCCCAGAAGCCTTCACCACTAGCTGTGCTGGCCAGGATTTCTGGGAGTCGTTGTTCAAGAACATATGGGGACCTAAGACTGGGAAGCACTGGCTTGTTTGCTGAGAGCTGCAAGGCCGACAGCTGGCCTCCCTCACTGAGAGCTTGTGAATGAGAGTGAAAGAAAGAAAAGGAGATAACAGGAATGTTTTGTGAGGCTATTTAGATAGAAATTTGGGGGGGGGGGAGGCTAGGAGTGCTTTGTCAAAACCTATGTAGAACTGAGAGACAGGATGGCAATGGAGATGCTCTAGTGGCCTACAACAGGTGCCTTGTTGGGTTTTGTGCTTCAGGATGTAGGAAACTGCACCATCAGGACAAGCACGTTGCCCTGCTGGAAGAGAAGTATTATTTAAAATGTGTGATTTGCTTCAGCATACAAGCTTGCAATTCACAAATTTCTCCACAGACTCCAAATGGAGTCACCCAATAAAATAAAATGGTGCTTAGCACATTGTGCCCCTAACACTGGGCAAACATTTAGTGACTACAATCCTACCAGTATTTGCATAAGGTCTCTGTAACTTTCTGCAGCTGATTCACCAAAATTGTGGGGGGTGGGTGGGTGGAGGCAATAAAGAGATGTGCCTCAGCACCATGTCAATTAGCTGCAGTTAACTACAGCAAACAGCAAACCTGAAGCAAACATCAGTAGGAATCCAGCTGATTGTTGGCTCTTCAGGAACCAATATAAATATAATTTTAAAATAACTGGCATAGTCCATAATAAGAACTAGCTGTTAAAGAACTATCTGCCTTTTACATAAAATGAACCTGAAACCTCTGGGTAGAGTGGGCGGCATATAAATTAAATAAATAAATAAATAAATGCGCCCTCTGTCTTCTCATTAGAAAATCCACAGATATGCTAGGAGGTGAACTTTCAAAAGATCAGTTTTTGGCCAAAACATAGTTTTCTAGTGATCATGCTGAACAAAACATGCTGGTCAGAATTTGGCTGGCAAGATACCCCAGTATCAATGCAGTGGGCAGCCAATTGTTACTATGGTGTTAATTACCATAGTTCATGCTTGTATCTCTTGCTGTGCAACCAGTTGCATGAAGTGATGCATAATAAGAAATACAAGTAGCAAATAGTTAAGTACTGATGATTCACTTCCACATTTTTTCATCATTTCACTTAATATGAACATAAGTCACCAAGAGGGTTCTGGCTCCAATTCCTCATTCTGTCCAACTCTTAAGTGCTTCAGCGTCAGTATTCTGGCATTGCAGTAATTATTCGCCAACTTCCATTGTGGTTTTAGGTTTCTGAGAATCTAGTAACTTCATCCAACAATACACTGATCCCAAGGACACTGTTTGGGGGGAAGTGTCTCTAAGAAGAAAATACAAAACAGACTAATTATAGAACCAATTTGACCATTAAGTTAGATTGGCTCCACCAATACCTGAATTTTCCCTAAAATGCTGAGAGAGCTTGAAGCACGATGGAGTAGTATAAGCAGCACAACTTGCTTTTTATCTTTTATACTCTTTTAGGATCCAGGTGAAGGCCTTTGCATTTCACGTGTTATTTTAGGTAATGTATGATGGCCTCATTACTCTTTATCTACTCCAGTTTTGTTTTAGTTTTATATTCTTCAAGACGGTTTAATTGATTTTTTAAAAAGTGTTACCGTCGTAAGAACAAATTTGGCAATATGGCAGAGGGTGGGATGCTGCAATTACTCAAAGCAGGGAGGGCCAGTGTGGCTGTCAATGTTTTATCAATGAATGAGACTCTTCTGAAATTATCTGGCAAACAACAGATCAGAGAATTCTAAGGAGTGATGTTTGTGGCAACTCCCTTAACCTCTCTCTACAAGGCACTTTGTTTTCAGAATCTTTTCTAGTTATCTTTTTTGGACATGTTCCATCTTTTTATTCTGTTTCTTCAATGGTAATATGCAGAACTGGACACAGCATTCCAAGGGAACTTTAACTAAAGCAGGACAGAGTGCTACTTTTCTATGATCTGGACATTTATTTTTCTGTGGACATGACTTAAAATCATATTAATCTTTTTTCAGTCTTCCTGCCTTGGTAACATCAGGGTCCCTGTCTGCTGTGGAGCCAAATATGCATCAGTCTCTCATTTTATTCTGTACCAAACAATGCCTGTAACGGAGTCTTGGAATCACTCTCTTTCTGCTGGGCAAGGCTTCCTTAACACTCCATACTACTGAAGCTCTGCAAGACCAAGATGCTCCTATGTTAGCATGGAGAAGATGAAAAATGCAACATGCCAGTAACAGCAGCCAACCAAGTCTCATTTCCAAAGGAGGAAGTTCCACAAA